>NC_083419.1:78875966-79181659 GCF_020745735.1 Hemiscyllium ocellatum
CTGTTCGCCGAGCTTGGAGTTTATCTTGCAAACGTTTCGTCCCCTTTCTAGGTGACATCTTCAGTGCTTGGGAGCCTCCTGTGAAGCGCTTCTGTGCTGATTCCTCCGGCATTTATACTGGTTTGAATCTGCAGCTTCCGGTTGTCAGTAGCTGTCCGCTGCAGTGGCCGGTATATAGGGTCTAGGTCGATGTGTCTGTTGATCGAATTCGTGGATGAGTGCCATGCTTCGAGGAATTCCCTGGCTGTTCTCTGTTTGGCTTGCCCTATAATAGTGGTGTTGTCCCAATCAAATTCATGTTGTTTGTCATCTGAGTGTATGGCTACTCGGGATAGCTGGTCGTGTCGTTTCGTGGCCAGTTGGTTGTTCATGGATGCGGGTTGTTAGCTGTCTTCCTGTTTGTCCTATGTAGTGTTTTGTGCAGTCCTTGCATGGGATTTTGTAAACTACGTTGGTTTTGCTGCTGCTGGGTATCGGGTCCTTTGTCCTGGTGAGTTGTTGTCTGAGAGTGGCTGTTGGTTTGTGTGCTGTTATGAGTCCTAGTGGTCGCAGCAGTCTGGCTATCAGTTCAGAAATGCTCCTGATGTATGGGCCAGTCCTTTGGGTTGTGGCATGTCCTCATTTCGTTGTCTTTCCCTGAGGCATCTGTTGATGAAATTGCGCGGGTATCCGTTTTTGTTGAATACCTTGTATATGTGTTCTTCTTCCTCTTTTTGTAGTTCAGGTGTGCAGCAGTGTGTTGTGGCCCTTTTGAATAATGTCCTGATGCAACTTCGTTTGTGTGTGTTGGGGTGGTTGGTTTCATAGTTCAGGACTTGGTCTGTGTGTGTGGCTTTTCTGTATACCTTCGTGGTGAATTCTTCGTTCGGTGTTCTTTGTACCATCACGTCCATGAATGGGAGCTAGTTGTCCTTTTCTTCCTCTCTCGTGAATCGGATTCCTGCGAGTGTGGTGTTGATGATCCGATGTGTGTTCTCTATTTCTGTGTTTTTAATGATTACAAAGGTGTTGTCCACGTATCTGACCCATAGTTGGGGTTGTAGTTGCGTTAAAACTGTTTTTTCTAACCTTTGCATTACTGCTTCTGCTATCAGTCCGGAGATCGGTGAGCCCATGGGTGTTCCATTAATTTGTTCATATATCTGGTTGTTGGATGTGAAGTGTGTTGTGAGGCACAGGTCTAGTAGTTTAAGTATGCCGTCTTTGTTAATAGGTTCAGCGTCCTGTTGTCTGTTATGTATGTCCAGCAGGTTGGATATTGTTTCTCTGGCTCGGGTTTTGTCAATAGAAGTGAACAGTGCCGTTACATCGAATGAGACCATGGTTTCTTCCTTGTCTATGTGTATATTTCTAATGATGTCCACAAATTCTTGTGTTGACTGTATAGAGTGTCTGGATCCACTAACCAGGTGTTTCAGTTTCTGTTGTAGCTCTTTAGCCAGTTTGTGTGTTGGTGTTCCTGGAAGTGATACTATGGGTCTGAGTGGGATGTCTGGTTTGTGTACTTTAGGTAGTCCATAGAATCTGGGGGTGTTGTTGCTTTCCGGTTTCATTCTTTGTAGGTTAGACATGGTTATCTGTCCGTTTTTTTGTAGGTTTCTCAGTGTGTTGTTTATCCTATTGGTGAGCTGTGGAGTGGGGTGAGACTCCCTCTTTTGGTAGGTGTTGGTGTCTGCAAGTAGTTGTTCTGCTTTGTAGATATAGTCTGACTTCTCCAGTATAACAGTCATTCTGCCTTTGTCTGCTGGTAGTATGATTATGGTCTTATCGTTTCTTAGTGATTTTAGTGCTTCTTTCTCCTTAGTGTTGAGGTTGTGTGTTTGTCCTTTCCTTGTTATCATAGGTACGATACTTTGTCTCACTTTTTGTTGTGTCTCTTCTGTCAGTCCATTGTTCCTGAGTGTGCATTCTAGTGCTGCTAGGAAGTCTGCTATCTTGGCGTCCTTGTGGTTGTAGTTAAGTCCCTTGGCCAGGATTGTTTTTGCCTTGTCTGTGAGCTGTCTGTGGGAAAGGTTTTTAACCCAGGTATGTGTTGTGGTGTCCTTTTTGTTGTGTGTTTGTTTGGCCAGTTTTTCTTTTAATGCCGGTTTTTTGCGGTGTGTGGTCCTATTCTGTACTATGGTGATAGCTTGTTCAATGGTCCGGGCCCATTCCTGATTGGTAGTTTTTAAAATTGACGATTTATATATATATATATATATAAAACTAGGAGCTTTCCACTCTCCTCAGTTTAGGGCACTGACTATGTGCTGGCTGGTTTAAATATATATAACCAGGAGATTTCTACTATCCTCAGGCACTGACCCTGCGCTGGCTGGTAAAAGATATATGTAGAAATACATAACCAGGAGACTTCCACTCTCCTCATTTTCGGGCACTGAATTTGTGCTGGCTGGTTAAATATAGATATAACCAGGAGATTTACACTCTTCTCAGGCACTGGCTCTGTACTGGCGGGTAATATATATATGTAGAAATATATAACCAAGAGCTTTCCACTCTCCTTAGTTCAAGGGCACAGACTCTGTACTGGCTGGTTAAATATATATAACCAGGATATTTACACTCTCCTCAGTTTACGGCAGATTTACACCCTCCTTATTTAGGCACTGACTATGTGCTGGCTGGTTAAATATATAACCAGGATATTTACACTCTCCTCAGTTTAGGGCTCGCACTATGTGCTGGTTGGTTTTAATATATATTATTTGGAGATTTACACTCTCCTTAATTTAGCGCACTGACTTTGTGCTGGCTGGTTAAATATAAATATAGCCAGGAGATTTACGCTCTTCTCATTTTAGGGCACTGACACGGTGCTGGCTGGCTTAAATATGTATACATTACCAGGAGATTTCCACTCTCCTGATTTTAGGGCTCTGACTATGTGCTGGCTGGTTAAATATATATATAACCAGAAGATTTACACTCTCCTCAGTTTAGGGCAGATTTACACTCTCCTGAGTTTAGGGCACTGACTATGTGCTGGCTGGGTGAATATATATAACCAAGAGATTTACACTCTACTCAGTATCGGGCACTGACTTTGTGCTGGATGGTTAAATATATATAACCAGGAAGATTTACACTCTCCTCAGTTTAGGGCAGATTTACACTCTCTTTAGTTTAGGGCACTAACTATGTGCTGGCTGGGTAAATATATATATAGAAATATATAACCAGGAGATTTACACTCTCCTTAGTTTAGGGCGCTGACTATGTGCTGGCTGGTTAAATATATATAACCAAGAGATTAACACTCTCCTCAGTTTAAGGCACTGACTCTGTGCTGGCTGGTTAAATATATAGAACCAGAAGATTTTCAGTCTTTTCAGTTTTGGGCAGATGTTACACTCTCCCTAGTTTAGGGCACTGGCTCTGTACTGGCTGGTTAAATATATATGTATAAAACCGGGAGATTTCCACTCTCCTCAGTGTAGGGCACTGACTATGTGCTGGCTGGTAATATATATACATAGAAATATATAAGCAGGAGATTTCCACTCTCCTTAGTTCAGGGCACTGACTCTGTACTGGCTGGTTAAATATAGATTATAACCAGGAGAGTTCCACTCTCCTTAGTTTAGGGCACTGACTAAGTGCTGGCTGGTTAAATATATATAACCAAGAGATTTACACTCTCCTCAGTTTAGGGCAGATTTACTCTCCTTAGTTTAGGGTACTGATTGCATGTTTAAATATATAGCAAAACCAGGCGATTTCCACTCGACGTAATTTAGGCACTGACTCTGTGCTGGCTGGTAAAATATATATATAGAAATATATAACCAGGAGATTTCCACTCTCCTTAATTAGGGCACTGACTCTCTACTGGCTGATTAAATATATATAACCCGCAGATTTACACTCTCCTCAGTTTTGGGCAGATTTATACTATCCTTAATTTAGGGCACTGACTATGTGTGGGTTGGTTTAAATGTATATAACCAGGAGATCTTCACTCTCCTGAGGCACTGACTCTGTGCCGGCTGGTTAAATATATAACCAAGAGACTTACTCTCTCCTTAGTTTAGGCACTGACTCTGTGCTGGTTTTTAAATATATATATATGGAAATATATAACCAGGAGATTTCCACTCTCCTCAGTTTCAGGCACTGACTTTGTGCTGACTGGTAATGTATATATAAAAAGGAGATTTACACTCTCCTCAGTTTAGGGCAGATTTACCCTCCTTCGTTTAGGGTACTGATTGCATGTTTAAATTTATAGCAAAAACCAGGAGATTTCCACTCTCCTCAGTTTAGGCACTGACTCTGTGCTGGTTGGTAAAATATATGTATAGAAGTATATAACCAGGAGATATACACTCTCTTTAGTTTAGGGCACTGACTATGTGCTGGCTGTTTAAAATTGATATAACCAGGAGATTTACACTCTCCTCAGTTTAGGGCAGATTTACTGTCCTTAGTTTAGGGTGCTGACTGCATGTTTAAATATCTAGAAAAAATCAGAAGATTTCCAGTCTCCTTAGTTTAGGCACTGACTCTGTGCTGGCTGGTAATATATATACATAGAAATATATAACCAGGAGATTTCCACTCTCCTTAGTTTAGGGCACTAACTCTCTACTGGCTGGTTAAACATATATAACCAGGAGATTTACACTCTCCTTAGTTGAGGACACTGACGATGTGCTGGCTGGTTTAAATATATATACATAACCAGGAGATTTCCACTCTCCTTAGTTTAGGGCACTGACTATGTACTGGCTGGTTAAACATAGATATACAAAAAAATCAGGAGATTTGCACTCTCCTCATTTACGGCAGAATCACACTTTCCTTAGTTTAGGGTACTGACTGCATGTTTAAATATATCGCAAAAACCAGGAGATTTCCACTCTCTTTAGTTTAGGCCCTGACTCTGTGTTGGCTGGTTAAATATATGTAGAGAAATATACAACCAGGAGATTTCCACTCTCCTAATTTTAAGGCACTGACTATGTGCTGGCTGTTTAAATACATATATATCTAGTAATATATAACCAGGAGATTTACACTCTCCTGATTTTAGGCAGATTTACTCTCCTTAGATTAGGGTACTGACTGCATGTATAAATATATAGCAAAAAGCAGGAGCTTTCCACTCTCAGTTCAGGCACTGACTATGTGCGGGCTGGTGAAATACATATAACCAGGAGATTTCCACTCTCTTCAGTTTAGTGCACTGAATGCATGTTTAAATATATTTGCAAAAACCAGGAGATTTACACTCTCCTCAATTTAGGACACTGACTGTGCTGGCTGGTTTAAATATATATGCAAAACCAGGAGATTTATACTCTCCTTAGTTGAGAGCACTGATTTTGTGCCGGCTGGTAAATCATATACAAAACCAGGAGGTTTACACTCTCCTCAGTTTCGGGCACTGACTTTGTTCTGGCTGGTAAAATATATATAAACAGGAGGTTTACACTCTCCTTAGTTTAGAGTGCTGACTACAGGTTTAAATATACCGCAAAAACGTGGAGATTTCCACTCTCCTAAGTTTAGGGTCCTGTCTGCAGGTTTAATATAATTTGCAAAAACCTGGAGATTTCCACTCTCCTTACTTTAGGGCACTGACTATGTGCTGGCTGGTTTAAATATATATGTGGAAATATATAACCAGGAGATTTCCACTCTCATTAGTTTAGGACACAGACTATGTGCTGGCTGGTTTAAATATATATACATGACCAGGAGATTTCCACTCTCCTTAGTTTAGGGCACTGACTCTGTGCTGGCTATTTAAATACATATATATCTAGTAATATATAACCAGGAGATTTACACTCTCCTCATTTTAGGGCAGATTTACTCTCCTTGGTTTAGGGTACTGACTGCATGTTTAAATATATAGCGAAAACCAAGAGATTTCCACTATCCTTAGTTTAGGGCACTGACTCTTTGCTGGCTGATTAAATATATATATATAGAAATATTTACCCATGAGATTTTCACTCTCCTTAGTTTAGGGCACTGAATATGTGCTGACTGGTTAAAATACATATACATAACCAGCAGATTTACACTCTTCTTAGTTTAGGGCATTGACTTTGTGCTGGTTGGTTAAATATATATATATATAACCAGGATATTTAAACTCTCCTCAGTCTAGGGCACTGACTGCATGTTTAAATATACAGCAAAAACCAGGAGATTTCCACTCTCCTAAGTTGAGGGCATTGACTCTGTGCTGGTTGGTTAAATATATATATAGAAATATATTACTAGAAGATTTCCACTCTCTTTAGTTTAGGGCAAATTTACTCACCTTAGTTTAGGGTACTGACTGCATCTTTAAACATTTAGCAAAACCACTCTCCTTAGTTTAGGCACTGACTATGTGCTGGCTCGTGAAATATATATATATATATAACCAATAGATTCCTCTCTCCTCAGTTTCGGGCACTGAATGCATGTTTAAACATATAGCAAAAACCGGGAGATTTACACTCTCCTCAGTTTAGCGCACTGACTTTGTGCTGGCTGGTTAAATATATAAAACCAGGAGAGTTATACTCTCCTCAGTTTAGGGCAGATGTAATCTCCTTAGTTTAGGGTGCTGACTGCATGATTAAATATATAGCAAAAACCAGGAGATTTACACTCCTCTCAGTTGAGGAAATGACATTGTGCTGGCTGGTAGAATATACATAACCAGGAGATTTACACTCTCCACAGTTTAGGGCAGGTTTACTCTCCTTAGTTTAGGGCACTGACTTTGTGCTGGCTGGTTAAATATATATAACCAGGAGATTTACACACACCTCAGTTTAGGGCAGATTTGCTCTCCATTGTTTAGGGTACTGACTGCATGTTTAAATATACAGCAAAAACCAGGAGATTTCCACGCTCTTTCGTTTAGGCACTGCCTCTGTGCTGGCTGGTTAAATATAAATATATAGAAATATATAACCAGGAGATTTATACTCTCCTCAGTTTAGGGCAGATTTACTCTCCTTAGTTTCGGGAAATTACTGCTTGTTTAAATATATAGCAAAAACCAAGAGATTTCCACTATCCTTAAATAAGGGCACTGACGATGTGCTGGCTGTTTAAATACATATATATCTAGTAATATATAACCAGGAGATTTACAATCTCCTCATTTGAGGACAGATTTACTCTCCTTAGTTTAGGGTACTGACTGCATGTTTAAACATATAGCAAAAACAAAGAGATTTCCACTATCCTTATATATATACACAACTAGGAGAGTTACACTCTCCTCAGTTTAGGGCACTGACTATGTGCTGGCTGGTTTAAATATATATACATAACCATGAGAATTACACTCTCCTCAGTTAGGGCACTGACTGCATGTTTAAATATATAACAAAAACCAGGAGATTTATACTCTCTTCCGTTTAGACCACTGACTTTGTGCAGGCTGGTTAATTATATATATAACCAGGAGATTTCCACTCTCCTTCGTTTTGAGCACTGACTCTGTGCTGGCTAGTTATATATATCGAGAGAAATATATAGCCAGGAGATTTCCACTCTCCTTAGGTTACGGCACTGACTATGTGCTGGATGGTTAAATATAGATATAGAGAAATATATAACCAGAAGATTTACACCCTCCTCATTTTAGGGGAGATTTACTGTCCTTAGTTTAGGGTACTGACTGCATGTTTAAATATATTGCAAAAACCAGGTGATTTCCACTCTCCTTAGTTTAGGGCACTGATGATGTGCTGGCTGGTTTAAATATATATACATCTACATAACCAGGAGATTTACACTCTCTTCAGTTTAGAGCACTGACTTTGTGCGGGCTCTTTAATTCTATATAAAACCAGGAGATTTCCACTCTCCTAAGTTTCGGGCACTGACTTTGTGCTGGCTGGTAAAATATATATAACCACGCTATTTACACTCTCCTCAGTTAAGGGCAGATTTACACTCTCCTCAGTTTAGGGCACTGACCATGTGCTGGCTGGTTTAAAACTATATATTTAAAACCAGGAGATTTACATTCTTAGTTTAGGGCACTGACTATGTGCTGGATGCTTTAAATGTAAATAAGCAGGTGATTTCCACTCTCCTCAGGCACTGACTCTGTGCTGGATGGTTAAATATAAATATATAGAAATATATAACCAGGAGATTTATACTCTCCTCAGTTTAGGGCAGATTTACTCTCCTTAGTTTCGGGTAATTACTGCATGTTTAAATATATAGCAAAAACCAAGAGATTTCCACTATCCTTAGTTTAGGGCACTGACTATGTGCTGGCTGTTTAAATACATATATATCTCGTAATATATAACCAGGAGATTTACACTCTCCTCATTTGAGGACAGATTTACTCTCCTTAGTTTAGGGTACTGACTGCATGTTTAAATATATAGCAAAAACCAAGAGATTTCCACTATCCTTATATATACACACAACTAGGAGAGTTACACTCTCCTCAATTTAGGGCACTGACTATGTGCTGGCTGGTTTAAATATATATACATAACCATGAGGTTTACACTCTCCTCAGTTTAGGGGACTGACTGCATGTTTAAATATATAACAAAAACCAGGAGATTTATACTCTCCTCAGTTTAGAGCACTGACTTTGTGCGGGCTGGTTAATTATATATATAACCAGGAGATTTACATTCTTAGTTTAGGGCACTGACTATGTGCTGGATGCTTTAAATATATATAACCAGGTGATTTCCACTCTCCTCAGGCACTGACTCTGTGCTGGCTGGTAAAATATCTTACCAGGAGATTTACACTCTCCTCAGTTTAGGGCAGATTTACTCTCCTTAGTTTAGGGTACTGACTGCATGTTTAAACATATCGCAAAAACCAGCAGATTTCCACTCTCCTTAGTTTAGGCACTGACTCTGTGCTGGCTGGTTAAATATATATGTGGAAATACATAACCAGGAGATTTCCACTCTCCTTAGTTTAGGGCACTGACTCTGTGCTGGCTGGTTAAACATAGATATACAAAAAAATTAGGAGATTTACACTCTCCTCAATTTAGGGCAGATTCATACTTTCCTTAGTTTAGTGTACTGACTGCATGTTTAAATATATCGCAAAAACCAGGAGATTTCCACTCTCCTTAGTTTAGGCACTGACTCTGTACTGTCTGGTTAAATTTAGATACAACCAGGAGATTTACACTCTCCTCAGATTTGGGCAGATTTATATTCTCCTTAGTTTAGGCCACTGGCTCTGTCCTAGCTGGTTAAATATAGATATAACCAGGAGATTTCCACTCTCCTTACTTTAGGACACTGACTTTGTGCTGGTTGGTTAAATATATATAACCAAGAGATTTTCACTCTCCTCAGTTTCGAGCACTGACTTTGTGCTGGATGGTTAAATATATATAACCAGGAAGATTTGCACTCTCTTCAGTTTTGGGCAGTTTTACACTCTCTTTATTTTAGGGCGCTGACTATGTGCTGGCTGGTCAAATATATATAACCAAGAGATTTACACTCTCCTCAGTTTCGAGAACTGAATTTGTGCTGGATGATTAAATATATACAACCAGGAAGATTTACATTCTCCTTTAGATTAGGGCACTGATTATGTGCTGGCTGGTTAAATATAGATAGAGAAATATATAACCATGAGATTTACACTCTCCTCAGTTTAGGGCACTGGCTCTGTCCTGGCTGTTTAAATATAGATTATAACGAGGAGATTTCCAATCTCCTTAGTTTAGGGCACTGTCTCTGTACTGGCTGGTTAAATATATACATATAAAACCAAGAGATTTACACTCACCTCAGTTTCGGGCACTGACTATGTGCTGGTTGGTTTAAATATATATAACCAGGAGATTTCCACTCTGCTTATTTTAGGGCTCTGTCTATGTGCTGGCTGATTAAATATATAACCTGGAGATTTACACTCTCCTCAGGCACTGACTCTGTGCTGGCTGGTAAAATATATATATATAGAAGTATATAACCAGGAGATTTGCACTCTCCTTAGTTTAGCGCACTGACTATGTGCTGGCTGGTTAAATATATATAACCAGGAGATTTCCACTCTCTTCATTTTAGGGCAGATTTACTCTCCTTGGTTTAGGGTACTGACTACATGTTTAAATATATAGCAAAACCAGGAGATTTCCACTCTCATTAGTTTAGGGCACTGACTAGGTGCTGGCTGGTTTAAATACATATACATAACCAGCAGATTTACACTCTCTTCAGTTTAGGGCACTGACTGGATGTTTAAATATAAAGCAAAAACCAGGAGATTTCCACTCTCATTAGTTTAGGGCACTGACTAGGTGCTGGCTGGTTTAAATACATATACATAACCAGCAGATTTACACTCTCCTCAGTTTAGGGCACTGACTGGATGTATAAATATATAGCAAAAACCAGGAGATTGATAGTCTCCTCAGTTTAGGGCACTGACTCTGTGCTGGCTGGTTAAACATAGATATATATAAAACCAGGAGATTTATACTCTCCTCAGTTTAGGGCAGATTTACACTTTTCTTAGTTTAGAGTACTGACTGCGTGTTTTCATATATAGCAAAAAACCAGGAGATTTCCACTCTCCTTAGTTTAGGGCACTGACTCTGTACTGTCTGGTTATATTAGACAATAAAGGAGCTAGAGCAGCGTCACTGCTTCCTCCTGTAATATAGAAAATAAAGGAGTTGGAGCAGCATCTCTGCCTCCTCCTGTATTATAGAAAATATAGGAGCTGGAGCAGCATCTCTGCTTTATACTGTATTATAGAAAATGAAGGAGCTGGAGCTGCATCTCTGCTTCCTATAGTAATTACGAAAATAAAGCAGCTGGAACAGCGTCACTGTTTCGTCCTGTATTGTGGAAAATTAAGGAGCTGGAGCAAGGTCACTGCTTCCTTCTGTATTATATAAAACAAAGAGGATTGAGCAGCTTTTCTGATTCGTTCTGTATTATAGAAAATAAAGGAGCTGGAGCAGTGTCACTGCTTCCTCCTGTATTATAGAAAATAAAGGAGCTAGAGCAGCGTCACTGCTTCCTCCTGTATTATAGAAAATAAAGGAGTTGGAGCAGCATCTCTGCTTCCTCTTATATTATAGAAAATAAAGGAGTTGGAGCAGCATCTCTGCTTCCTCCTGTATTATAGAAAATATAGGAGCTGGAGCAGCATCTCTGCTTTATCCTGTATTATAGAAAATAAAGGAGCTGGAGCTGCATCTCTGCTTCCTATAGTAATTACGAAAACAAAGCAGCTGGAACAGCGTCACTGCTTCGTCCTGTATTGTGGAAAATTAAGGAGCTGGAGCAAGATCACTGCTTCCTACTGTATTATATAAAACATAGAGGATTGAGCAGCTTTTCTGATTCGTTCTGTATTATAGAAAATAAAGGAGCTGGAGCAGAGTCACTGCTTCCTCCTGTATTATAGAAAATAAAGGAGTTGGAGCAGCATCTCTGCTTCCTATAGTAATTACGAAAACAAAGCAGCTGGAACAGCGTCACTGCTTCGTCCTGTATTGTGGAAAATTAAGGAGCTGGAGCAAGATCACTGCTTCCTACTGTATTATATAAAACATAGAGGATTGAGCAGCTTTTCTGATTCGTTCTGTATTATAGAAAATAAAGGAGCTGGAGCAGAGTCACTGCTTCCTCCTGTATTATAGAAAATAAAGGAGCTGGAGCAGCATCTCTGCTTTATCCTGTATTATAGAAAATAAAGGAGCTGGAGCTGCATCTCTGCTTCCTATAGTAATTACGAAAATAAAGCAGCTGGAACAGCGTCACTGCTTCGTCCTGTATTGTGGAAAATTAAGGAGCTGGAGCAAGGTCACTGCTTCCTTCTGTATTATAGAAAACAAAGAGTATTGAGCAGCTTTTCTGATTCGTTCTGCATTATAGAAAATAAAAGAGGTGGAGCAGTGTCACTGCTTCCTCCTGTATTATAGAAAATAAAGGAGTTGGAGCAGCATCTCTGCTTCCTCCTGTATTATAGAAAAAAAAGATTTGGAGCAGCATCTCTGCTTCCTCCTGTATTATGGAAAATAAAGGAGTTGGAGCAGCATCTCTGCTTCCTCCTGTATTATAGAAAATAATGGAGTTGGAGCAGCATCTCTGCTTCCTCCTGTTTTATAGAAAATATAGGAGCTGGAGCAGCATCTCTGCTTTATCCTGTCTTATAGAAAATAAAGGAGCTGGAGCTGCATCTCTGCTTCCTATAGTAATTACGAAAATAAAGCAGCTGGAACAGCGTCACTGCTTCGTCCTGTATTGTGGAAAATTAAGGAGCTGGAGCAAGGTCACTGCTTCTTTCTGTATTATATAAAACAATGAGGATTGAGCAGCTTTTCTGATTCGTTCTGTATTATAGAAAATAAAGGAGCTGGAGCAGTGTCACTGCTTCCTCCTGTATTATAGAAAATAAAGGAGCTGGAGCAGTGTCACTGCTTCCTCCTGTATTATAGAAAATAATGGAGTTGGAGCAGCATCTCTGCTTCCTCCTGTTTTATAGAAAATATAGGAGCTGGAGCAGCATCTCTGCTTTATCCTGTCTTATAGAAAATAAAGGAGCTGGAGCTGCATCTCTGCTTCCTATAGTAATTACGAAAATAAAGCAGCTGGAACAGCGTCACTGCTTCGTCCTATATTGTGGAAAATTCAGGAGCTGGAGCAAGGTCACTGCTTCCTTCTGTATTATATAAAACAAAGAGTATTGAGCAGCTTTTCTGATTCGTTCTGTATTATAGAAAATAAAGGAGCTGGAGCAGTGTCACTGCTTCCTCCTGTATTATAGAAAATAAAGGAGCTAGAGCAGCGTCACTGCTTCCTTCTGTATTATAGAAAATAAAGGAGTTGAAGCAGCATCTCTGCTTCCTCCTGTATGATTGAAAATAAAGGAGTTGGAGCAGCATCTCTGCTTCCTCCTGTATTATAGAAAATATAGGAGCTGGAGCAGCATCTCTGCTTTATCCTGTCTTATAGAAAATAAAGGAGCTGGAGCTGCATCTCTGCTTCCTATAGTAATTACGAAAACAAAGCAGCTGGAACAGCGTCACTGCTTCGTCCTGTATTGTGGAAAATTAAGGAGCTGGAGCAAGGTCACTGCTTCCTACTGTGTTATATAAAACATAGAGGATTGAGCAGCATTTCTTATTCGTTCTGTATTAAAGAAAATAAAGGAGCTGGAGCAGAGTCACTGCTTCCTCCTGTATTATAGAAAATAAAGGAGCTAGAGCAGCGTCACTGCTTCCTCCTGTATTATAGAAAATAAAGGAGTTGGAGCAGCATCTCTGCTTCCTATAGTAATTACGAAAATCAAGGAGCTGGAGCAGTGTCACTGCTTCCTCCTGTATTATAGAAAATAAAGGAGTTGGAGCAGCATCTCTCCTCCTCCAATAGTAATTACGACAATAAAGCAGCTGGAACAGCGTCACTGCTTCGTCCTTTATTGTGGAAAATTAAGGAGCTGGAGCAAGGTCACAGCTTCCTTCTGTATTATATAAAACAAATGGCGTTGAGCAGCTTTTCTGATTCGTTCTGTATTATAGAAAATAAAGGAGCTGGAGCAGTGTCACTGCTTCCTCCTGTATTATAGAAAATAAAGGAGCCAGAGCAGCGTCAATGCTTCCTCCTGTATTATAGAAAATAAAGGAGTTGGAGCAGCATTTCTGCTTCCTCCTGTATGATTGAAAATAAAGGAGTTGGAGCAGCATCTCTGCTTTATCCTATATTATAGATAATAAAGAGTTGGAGCAGCATCTCTGCTTCCTCCTGTATTATAGAAAATATAAGATCTGGAGCAGCATCTCTGCTTCCTCCTGTATTATAGAAAATATAGGAGCTGGAGCAGCATCTCTGCTTTATCCTGTATTATAGAAAATAAAGGAGCTGGAGCTGCATCTCTGCTTCCTATAGTAATTAAGAAAATAAAGCAGCTGGAACAGCGTCACTGCTACGTCCTGTATTGAGTAAAATTAAGGAGCTGGAGCAAGGTCACTGCTTCCTTCTGTATTATATAAAACATAGAGGATTGAGCAGCTTTTCTGATTCGTTCTGTATTATAGAAAATAAAGGAGCTGGAGCAGAGTCACTGCTTCCTCCTGTATTATAGAAAATAAAGGAGCTAGAGCAGCGTCACTGCTTCCTCCTGTATTATTGAAAATAAAGGAGTTGGAGCAGCATCTCTGCTTCCTATAGTAATTACGAAAATCAAGGAGCTGGAGCAGTGTCACTGCTTCCTCCTGTATTATAGAAAATAAAGGAGTTGGAGCAGCATCTCTGCCTCCTCCTATAGTAATTACGAAAATAAAGCAGCTGGAACAGCGTCACTGTTTCGTCCTGTATTGTGGAAAATTAAGGAGCTGGAGCAAGGTCACTGCTTCCTTCTGTATTATATAAAACAAAGAGGATTGAGCAGCTTTTCTGATTCGTTCTGTATTATAGAAAATAAAGGAGCTGGAGCAGTGTCACTGCTTCCTCCTGTATTATAGAAAATAAAGGAGCTAGAGCAGCGTCACTGCTTCCTCCTGTATTATAGAAAATAAAGGAGTTGGAGCAGCATCTCTGCTTCCTCTTATATTATAGAAAATAAAGGAGTTGGAGCAGCATCTCTGCTTCCTCCTGTATTATAGAAAATATAGGAGCTGGAGCAGCATCTCTGCTTTATCCTGTATTATAGAAAATAAAGGAGCTGGAGCTGCATCTCTGCTTCCCATAGTAATTACGAAAACAAAGCAGCTGGAACAGCGTCACTGCTTCGTCCTGTATTGTGGAAAATTAAGGAGCTGGAGCAAGATCACTGCTTCCTACTGTATTATATAAAACATAGAGGATTGAGCAGCTTTTCTGATTCGTTCTGTATTATAGAAAATAAAGGAGCTGCAGCAGAGTCACTGCTTCCTCCTGTATTATAGAAAATAAAGGAGCGAGAGCAGCGTCACTGCTTCCTCCTGTATTATAGAAAATAAAGAAGTTGGAGCAGCATCTCTGCTTCCTCCTGTATTATAGAAAATAAAAGATTTGGAGCAGCATCTCTGCTGCCTCCTGTATTATGGAAAATAAAGGAGTTGGAGCAGCATCTCTGCTTCCTCCTGTATTGTAGAAAATAAAGGAGTTGGAGCAGCATCTCTGCTTCCTCCTGTTTTATAGAAAATAAAGGAGCTGGAGCAGCATCTCTGCTTTATCGTGTATTATAGAAAATAAAGGAGCTGGAGCTGCATCTCTGCCTCCTCCTATAGTAATTACGAAAATAAAGCAGCTGGAACAGCGTCACTGCTTCGTCCTGTATTGTGGAAAATTAAGGAGCTGGAGCAAGGTCACTGCTTCTTTCTGTATTATATAAAACAATGAGGATTGAGCAGCTTTTCTGATTCGTTCTGTATTATAGAAAATAAAGGAGCTGGAGCAGTGTCACTGCTTCCTCCTATTATTAAAGAAAATAAAGGAGCTAGAGCAGTGTCACTGCTTCCTCCTGTATTATAGAAAATAAAGGAGTTGGAGCAGCATCTCTGCCTCCTCCTGTATTATAGAAAATAAAGGAGTTGGAGCAGCATCTCTGCTTCCTCCTGTATTATAGAAAATATAGGAGCTGGAGCAGCATCTCTGCTTTATCCTGTATTATTGAAAATGAAGGAGCTGGAGCTGCATCTCTGCTTCCTATAGTAATTACGAAAATAAAGCAGCTGGAACAGCGTCACTGTTTCGTCCTATATTGTGGAAAATTCAGGAGCTGGAGCAAGGTCACTGCTTCCTTCTGTATTATATAAAACAAAGAGTATTGAGCAGCTTTTCTGATTCGTTCTGTATTATAGAAAATAAAGGAGCTGGAGCAGTGTCACTGCTTCCTCCTGTATTATAGAAAATAAAGGAGCTAGAGCAGCGTCACTGCTTCCTTCTGTATTATAGAAAATAAAGGAGTTGAAGCAGCATCTCTGCTTCCTCCTGTATGATTGAAAATAAAGGAGTTGGAGCAGCATCTCTGCTTCCTCCTGTATTATAGAAAATATAGGAGCTGGAGCAGCATCTCTGCTTTATCATGTCTTATAGATTATAAAGGAGCTGGAGCTGCATCTCTGCTTCCTATAGTAATTACGAAAACAAAGCAGCTGGAACAGCGTCACTGCTACGTCCTGTATTGTGGAAAATTAAGGAGCTGGAGCAAGGTCACTGCTTCCTACTGTGTTATATAAAACATAGAGGAGTGAGCAGCTTTTCTGATTCGTTCTGTATTATAGAAAATAAAGGAGCTGGAGCAGAGTCACTGCTTCCTCCTGTATTATAGAAAATAAAGGAGCTAGAGCAGCGTCACTGCTTCCTCCTGTATTATAGAAAATAAAGGAGTTGGAGCAGCATCTCTGCTTCCTATAGTAATTACGAAAATCAAGGAGCTGGAGCAGTGTCACTGCTTCCTCCTGTATTATAGAAAATAAAGGAGTTGGAGCAGCATCTCTCCTCCTCCAATAGTAATTACGACAATAAAGCAGCTGGAACAGCGTCACTGCTTCGTCCTGTATTGTGGAAAATTAAGGAGCTGGAGCAAGGTCACAGCTTCCTTCTGTATTATATAAAACAAATGGCGTTGAGCAGCTTTGCTGATTCGTTCTGTTATAGAAAATAAAGGAGCTGGAGCAGTGTAACTGCTTCCTCCTGTATTATAGAAAATAAAGGAGCGAGAGCAGCGTCACTGCTTCCTCCTGTATTATAGAAAATAAAGGAGTTGGAGCAGCATCTCTGCTTCCTCCTGTATGATTGAAAATAAAGGAGTTGGAGCAGCATCTCTGCTTTATCCTATATTATAGATAATAAAGAGTTGGAGCAGCATCTCTGCTTCCTCCTGTATTATAGAAAATATAGGATCTGGAGCAGCATCTCTGCTTCCTCCTGTATTATAGAAAATATAGGAGCTGGAGCAGCATCTCTGCTTTATCCTGGATTATAGAAAATAAAGGAGCTGGAGCTGCATCTCTCCTTCCTATAGTAATTACGAAAATAAAGCAGCTGGAACAGCGTCACTGCTACGTCCTGTATTGAGTAAAATTAAGGAGCTGGAGCAAGGTCACTGCTTCCTTCTGTATTATATAAAACATAGAGGATTGAGCAGCTTTTCTGATTCGTTCTGTATTATAGAAAATAAAGGAGCTGGAGCAGAGTCACTGCTTCTTCCTGTATTATAGAAAATAAAGGAGCTAGAGCAGCGTCACTGCTTCCTCCTGTATTATTGAAAATAAAGGAGTTGGAGCAGCATCTCTGCTTCCTATAGTAATTACGAAAATCAAGGAGCTGGAGCAGTGTCACTGCTTCCTCCTGTATTATAGAAAATAAAGGAGTTGGAGCAGCATCTCTGCCTCCTCCTATAGTAATTACGAAAATAAAGCAGCTGGAACAGCGTCACTGCTTCGTCCTGTATTGTGGAAAATTAAGGAGCTGGAGCAAGGTCACTGCTTCCTTCTGTATTATATAAAACAATGAGGATTGGGCAGCTTTTCTGATTCGTTCTGTATTATAGAAAATAAAGGAGCTGGAGCAGTGTCACTGCTTCCTCCTGTATTATAGAAAATAAAGGAGCTAGAGCAGCGTCTCTGCTTCCTCCTGTATTATAGAAAATAAAGGAGTTGGAGCAGCATCTCTGCCTCCGCCTGTATTATCGAAAATAAAGGAGTTGGAGCAGCATCTCTGCTTCCTCCTGTATTATAGAAAATATAGGAGCTGGAGCAGCATCTCTGCTTTATCCTGTATTATAGAAAATGAAGGAGTTGGAGCTGCATCTCTGCTTCCTCCTGTATTATAGAAAATATAGGAGCTGGAGCAGCATCTCTGCTTTATCCTGTAATATAGAAAATAAAGGAGCTGGAGCTGCATCTCTGCTTTCTATAGTAATTACGAAAATAAAGCAGCTGGAACAGCGTCACTGTTTCGTCCTGTATTGTGGAAAATTAAGGAGCTGGAGCACGGTCGCTGCTTCCTTCTGTATTATATAAAACAATGAGGATTGAGCAGCTTTTCTGATTCGTTCTGTATTATAGAAAATAAAGGAGCTGGAGCAGTGTCACTGCTTCATCCTGTATTATAGAAAATAAAGGAGCTAGAACAGCGTCACTGCTTCCTCCTGTATTATAGAAAATAAAGGAGTTGGAGCAGCATCTCTGCTTCCTCCTGTATTACAGAAAATAAAGCAGCTGGAGCAGCGTCTCCTATTCCTCCTGAATTATGCAAAAGAAAGGAGCTCGAGCAGTGTCTCTGCTTCCTCCTGTATTATCGAATACAGAAAACAAAGCACCTGAAGCAGAGTCACTACTTCCTCCTGTATTATAGAAAATAAAGGAGCTGGAGCAGCGGCTCCACTTCCTTCTGTATTATAGAAAATAAAGGAGCTGGAGAAGCGTCACTGCTTCCTCCTGCATTATCGAAAATAAAGGAGCTGGAGCAGCGTCTCTGCTTCCTCCTGTATTATAGAAAATAAAGGAGCTGGAGCAGCGTCACTGCTTCCTCCTGTATTTTTGAAAAAAACGAGCTGGAGCAGTGTCTCTGCTTCCTCCTGTATTATGGAAAATAACGGAGCAGGAGCAGCATCTCTGCTTCCTCCTGTATTATAGAAAATTAAGGAGATGGAGCAGCGTCTCTTCTTCCTACCGTATTATCGAAAAAAAAAGAGCTGGAGAATCGACTCTGCTTCCTCCTGTATTATAGAAAATAAAGGAGCTGGAGCAGCATCTCTCCTTCCTTCTCTATTATAGAAAGTAAAGGAGCTGGAGCAGCATCTCTGCTTCCTCCTGTGTTATAGAAAATTAAGGAGCTGGAGCAGCGTCACTGATCCCTCCTGTATTATTGATAATAAAGGAGATGGAGTAGCGTCTCTGCTTCCTCCTGTATTATAGAAAATAAAGGCGCTGGCTCGGCATCACTGCTTCCTACTGTATTATCGAAAAAAATGAACAGGAGCAGTGTCTCTGCTTCCTCCTGTAATATGGAAAATAACGGAGCAGGAGCAGCGTCTCTCCTTCACACTGTATTATACGAAATTAAGGAGCTAGAGCAGCATCTCTGCTTCCTCCTGTATTATAGAAAATAAAGGAGCTTGAGCGGCGTCTCTGCTTCCTCCTGTATTATGGAAAATTACGGAGCTGGAGCAGCGTCACTGCTTCCTCCTGTGTTTTCGAAAATAAAGGAGTTGGAGCAGCGTCACTGCTTCCTCCTGTGTTTTCGAAAATAAATGAGCTGGAGCAGCATCTCTTCTTCCTTCGGTATTATGAAAAATAAAGGAGCTGGATCCTCGTCTCTGCTTCCTCCTGTAACTTACAAAATAAAGGAGGTGGAGCAGCATCTCTGCTTCCTACTCTATCATAGAAAGTAAAGGGGCTGCAGCAGCATCTCTGCTTCCTCCTGTGTTATGGAAAATTAAGGAGCTGGAGCAGCGTCACTGCTTCCTCCTGTATTATAGAAAATAAAGGAGCTGGAGCAGCATCTCTCCTCCTCCAATAGTAATTACGACAATAAAGCAGCTGGAACAGCGTCACTGCTTCGTCCTGTATTGTGGAAAATTAAGGAGCTGGAGCAAGGTCACAGCTTCCTTCTGTATTATATAAAACAAATGGCGTTGAGCAGCTTTGCTGATTCGTTCTGTTATAGAAAATAAAGGAGCTGGAGCAGTGTAACTGCTTCCTCCTGTATTATAGAAAATAAAGGAGCGAGAGCAGCGTCACTGCTTCCTCCTGTATTATAGAAAATAAAGGAGTTGGAGCAGCATCTCTGCTTCCTCCTGTATGATTGAAAATAAAGGAGTTGGAGCAGCATCTCTGCTTTATCCTATATTATAGATAATAAAGAGTTGGAGCAGCATCTCTGCTTCCTCCTGTATTATAGAAAATATAGGATCTGGAGCAGCATCTCTGCTTCCTCCTGTATTATAGAAAATATAGGAGCTGGAGCAGCATCTCTGCTTTATCCTGGATTATAGAAAATAAAGGAGCTGGAGCTGCATCTCTCCTTCCTATAGTAATTACGAAAATAAAGCAGCTGGAACAGCGTCACTGCTACGTCCTGTATTGAGTAAAATTAAGGAGCTGGAGCAAGGTCACTGCTTCCTTCTGTATTATATAAAACATAGAGGATTGAGCAGCTTTTCTGATTCGTTCTGTATTATAGAAAATAAAGGAGCTGGAGCAGAGTCACTGCTTCTTCCTGTATTATAGAAAATAAAGGAGCTAGAGCAGCGTCACTGCTTCCTCCTGTATTATTGAAAATAAAGGAGTTGGAGCAGCATCTCTGCTTCCTATAGTAATTACGAAAATCAAGGAGCTGGAGCAGTGTCACTGCTTCCTCCTGTATTATAGAAAATAAAGGAGTTGGAGCAGCATCTCTGCCTCCTCCTATAGTAATTACGAAAATAAAGCAGCTGGAACAGCGTCACTGCTTCGTCCTGTATTGTGGAAAATTAAGGAGCTGGAGCAAGGTCACTGCTTCCTTCTGTATTATATAAAACAATGAGGATTGGGCAGCTTTTCTGATTCGTTCTGTATTATAGAAAATAAAGGAGCTGGAGCAGTGTCACTGCTTCCTCCTGTATTATAGAAAATAAAGGAGCTAGAGCAGCGTCTCTGCTTCCTCCTGTATTATAGAAAATAAAGGAGTTGGAGCAGCATCTCTGCCTCCGCCTGTATTATCGAAAATAAAGGAGTTGGAGCAGCATCTCTGCTTCCTCCTGTATTATAGAAAATATAGGAGCTGGAGCAGCATCTCTGCTTTATCCTGTATTATAGAAAATGAAGGAGTTGGAGCTGCATCTCTGCTTCCTCCTGTATTATAGAAAATATAGGAGCTGGAGCAGCATCTCTGCTTTATCCTGTAATATAGAAAATAAAGGAGCTGGAGCTGCATCTCTGCTTTCTATAGTAATTACGAAAATAAAGCAGCTGGAACAGCGTCACTGTTTCGTCCTGTATTGTGGAAAATTAAGGAGCTGGAGCACGGTCGCTGCTTCCTTCTGTATTATATAAAACAATGAGGATTGAGCAGCTTTTCTGATTCGTTCTGTATTATAGAAAATAAAGGAGCTGGAGCAGTGTCACTGCTTCATCCTGTATTATAGAAAATAAAGGAGCTAGAACAGCGTCACTGCTTCCTCCTGTATTATAGAAAATAAAGGAGTTGGAGCAGCATCTCTGCTTCCTCCTGTATTACAGAAAATAAAGCAGCTGGAGCAGCGTCTCCTATTCCTCCTGAATTATGCAAAAGAAAGGAGCTCGAGCAGTGTCTCTGCTTCCTCCTGTATTATCGAATACAGAAAACAAAGCACCTGAAGCAGAGTCACTACTTCCTCCTGTATTATAGAAAATAAAGGAGCTGGAGCAGCGGCTCCACTTCCTTCTGTATTATAGAAAATAAAGGAGCTGGAGAAGCGTCACTGCTTCCTCCTGCATTATCGAAAATAAAGGAGCTGGAGCAGCGTCACTGCTTCCTCCTGTATTTTTGAAAAAAACGAGCTGGAGCAGTGTCTCTGCTTCCTCCTGTATTATGGAAAATAACGGAGCAGGAGCAGCATCTCTGCTTCCTCCTGTATTATAGAAAATTAAGGAGATGGAGCAGCGTCTCTTCTTCCTACCGTATTATCGAAAAAAAAAGAGCTGGAGAATCGACTCTGCTTCCTCCTGTATTATAGAAAATAAAGGAGCTGGAGCAGCATCTCTCCTTCCTTCTCTATTATAGAAAGTAAAGGAGCTGGAGCAGCATCTCTGCTTCCTCCTGTGTTATAGAAAATTAAGGAGCTGGAGCAGCGTCACTGATCCCTCCTGTATTATTGATAATAAAGGAGATGGAGTAGCGTCTCTGCTTCCTCCTGTATTATAGAAAATAAAGGAGCTGGAGCAGCGTCACTGCTTCCTCCTGTATTTTTGAAAAAAACGAGCTGGAGCAGTGTCTCTGCTTCCTCCTGTATTATGGAAAATAACGGAGCGGGAGCAGCATCTCTGCTTCCTCCTGTATTATAGAAAATTAAGGAGATGGAGCAGCGTCTCTTCTTCCTACCGTATTATCGAAAAAAAAAGAGCTAGAGAATCGACTCTGCTTCCTCCTGTATTATAGAAAATAAAGGAGTTGGAGCAGCATCTCTGCTTCCTCCTGTATTACAGAAAATAAAGCAGCTGGAGCAGCGTCTCCTATTCCTTCTGAATTATGCAAAAGAAAGGAGCTCGAGCAGTGTCTCTGCTTCCTCCTGTATTATCGAATACAGAAAACAAAGCACCTGAAGCAGAGTCACTACTTCCTCCTGTATTATAGAAAATAAAGGAGCTGGAGCAGCGGCTCCACTTCCTTCTGTATTATAGAAAATAAAGGAGCTGGAGAAGCGTCACTGCTTCCTCCTGCATTATCGAAAATAAAGGAGCTGGAGCAGCGTCTCTGCTTCCTCCTGTATTATAGAAAATAAAGGAGCTGGAGCAGCGTCACTGCTTCCTCCTGTATTTTTGAAAAAAACGAGCTGGAGCAGTGTCTCTGCTTCCTCCTGTATTATGGAAAATAACGGAGCAGGAGCAGCATCTCTGCTTCCTCCTGTATTATAGAAAATTAAGGAGATGGAGCAGCGTCTCTTCTTCCTACCGTATTATCGAAAAAAAAAGAGCTGGAGAATCGACTCTGCTTCCTCCTGTATTATAGAAAATAAAGGAGCTGGAGCAGCATCTCTCCTTCCTTCTCTATTATAGAAAGTAAAGGAGCTGGAGCAGCATCTCTGCTTCCTCCTGTGTTATAGAAAATTAAGGAGCTGGAGCAGCGTCACTGATCCCTCCTGTATTATTGATAATAAAGGAGATGGAGTAGCGTCTCTGCTTCCTCCTGTATTATAGAAAATAAAGGCGCTGGCTCGGCATCACTGCTTCCTACTGTATTATCGAAAAAAATGAACAGGAGCAGTGTCTCTGCTTCCTCCTGTAATATGGAAAATAACGGAGCAGGAGCAGCGTCTCTCCTTCACACTGTATTATACGAAATTAAGGAGCTGGAGCAGCATCTCTGCTTCCTCCTGTATTATAGAAAATAAAGGAGCTTGAGCGGCGTCTCTGCTTCCTCCTGTATTATGGAAAATTACGGAGCTGGAGCAGCGTCACTGCTTCCTCCTGTGTTTTCGAAAATAAAGGAGTTGGAGCAGCGTCACTGCTTCCTCCTGTGTTTTCGAAAATAAATGAGCTGGAGCAGCATCTCTTCTTCCTTCGGTATTATGAAAAATAAAGGAGCTGGATCCTCGTCTCTGCTTCCTCCTGTAACTTACAAAATAAAGGAGGTGGAGCAGCATCTCTGCTTCCTACTCTATCATAGAAAGTAAAGGGGCTGCAGCAGCATCTCTGCTTCCTCCTGTGTTATAGAAAATTAAGGAGCTGGAGCGGCGTCACTGCCTCCTCCTGTATTATAGAAAATAAAGGGGATAGAGCAGCCTTTCTGCTTCGTACTGTATTATAGAAAATAAAGGAGCTGGAGCAGCGTCACTGCTTCCTCCTGTATTATAGAAAATAAAGGAGATGGATTAGCGTCTCTGCTTCCTCCTGTATTATAGAAAATAAAGGCGCTGGCTCGGCATCACTGCATCCTACTGTATTATCGAAAAAAATGAACAGGAGCAATGTCTCTGCTTCCTCCTGTAATATGGAAAATAACGGAGCAGGAGCAGCGTCTCTGCTTCACACTGTAATATAGGAAATTAAGGAGCTGGAGAACCATCTCTTCTTCCATCTCTACTATAGAAAATAAAGGAGCTGGAGCAGCATCTCTGCTTACTCCGGTATTATGCATAATAAAGGAGCTGGTGCAGCGTCACTGCTTCCGCATGTATTATAGAAATTAAAGGAGCTGAAGCAGCATTTATGCTTCCTTCTCTATTATAGAAAATAAAGGAGCTGGCGCAGCATCTCTGCTTCCTCCTGTATTATCGAAAAAAAGGACCTGGAGAAGGGTCACTGCTTCGTCCTGTATCATTGAAAATAAAGGGGTTGGAGCAGCATCTCTGCTTCCTCCTGTGTTCTAAAAAATGAAGGAGCTAGAGCTCCGTCTCTGCTTCCTCCTGTAATTTAGAAAATAGAGGAGCTGGAGCAGCGTCACTGCTTCCTCCTGTATTATAGAAAATAAAGGAGTTGGAGCAGAATCACTGGTTCCTCCGGTATTATAGGAAAAAAAACTGGATCAGCATCTCTGCTTCCTCCTGTGTTATAGAAAATAAAGGAGCTGGAGAAGCGTCACTCCTTCCTCCTGTATTATAGGAAATAAAGGAGCTGGAGCAGCATCTCTGCTTCCTCCTGTGTTATAGAAAATTAAGGAGCTGGAGAAGCGTCACTGCTTCCTCCTGTATTTTGGAAAACAAAAGAGTTGGAGCAGCATCTATGGTTCCTCCTGTATTATAGCAAATAAAGGAGCTGTAGAAGCATCTCTGCTTCCTCCTGGATTATAGAAAATAAAGAAGCTGGATCAGCGTCAGTGCTTCCTCCAGTATTAAAAATAAAACGAGACAGAGCCGAGTCTCTGCTTCCTCGAATACTTTAGAAAATAAAGGGGCTGGAGCAGCGTCACTGCTTCCTCCTGTATTCTAAATAATAAAGGAGCTGGTTCAGCTTCTCTGCTTCCTCCCGTACTATAGAAAATAAAGGAGCTGGAGAAGCGTCACTGCTTCCTCCTTTATTATAGAAAATAAAGGAGCTGGAGCAGCATCTCTGCTTCCTCCTGTGTCATAGAAAATAAAGGAGCTGGAGAAGCGTCACTTCTTCCTCCTGTATTATAAAAAATAAAGGAGCTGGAGCCGCATCTCTGCTTCCTCCTGTAAAAATAAAAAATAAGGAGCTAGAACAGCGTCACTGCTTTCTCCTGTATTAAAAATAAAACGAGCCTGAGCCGAGTGTCTGCTTCCTCGAATACTTTAGAAAATAAAGGAGCTGGAGAAGCGTCACTTCTTCCTCCTGTATTATAAAAAATGAAGGAGCTGGAGCCGCATCTCTGCTTCCTCCTGCAAAAATAAAAAATAAGGAGCTAGAACAGCGTCACTGCTTTCTCCTGTAATTTAGAAAATAAAGGAGCTGGAGCAGCATCACTGCTTCCTCCTTTATTATAGAAATATAGAAGCTGGAGAAGCGTCACTGCTTCCTCCTGTATTACAGAAAATAAAGGAGCTGGTGAAGCTTCACTGCTTCCTCCTGCATTATAGATAATAAAGGAGCTGGAGCAGCATCTCTGCTTACTCCTGTATTATTGAAAATAAAGGAGCTGGAGCAGCATCTATGCTTCCTCCTCTATTATAGAATATAAAGGAGCTGGCGCAGCATCTCTGCTTCCTCCTGTATTATAGAAAATAAAGGAGTTGGAGCAGCATCTCTGCTTCCTCCTGTATTACAGAAAATAAAGCAGCTGGAGCAGCGTCTCCTATTCCTCCTGAATTATGCAAAAGAAAGGAGCTCGAGCAGTGTCTCTGCTTCCTCCTGTATTATCGAATACAGAAAACAAAGCACCTGAAGCAGAGTCACTACTTCCTCCTGTATTATAGAAAATAAAGGAGCTGGAGCAGCGGCTCCACTTCCTTCTGTATTATAGAAAATAAAGGAGCTGGAGAAGCGTCACTGCTTCCTCCTGCATTATCGAAAATAAAGGAGCTGGAGCAGCGTCTCTGCTTCCTCCTGTATTATAGAAAATAAAGGAGCTGGAGCAGCGTCACTGCTTCCTCCTGTATTTTTGAAAAAAACGAGCTGGAGCAGTGTCTCTGCTTCCTCCTGTATTATGGAAAATAACGGAGCAGGAGCAGCATCTCTGCTTCCTCCTGTATTATAGAAAATTAAGGAGATGGAGCAGCGTCTCTTCTTCCTACCGTATTATCGAAAAAAAAAGAGCTGGAGAATCGACTCTGCTTCCTCCTGTATTATAGAAAATAAAGGAGCTGGAGCAGCATCTCTCCTTCCTTCTCTATTATAGAAAGTAAAGGAGCTGGAGCAGCATCTCTGCTTCCTCCTGTGTTATAGAAAATTAAGGAGCTGGAGCAGCGTCACTGATCCCTCCTGTATTATTGATAATAAAGGAGATGGAGTAGCGTCTCTGCTTCCTCCTGTATTATAGAAAATAAAGGCGCTGGCTCGGCATCACTGCTTCCTACTGTATTATCGAAAAAAATGAACAGGAGCAGTGTCTCTGCTTCCTCCTGTAATATGGAAAATAACGGAGCAGGAGCAGCGTCTCTCCTTCACACTGTATTATACGAAATTAAGGAGCTAGAGCAGCATCTCTGCTTCCTCCTGTATTATAGAAAATAAAGGAGCTTGAGCGGCGTCTCTGCTTCCTCCTGTATTATGGAAAATTACGGAGCTGGAGCAGCGTCACTGCTTCCTCCTGTGTTTTCGAAAATAAAGGAGTTGGAGCAGCGTCACTGCTTCCTCCTGTGTTTTCGAAAATAAATGAGCTGGAGCAGCATCTCTTCTTCCTTCGGTATTATGAAAAATAAAGGAGCTGGATCCTCGTCTCTGCTTCCTCCTGTAACTTACAAAATAAAGGAGGTGGAGCAGCATCTCTGCTTCCTACTCTATCATAGAAAGTAAAGGGGCTGCAGCAGCATCTCTGCTTCCTCCTGTGTTATGGAAAATTAAGGAGCTGGAGCAGCGTCACTGCTTCCTCCTGTATTATAGAAAATAAAGGAGCTGGAGCAGCATCTCTCCTCCTCCAATAGTAATTACGACAATAAAGCAGCTGGAACAGCGTCACTGCTTCGTCCTGTATTGTGGAAAATTAAGGAGCTGGAGCAAGGTCACAGCTTCCTTCTGTATTATATAAAACAAATGGCGTTGAGCAGCTTTGCTGATTCGTTCTGTTATAGAAAATAAAGGAGCTGGAGCAGTGTAACTGCTTCCTCCTGTATTATAGAAAATAAAGGAGCGAGAGCAGCGTCACTGCTTCCTCCTGTATTATAGAAAATAAAGGAGTTGGAGCAGCATCTCTGCTTCCTCCTGTATGATTGAAAATAAAGGAGTTGGAGCAGCATCTCTGCTTTATCCTATATTATAGATAATAAAGAGTTGGAGCAGCATCTCTGCTTCCTCCTGTATTATAGAAAATATAGGATCTGGAGCAGCATCTCTGCTTCCTCCTGTATTATAGAAAATATAGGAGCTGGAGCAGCATCTCTGCTTTATCCTGGATTATAGAAAATAAAGGAGCTGGAGCTGCATCTCTCCTTCCTATAGTAATTACGAAAATAAAGCAGCTGGAACAGCGTCACTGCTACGTCCTGTATTGAGTAAAATTAAGGAGCTGGAGCAAGGTCACTGCTTCCTTCTGTATTATATAAAACATAGAGGATTGAGCAGCTTTTCTGATTCGTTCTGTATTATAGAAAATAAAGGAGCTGGAGCAGAGTCACTGCTTCTTCCTGTATTATAGAAAATAAAGGAGCTAGAGCAGCGTCACTGCTTCCTCCTGTATTATTGAAAATAAAGGAGTTGGAGCAGCATCTCTGCTTCCTATAGTAATTACGAAAATCAAGGAGCTGGAGCAGTGTCACTGCTTCCTCCTGTATTATAGAAAATAAAGGAGTTGGAGCAGCATCTCTGCCTCCTCCTATAGTAATTACGAAAATAAAGCAGCTGGAACAGCGTCACTGCTTCGTCCTGTATTGTGGAAAATTAAGGAGCTGGAGCAAGGTCACTGCTTCCTTCTGTATTATATAAAACAATGAGGATTGGGCAGCTTTTCTGATTCGTTCTGTATTATAGAAAATAAAGGAGCTGGAGCAGTGTCACTGCTTCCTCCTGTATTATAGAAAATAAAGGAGCTAGAGCAGCGTCTCTGCTTCCTCCTGTATTATAGAAAATAAAGGAGTTGGAGCAGCATCTCTGCCTCCGCCTGTATTATCGAAAATAAAGGAGTTGGAGCAGCATCTCTGCTTCCTCCTGTATTATAGAAAATATAGGAGCTGGAGCAGCATCTCTGCTTTATCCTGTATTATAGAAAATGAAGGAGTTGGAGCTGCATCTCTGCTTCCTCCTGTATTATAGAAAATATAGGAGCTGGAGCAGCATCTCTGCTTTATCCTGTAATATAGAAAATAAAGGAGCTGGAGCTGCATCTCTGCTTTCTATAGTAATTACGAAAATAAAGCAGCTGGAACAGCGTCACTGTTTCGTCCTGTATTGTGGAAAATTAAGGAGCTGGAGCACGGTCGCTGCTTCCTTCTGTATTATATAAAACAATGAGGATTGAGCAGCTTTTCTGATTCGTTCTGTATTATAGAAAATAAAGGAGCTGGAGCAGTGTCACTGCTTCATCCTGTATTATAGAAAATAAAGGAGCTAGAACAGCGTCACTGCTTCCTCCTGTATTATAGAAAATAAAGGAGTTGGAGCAGCATCTCTGCTTCCTCCTGTATTACAGAAAATAAAGCAGCTGGAGCAGCGTCTCCTATTCCTCCTGAATTATGCAAAAGAAAGGAGCTCGAGCAGTGTCTCTGCTTCCTCCTGTATTATCGAATACAGAAAACAAAGCACCTGAAGCAGAGTCACTACTTCCTCCTGTATTATAGAAAATAAAGGAGCTGGAGCAGCGGCTCCACTTCCTTCTGTATTATAGAAAATAAAGGAGCTGGAGAAGCGTCACTGCTTCCTCCTGCATTATCGAAAATAAAGGAGCTGGAGCAGCGTCTCTGCTTCCTCCTGTATTATAGAAAATAAAGGAGCTGGAGCAGCGTCACTGCTTCCTCCTGTATTTTTGAAAAAAACGAGCTGGAGCAGTGTCTCTGCTTCCTCCTGTATTATGGAAAATAACGGAGCAGGAGCAGCATCTCTGCTTCCTCCTGTATTATAGAAAATTAAGGAGATGGAGCAGCGTCTCTTCTTCCTACCGTATTATCGAAAAAAAAAGAGCTGGAGAATCGACTCTGCTTCCTCCTGTATTATAGAAAATAAAGGAGCTGGAGCAGCATCTCTCCTTCCTTCTCTATTATAGAAAGTAAAGGAGCTGGAGCAGCATCTCTGCTTCCTCCTGTGTTATAGAAAATTAAGGAGCTGGAGCAGCGTCACTGATCCCTCCTGTATTATTGATAATAAAGGAGATGGAGTAGCGTCTCTGCTTCCTCCTGTATTATAGAAAATAAAGGAGCTGGAGCAGCGTCACTGCTTCCTCCTGTATTTTTGAAAAAAACGAGCTGGAGCAGTGTCTCTGCTTCCTCCTGTATTATGGAAAATAACGGAGCGGGAGCAGCATCTCTGCTTCCTCCTGTATTATAGAAAATTAAGGAGATGGAGCAGCGTCTCTTCTTCCTACCGTATTATCGAAAAAAAAAGAGCTAGAGAATCGACTCTGCTTCCTCCTGTATTATAGAAAATAAAGGAGTTGGAGCAGCATCTCTGCTTCCTCCTGTATTACAGAAAATAAAGCAGCTGGAGCAGCGTCTCCTATTCCTTCTGAATTATGCAAAAGAAAGGAGCTCGAGCAGTGTCTCTGCTTCCTCCTGTATTATCGAATACAGAAAACAAAGCACCTGAAGCAGAGTCACTACTTCCTCCTGTATTATAGAAAATAAAGGAGCTGGAGCAGCGGCTCCACTTCCTTCTGTATTATAGAAAATAAAGGAGCTGGAGAAGCGTCACTGCTTCCTCCTGCATTATCGAAAATAAAGGAGCTGGAGCAGCGTCTCTGCTTCCTCCTGTATTATAGAAAATAAAGGAGCTGGAGCAGCGTCACTGCTTCCTCCTGTATTTTTGAAAAAAACGAGCTGGAGCAGTGTCTCTGCTTCCTCCTGTATTATGGAAAATAACGGAGCAGGAGCAGCATCTCTGCTTCCTCCTGTATTATAGAAAATTAAGGAGATGGAGCAGCGTCTCTTCTTCCTACCGTATTATCGAAAAAAAAAGAGCTGGAGAATCGACTCTGCTTCCTCCTGTATTATAGAAAATAAAGGAGCTGGAGCAGCATCTCTCCTTCCTTCTCTATTATAGAAAGTAAAGGAGCTGGAGCAGCATCTCTGCTTCCTCCTGTGTTATAGAAAATTAAGGAGCTGGAGCAGCGTCACTGATCCCTCCTGTATTATTGATAATAAAGGAGATGGAGTAGCGTCTCTGCTTCCTCCTGTATTATAGAAAATAAAGGCGCTGGCTCGGCATCACTGCTTCCTACTGTATTATCGAAAAAAATGAACAGGAGCAGTGTCTCTGCTTCCTCCTGTAATATGGAAAATAACGGAGCAGGAGCAGCGTCTCTCCTTCACACTGTATTATACGAAATTAAGGAGCTGGAGCAGCATCTCTGCTTCCTCCTGTATTATAGAAAATAAAGGAGCTTGAGCGGCGTCTCTGCTTCCTCCTGTATTATGGAAAATTACGGAGCTGGAGCAGCGTCACTGCTTCCTCCTGTGTTTTCGAAAATAAAGGAGTTGGAGCAGCGTCACTGCTTCCTCCTGTGTTTTCGAAAATAAATGAGCTGGAGCAGCATCTCTTCTTCCTTCGGTATTATGAAAAATAAAGGAGCTGGATCCTCGTCTCTGCTTCCTCCTGTAACTTACAAAATAAAGGAGGTGGAGCAGCATCTCTGCTTCCTACTCTATCATAGAAAGTAAAGGGGCTGCAGCAGCATCTCTGCTTCCTCCTGTGTTATAGAAAATTAAGGAGCTGGAGCGGCGTCACTGCCTCCTCCTGTATTATAGAAAATAAAGGGGATAGAGCAGCCTTTCTGCTTCGTACTGTATTATAGAAAATAAAGGAGCTGGAGCAGCGTCACTGCTTCCTCCTGTATTATAGAAAATAAAGGAGATGGATTAGCGTCTCTGCTTCCTCCTGTATTATAGAAAATAAAGGCGCTGGCTCGGCATCACTGCATCCTACTGTATTATCGAAAAAAATGAACAGGAGCAATGTCTCTGCTTCCTCCTGTAATATGGAAAATAACGGAGCAGGAGCAGCGTCTCTGCTTCACACTGTAATATAGGAAATTAAGGAGCTGGAGAACCATCTCTTCTTCCATCTCTACTATAGAAAATAAAGGAGCTGGAGCAGCATCTCTGCTTACTCCGGTATTATGCATAATAAAGGAGCTGGTGCAGCGTCACTGCTTCCGCATGTATTATAGAAATTAAAGGAGCTGAAGCAGCATTTATGCTTCCTTCTCTATTATAGAAAATAAAGGAGCTGGCGCAGCATCTCTGCTTCCTCCTGTATTATCGAAAAAAAGGACCTGGAGAAGGGTCACTGCTTCGTCCTGTATCATTGAAAATAAAGGGGTTGGAGCAGCATCTCTGCTTCCTCCTGTGTTCTAAAAAATGAAGGAGCTAGAGCTCCGTCTCTGCTTCCTCCTGTAATTTAGAAAATAGAGGAGCTGGAGCAGCGTCACTGCTTCCTCCTGTATTATAGAAAATAAAGGAGTTGGAGCAGAATCACTGGTTCCTCCGGTATTATAGGAAAAAAAACTGGATCAGCATCTCTGCTTCCTCCTGTGTTATAGAAAATAAAGGAGCTGGAGAAGCGTCACTCCTTCCTCCTGTATTATAGGAAATAAAGGAGCTGGAGCAGCATCTCTGCTTCCTCCTGTGTTATAGAAAATTAAGGAGCTGGAGAAGCGTCACTGCTTCCTCCTGTATTTTGGAAAACAAAAGAGTTGGAGCAGCATCTATGGTTCCTCCTGTATTATAGCAAATAAAGGAGCTGTAGAAGCATCTCTGCTTCCTCCTGGATTATAGAAAATAAAGAAGCTGGATCAGCGTCAGTGCTTCCTCCAGTATTAAAAATAAAACGAGACAGAGCCGAGTCTCTGCTTCCTCGAATACTTTAGAAAATAAAGGGGCTGGAGCAGCGTCACTGCTTCCTCCTGTATTCTAAATAATAAAGGAGCTGGTTCAGCTTCTCTGCTTCCTCCCGTACTATAGAAAATAAAGGAGCTGGAGAAGCGTCACTGCTTCCTCCTTTATTATAGAAAATAAAGGAGCTGGAGCAGCATCTCTGCTTCCTCCTGTGTCATAGAAAATAAAGGAGCTGGAGAAGCGTCACTTCTTCCTCCTGTATTATAAAAAATAAAGGAGCTGGAGCCGCATCTCTGCTTCCTCCTGTAAAAATAAAAAATAAGGAGCTAGAACAGCGTCACTGCTTTCTCCTGTATTAAAAATAAAACGAGCCTGAGCCGAGTGTCTGCTTCCTCGAATACTTTAGAAAATAAAGGAGCTGGAGAAGCGTCACTTCTTCCTCCTGTATTATAAAAAATGAAGGAGCTGGAGCCGCATCTCTGCTTCCTCCTGCAAAAATAAAAAATAAGGAGCTAGAACAGCGTCACTGCTTTCTCCTGTAATTTAGAAAATAAAGGAGCTGGAGCAGCATCACTGCTTCCTCCTTTATTATAGAAATATAGAAGCTGGAGAAGCGTCACTGCTTCCTCCTGTATTACAGAAAATAAAGGAGCTGGTGAAGCTTCACTGCTTCCTCCTGCATTATAGATAATAAAGGAGCTGGAGCAGCATCTCTGCTTACTCCTGTATTATTGAAAATAAAGGAGCTGGAGCAGCATCTATGCTTCCTCCTCTATTATAGAATATAAAGGAGCTGGCGCAGCATCTCTGCTTCCTCCTGTATTATAGAAAATAAAGGAGCTGGAGCAGCGTCTCTGCTTCCTCCCTTATTAAAGAAAATAAAGGAGCTGGAGAAGCGTCACTGCTTCCTCCTGTATTATAGAAAATAAAGGAGCTGGAGCAGCATCTCTGCTTCCTCCTGTAAAAATAAAAAATAAGGAGCTAGAGCAGCGTCACTGCTTTCTCCTGTATTATAGAAAATTAAGGAGCTGGAGCAGCGTCACTGCTTCCTCCTGTATTAGAGAAAATAAAGAAGCTGGAGCAGCGTCTCCACTTTCTTCTGTATTACAGAAAATAAAGGAGCTGGAGCAGCATCTCTGCTTCCTCCTGTGTTATAGAAAATAAAGGAGCTGGAGAAGCGTCACTTCTTCCTCCTGTATTATAGCAAATAAAGGAGCAGGAGCAGCGTCTCTGCTTCCTCCTGTAATTTAGAAAATAAAGGAGCTGGAGCAGCATCTCTGCTTACTCCTGTATTATAGAAAATAAAGGAGCTGGAGCATCATCTATGCTTCCTTCTCTATTATAGAATATAAAGGAGCTGGCACAGCATCTCTGCTTCCTCCTGTATTATAGAAAATCAAGGAGCTGGAGAAGCGTCACTGCTTCCTCCTGTATTATAGAAAATAAAGGAGCTGGAGCAGCATCTCTGCTTTCTCCTGTATTGTAAAAAAATAAAGGAGCTTGAGCGGCGTCGCTGCTTCCTCCTGTATTATCGAAAATAAAGGAGCTGGAGAAGCATCACTGCTTCCTCCTGTATTGTAGAAAACGAAAGAGTTGGAGCCGTATCTCTGGTTCCCCCTGCATTCTAGAAAATAAAGGAGGTGGAGAAGCGTCACTGCTTCCTCCTATATGATAGAAAATAAGGGAGCTGGAGCAGCATCTCTGCTTCCTCCTTTATTATAGAAAATAAAGAAGCTGGATCAGCGTCACTGCTTCCTCCTGTATTAATAATAAAACGAGTCTGAGCCTCGTCTCTGCTTCCTCGAATACTTTAGAAAATAAAAGAGCTGGTGTAGCGTCACTGCTTCCTCCTGTATTTTAGAAAATAAAGGAGCTGGAGAAGCGTCACTGCTTCCTCCTGTATTATAGAAAATAAAGGAGCTGGAGCCGCATCTCTGCGTCCTCCTGAATTATACAAAATGAAGGAGCTGGAGCAGCGTCACTGCTTTCTCCTATATTCTCGAAAATAAAGGAGCTGGAGCAGCGTCTCTGCTTCCCCCTGGATTATAGAAAATAGAGGAACTGGAGCAGCATCACTGCTTCCTCCTGTAATTCAGGAAATAAAGGAGCTGTCACAGCGTCACTGCTTCCTCCTGTATAAACGGAAATAAATGGGATAGACCAACTCTTCTGCTTCATGCTGTATTATAGAAAATAATGGAGCAGGAGCAGCGTCACTGCTTCCTCCTGTACTGTAGAAAATAAAGGAGCTAGAGCAGCGTCACTGCTTCCTCTTGTATTATTAAAAAAAACGAGCTTGAGCCTAGTCTCTGCTTCCTCCAATACTTTAGAAAAAAATGTAGCTGGAGCAGCGTCTCTGCTTCCTCCTGTATTTTAGAAAATAAAGGAGCTGGATCAGCGTCTCTACTTGCTCCTGTATTATGGAAAATATAGGAGGGGGAGATGAGTCACTGCTTCCTCCTGTATTAAAAGATAATAGAGAAGCTGGAGCAGCATCTGTGCTTCTTCCTGGAATATAGAAAATAAACGAGTTGGTACAGAGTCACGGATTTCTCCTATATTCTCGAAAATAAAAGAGCTGGAGCAGCGTCTCTGATTCCTCCTGTATTTGCAAAATTAAAGGAGCTGGGGCAGCGTCACTGCTTCCTCCTGTATTATAGAAAATAAAGGAGCTGGAGCAGCATCTCTTCTTCCGCCTGTATTACAGAAAATAAACGAGCTGGTGTAGCGTCAGTGCTTCATCCTGTATTTTCGAAAATAAAGGAGCTGGAGTAGCACCTCTGCTTCCTCCTGTATTATAGAAACTTAAGGAGCTGGAGCAGCGTCAAAGCTTCCTCCTCTAATACAGAAAACAAAGGATCAAGGAGCAGGGTTGCTGCTACATCCTGATTTTTCAAAAATAAACCTGCTCGAGCCTCATCTCTGCTTCCTCCTGGAATTTAGGAAATAAAGGAGCTGGAGCAGCATCGTTGCTTCGCACTGTATTATAGAAAATGAAGGGGATAGTGCAGATTTTCTGCTTCATACTGTTTTATAGAAAATAAAGCAGCTGGAGCAGCGTCACTGCTTCCTCCTGTATTATAAAAAGTAAATGAGCAAGAGCAGCATCACCTATTCCTCCTGTATTATAGAAAATAATAGACGGTGCTCCAGATCCCTTATTTTTTAAAATACAGGAGGAAGCAGTGACGCTGCTCTAGCTTCTTTATTGTCTATAATACAGGAGGAAGCAGAAATGCTGCTACAGCTCCTTTATTTTCTTTAATACAGGAGGAAGCAGATATGCTGCTGCAGCTCCTTTATTTTCTATAATAGAGGAGGGAGCAGTGACGCTGATCCAGCTCCTTTATTTTCGATAATACAGGAGGAAGCTGAGACACTGCTCCAGCTCCTTTTTTCCGATAATACAGGAAGAAGCAGCGGCGGTGCTCTAGCTCCTTTACTTTTTATAATCAAGGAGGAAGCATAGATGCTGCTCCAACTCCTTTATTTCCTAAATTACAGGAGGAAGCAGAGATGCTGCTCCAGCTCCTTTATTTTCTATAACACAGGCGGAACCAGTGACACTGCTCCAGCTGCTTTATTTTCTATAATAGAGGAGGAAGCAGAGATGCTGCTCCAGCTCATTTATTTTCTAAATGACAGGAGGAAGCAGAGACGCTGCTCCAGCTCCTTAATTTTCTGTAATACAGAACGAAGCAGAGTTGCTGCTCCAGCTCCTTAATTTTCTATAATACAGTGTGAAGCAGAAGAGCAGGAGTATCCCCTTTATTTTCTTTTATACAGGAGGAACCAGAGGCGCTGCTCCAGCTTCTTAATTTTGTATAATTCAGGAGGAAGCAGTGACGCTGTTCAATCTCCTTAATTTTCGATAATAAAAGAGAAAGCAGAGACACTGCACCAGCTCCTTTATTTTCTATAATCCAGTAGGAAGCAGAGATGCTGCTCCAGCTCCTTTATTTTCTAAAATACAGGAGGAAACAGAGATGCTGCTCCAGCTCCTTACTTTTCCATAATTCAGGAGGAATACGAGACGCTGCTCCAGCTCCTGTATTTTCTAAATTACAGGAGGAAGCAGAGACGCTGCTCCAACTCCTTATTTTCTATAATACAGGAGGAAGCAGAAACACTACTCCAGCTCCTTTGTTTCGCTAATACAGGAGAAGTACTAACGCTGCTATAGCACATTTATTTTCTATCATACAGGAGGAAGCAATGACGCTGCCCCAGCTCCTTTATTTTCTAAATTACAGGAGGAAGCAGAGACCAGGCTCTAGCTCGTTTATTTTTTATAACACAGGAGGAAGCAGTGATGCTGCTCCATCTCCTTTATTTTAGATAACACAGGAGGAAGCAGAGATGCTGCGCCAGATCCTTTATTTTCGATAATTCAGGAGGAAGCAGAGATGCTGCTCCAGCTTCTTTAGTTTCTATAATACAGAACGAAGCAGGAAAGCTGCTCTATCCCCTTTATATTCTATGTTACAGGAGGAAGCAGAGACGCTGCTCCAGTTCATTAATTTTCTATAATACGTGAGAAAGCAGTGACGCTGCTCCAGCTCCTTTATTTTCTATAATACGGTGGAAGCAGAGATGCTGCTCAAGCTCCTTTATTTTTAGAATAGAGGAGGATGCAGAGATGCTGCTCCAACTCCTTTATTTTCTATAATACAGGAGGAATCAGAGACGCTGCTCCAGATCCTTTATTTCGATACTACAGGAGGAAGCAGAGGCGATGCTCCAGTGACTTAATTTTCTATACAACAAGAGGAAGCAGAGATGCTGCTCTAGCTCAATTATTTTCTAAATGACAGGAGGAAGCAGTGACGCTGCTCTAGCTCTTTTACTTTGTATAATACAGAAGTAAGCAGAGATGCTGCTCCAACTCCTTTATTTCCTAAATTACAGGAAGAAGCAGAAATGCTGCTCCAGCTCCTTTATTTTCTATAATACAGGAGGAAGCACTGACGCAGCTCCAGCCGCTTTGTATTGTATAATACAGGAGGAAGCAGAGATGCTGCTCCAGATCCTTAATTTTCTCTAATAGAGGAGGAAGCAGAGATGCAGCTCTTCTTCCTATATTATCTATAATAGAGAACGAAGCAGTGACACTGCTCCAGCTCCTTTATTTTCGATAATAAAGGAGGAAGATTTGATGCTGCTCCAGCTCCTTTATTTTCTCTAATACAGGGGGAAGCAGTGATGCTGCTCCAGCTCCTTACTTTTCCATAATTCGGGAGGAATAGGAGACGCTGCTCCAGCTCCTTTAATTTCTAAATTACAGGAGGAAGCAGAGATGCTGCTCTTACTCCTTTATTTTCTATAATACAGGAGGAAGCAGTGACGCTGTTCCAGCTCCTTTATTTCCTATAATAATGTAGGAAGGAGAGACGCTGCTCCAGCTCCATTATTTTCTAAATTACAGGAGGTAGCAGAGACGAGGATCGAGCTCGTTTATTTTCTATAATACAGGAGGAAGCAGAGACGCTACTCCAGATCCTTTATTTTCTATGACACAGGAGGAAGAAGAGGCTGTGTTCTCGATCCTTTTTGTCGATAATACTGGAGGAAGCAGAGACGCTGCACCAGTTCATTAATTTTCTATAATACAGGAGGAAGTATAGACGCTGCTCCAGATCCTTTATTTTCTATGACACAGGAGGAAGCAGAGGCTCTGTTCGAGATCGTTTTTTTCGATAATACAGGAGGAAGCAGAGATGCAGCTCCAGCTCCTTTATTTTCTATAATGCAGGGGAACCAGAGACACTGCTCCTGCTCCTTTTTTGTTAATCCAGGAGGAAGCAGAGACGATGCTCCAGTGACTTAATTTTCTATACTATAAGAAAAAGCAGAGATGCTGCTCCAGCTCATTTATTTTCTAAATGAAAGGAAGAAGCAGAAATGCTGCTCCATCTCCATATTTTCTATAATACAGGAGGAAGCACTGACGCTGCTCCAGCTCCTTTAGTTCCTAAATTACAGGAGGAAGCAGAGATGCTGCTCCAGCTCATTTATGTTTTATAATACAGGAGGAAGCGGAGATGCTGCATCAGCTCCTTTATTTCCTAAATTACAGAAGGAAGCAGAGATGCTGCTCCATCTTTTTTATTTTCTATAATACAGAACGAAGCAGAAAAGCTGCTCTATCCCCTTTATTTTCTATAATACAGGAGGAAGCAGAGACGCTGCCCCAGCTCCGTTATTTTCTATACTACAGGAGGTAGCAGAGATTCTGCTCCCGTTCCTTTAGTTTCTAAATTACAGGAGGAAGCAGAGATGCTGCTCCATCTTCTTTATTTTCTATAATGCAGAACGAAGCAGAAAAGCTGCTCTATCCTCTGTATTTTCTAAATTACAGGAGGAAGCAGAGACGTGGCTCTAGCTCGTTAATTTTTTATAACACAGAAGGAAGCAGAGATGCTGCACCAGCTCCTTTATTATCGATAATACAGGAGGAAGAAGAGATGCTGCTCCAGATCCTTTACTTTCTATAATACAGGAGGAAGCAGTGATGCTGCTCCAGCTACTTACTTTTCCATTATTCGGGAGGAATAGGAGACGCTGCTCCAGCTCCTTTATTTTCTAATTTACAGGAGGAAGTAGAAATGCTGCTCCAACTCCTATATGTTCTATAATACAGGAGAAAGTAGTGACGCTTCTCCAGCTCCTTTATTTTCTATAATACTGTAGGAAGCAGAGACGCTGCTCCAGCTCCTTTATTTTCTAAATTACAGGAGGTAGCAGAGACGAGGATCGAGCTCCTTTATTTGTTTGAATACAGGAGGAAGCAGAGACGCTGCTCCAACTCCTTTATTTTCTATAATACAGGAGGAAGCAGAGACGATGCTCTAGTGACATAATTTTCTATACTACAGGAGGAAGCAGAGATGCTGCTCCAGCTCCTTTATTTTCTAAATGACAAGAGGAAGCAGAGACGCTGCTCCAGCTCCTTTATTTTCTAAAATACAGGAGGAAACAGAGATGCTGCTCCAGCTCCTTACTTTTCCATAATTCAGGAGGAATACGAGACGCTGCTCCAGCTCCTGTATTTTCTAAATTACAGGAGGAAGCAGAGACGCTGCTCCAACTCCTTTATTTTCTATAATACAGGAGGAAGCAGAAACACTACTCCAGCTCCTTTGTTTCGCTAATACAGGAGAAGTACTAACGCTGCTATAGCACATTTATTTTCTATCATACAGGAGGAAGCAATGACGCTGCCCCAGCTCCTTTATTTTCTAAATTACAGGAGGAAGCAGAGACCAGGCTCTAGCTCGTTTATTTTTTATAACACAGGAGGAAGCAGTGATGCTGCTCCATCTCCTTTATTTTAGATAACACAGGAGGAAGCAGAGATGCTGCGCCAGATCCTTTATTTTCGATAATTCAGGAGGAAGCAGAGATGCTGCTCCAGCTTCTTTAGTTTCTATAATACAGAACGAAGCAGGAAAGCTGCTCTATCCCCTTTATATTCTATGTTACAGGAGGAAGCAGAGACGCTGCTCCAGTTCATTAATTTTCTATAATACGTGAGAAAGCAGTGACGCTGCTCCAGCTCCTTTATTTTCTATAATACGGTGGAAGCAGAGATGCTGCTCAAGCTCCTTTATTTTTAGAATAGAGGAGGATGCAGAGATGCTGCTCCAACTCCTTTATTTTCTATAATACAGGAGGAATCAGAGACGCTGCTCCAGATCCTTTATTTCGATACTACAGGAGGAAGCAGAGGCGATGCTCCAGTGACTTAATTTTCTATACAACAAGAGGAAGCAGAGATGCTGCTCTAGCTCAATTATTTTCTAAATGACAGGAGGAAGCAGTGACGCTGCTCTAGCTCTTTTACTTTGTATAATACAGAAGTAAGCAGAGATGCTGCTCCAACTCCTTTATTTCCTAAATTACAGGAAGAAGCAGAGACGCTGCTCCAGCTCCTTTATTTTCTAAATTACAGGAGGTAGCAGAGACGAGGATCGAGCTCCTTTATTTGTTTGAATACAGGAGGAAGCAGAGACGCTGCTCCAACTCCTTTATTTTCTATAATACAGGAGGAAGCAGAGACGATGCTCTAGTGACATAATTTTCTATACTACAGGAGGAAGCAGAGATGCTGCTCCAGCTCCTTTATTTTCTAAATGACAAGAGGAAGCAGAGACGCTGCTCCAGCTCCTTTATTTTCTAAATTACAGGAGGTAGCAGAGACGAGGATCGAGCTCCTTTATTTTTTAGAATACAGGAGGAAGCAGAGACGCTGCTCCAACTCCTTAATTTTCTATAATACAGGAGGAAGCAGAGACGATGCTCTAGTGACTTAATTTTCTATACTACAGGAGGAAGCAGAGATGCTGCTCCAGCTCCTTTATTTTCTAAATGACAAGAGGAAGCAGAGACGCTGCTCCAGCTCCTTTATTTTCTAAATTACAGGAGGTAGCAGAGACGAGGATCGAGCTCCTTTATTTCTTAGAATACAGGAGGAAGCAGAGACGCTGCTCCAACTCCTTTATTTTCTATAATACAGGAGGAAGCAGAGACGATGCTCTAGTGACTTAATTTTCTATACTACAGGAGGAAGCAGAGATGCTGCTCCAGCTCCTTTATTTTCTATAATACAGTAGGAAGCAGAGACATTGCTCCAGCTCATTTTTTTCGACAATACAGGAAGAAGTAGAGTCGCCACTCCAGCTCCTTAATTTTCTATAATAAAGGAGGAAGCAGAGATGCTGCTCCAGCTCCTTTATTTTCTATAATAGAGAAGGAAGTAGAGACGCTGCTCCAGCTCCTTAATTTTCTATAATCCAGGAGGAAGCAGAGATGCTGTTCCAGCTTCTTTATTTTCTAAATTACAGGATGAAGCACTGATGCTGCTCCAACTCCTTTATTGTCGATAATGCAGGAGAAAGCAATGACACTGCTCCAGCTCAATCATTTTCTAAATTACTGGAGGAAGCAGAGACGAGGCTCTAGCTCCTTTATTTTTTTTATAATACAGGAGGAAGCAGTGACGCTGCTCCAGTTCCTTTATCTTCGATAATACAGCAGGAAGCTGAGATGGTGCTCCAGCTCCTTTAATTTTTATAATACAGGAGGAAGCAGTGACACTGTGACAGCTCCTTTATTTCCTGTATTACAGGAGGAAGCAGTGATGCTGCTCCAGCTCCTTTATTTTCGATAATAAAGGAGGAAGCAGAGACGCTGCTCTAGCTCCTTTATTTTCTATAATACAGCAGGAAGCAGAGCTGCTGCTCCAGCTCCTTTATTTTGTATAATACAGGAGGAAGCAGTGACACTGCTCCTGCTCCTTTATTTTCGATAATACAGGAGCAAGTAATGACGTTGCTCCAGCTCCTTTAATTTTTTATTATACAGAATGAAGCAGAAATGCTGCTCCATCCCCTTTTTTTCCTAAAATACAGGAGGAATAGGACTCGCTGCTCCAGCAGCTGTATTTTCTATCATACAGGAAGAAGCACATATGTTACTCCAGTTCCTTTATTTTCGAAATTACAAGAGGAAACAGAGACGCTGCACTAGCTCCTTTTTTTTTAGAATACAGGTGGAAGCAGAGATGCTGCTCCAACTTCTTTATTTTCGATAGTACAGGAGGAAGCAGTGACGCATCTCCAGCTCCTTTATATTCAATAGTACAGCAGGAAGCAGAGACATTGCTCCAGCTCCTTTATTTTCGATGATACAGGAGGAAGTAGAGACGCTGCTCCAGCTCCTTAATTTTGTATAATACAGGGTGAAGCAGTGAAGCTGCTCCAGCTCCGTTAGTTTCTAAATTACAGGATGAAGCACAGACGCTGCTCCAACTCCTTTGTTTTCTTTAAGAAAGGAGGAAGCAGAGATGCTGCTCCAGAGCTTTTACGTTCGATAATACAGGAGGAAGCAATGACGCTGCTCCAGCTCAATTATTTTCTAAATTACAGGAGGAAGCGGAGACGAGGCAGTAGCTCGTTTATTTTCTATAATACAGGAGGATGCAGTGACGCTTCTCCAACCCAAACTCTGGATCAGATACGTCGATGACACCTTTGTAATCATCAAAAACACAGAAATAGATAAAACACACCGAATCATCAACGCCACACTCACAGGAATACGATTCACGAGAGAAGAGGAAAAGGATAGCCAACTCCTATTCCTAGACGTATTAGTAGAGAGAACACCCAACGGAGAATTCACCACAAGGGTACACAGGAAACCAACACACACAGACCAAGTCCTAATCTATGAAAGTAACCACCCCAACACACACAAACGAAGCTGCATCAGGACACTATTCAAAAGAGCCACAACACACTGCAGTACACCAGAACTGCGAAAAGAGGAAGAGGAACACCTATACAAGGTATTCACCAAAAACGGATACCCACGCAACTTTATCACCAGATGCCTAAGAGATAGACCACGGAACGAGGGCATGCCACAACCAAAATGACTAGCCACACTACCATACGTCAGGAGCGTCTCAGAACTGACAGCCAGACTACTGCGACCCTTAGGATTCATAACAGCACACAAGCCAACTTCCACACTCAGACAACAACTTACTAGAACAAAGGACCCAATAGCCAGCACGAGCCAAACTAACGTAGTTTACAAAATACCATGCAAGGACTGCACAAAACACTATATAGGACAAACAGGAAGACAGCTAACAATCCGCATCCATGAACATCAGCTAGCCACAAAACGACACGACCAGCTATCCCTAGTAGCCATACACTCAGACAACCAGGAACATGAATTTGACTGGGAAAACACTACCATCATAGGAAAAGCCAGACAGAGAATAGCCAGGGAATTCCTAGAGGCATGGAATTCATCCACAAACTCCATTAACAGACACATGGACCTGGACCCCATATACAAACCACTACAGCTGAAACTGACACCCGGAAGCGGCAAGAACATCCATCAACAGACACATCGACCTGGACCCCACATACAAACTACTACAGCTGAAACTGACACCCGGAAGCGGCAACAACAAACCACTATAAATACCGGAAGAAACATCAAAGCAGCGCTTCACAGGAGGCTCCAGTAGCACTGATGATGTTCCCTAGCCAGGGAACGAAATGTTTGCAGCAAAGACTTCCAGCTCGGCGAACAGAACCACAACAAGGAAACAGAGATGCTGCTCCAGCTTCGTTATTTTCGATAATGCAGGAGGAAACAGAGATGAAGCTCCAGCTCCTTTATTATCTATAATACAGGAGGAAGCAGTGACACTCCTCCAGCTCCTTTATTTTCGATAATACAGGAGGAAGCAGTGACGCTGCTCCAGCTCCTTTATTTTCCAAAATACAGGGGGGAGCAGAGATGCTGCTCTAGCTCCTTACGTTTTCATAATTCGGGAGGAATAGGAGACGCTGCTCCAGCTCCTTTATTTTCTAATTTCCAGGAGGAAGCAGAGACGCTACTCCAGCTCCTTTATTTTCTATAATACTGTAGGAAGCAGAGACGCTGCTCCAGCTCCTTTATCTTCTAAATTACTGGATGTAGCAGAGACGAGGATCGAGCTCGTTTATTTTTTATAATACAGGAGGAAGCAGAGCTGCTGCTCCAGCTTCTTTATTTTCTAAATTACAGGATGAATCACTGATGCTGCTCTAGCTCCTTTATTTTTTAGAATAGAGGAGGAAGCAGTGACGCTGATCCAGCTCCTTTATTTTCTAAATTACAGGATGAATCACTGATGCTGCTCTAGCTCCTTTATTTTTTATGACATAGGAGGAAGCAGAGGCTCTGTGTCGACATCCTTTTTTTCGATAATACAGGAGGAAGCAGCGACGGTGCTCTCGCTCCTTTACTTTTTATAATCAAGGAGGAAGCAGAGATGCTGCTCCAACTCCTTTATTTCCTAAATTACAGGAGGAAGCAGAGATGCTGCTCCAGCTCCTTTATTTTCTATAATACAGGCGGAACCAGTGACACTGCTCCAGCTGCTTTATTTTCTATAATACAGGAGGAAGCAGAGATGCTGCTCCAACTCCTTTATTTCCTAAATTACAGGAGGAAGCAGAGATGATGCTCCAGCTCCATTATTTTCTATAATACAGAACGAAGCAGAAAAGATGGTCTATCACTTTTATGTTCCATAATACAGGAGGAAGCAGTGATCCTGCTCTAGCTCCTTTATTTTCCATAATACAGGAGGAAGCAGTGACGCTGCTCCACCTCCTTTTTTGCTATGATACAGTGTGGAGCAGAAGAGCTGGCCTATCCCCTCCATTTTCTTTTATACAGGAGGAACCAGAGACGCTACTCCAGCCCCTGTATTTTGCATAATACAGGAGGAAGCAGTGACGCTGCTCAAGTTCCTTAATTTTCTACAATACAGAACGAAGGAGAAACACTGCTCCTGCTCCTTTATTTTCGAGAATATAAGAGAAAACAATGATGCTGCGCCACCTTCTTTATTTTCCATAATACAGGAGGAAGCCGAGATGCTGCTCCAGCTCCGTCATTTTCTATAATAAAGGATGAAGCACTGACGCTGCTCCAGCTCCTTTAGTTCCTAAATTACAGGAGGAAGCAGAGATGCTGCTCCAGCTCATTTATTTTCAAAATGACAGAAGGAAGCAGTGACGCTGCTCTAGCTCTTTTACTTTTTGTAATACAGGAGAAAGCAGAGATGCTGCATCAACTCCTTTATTTCCTAAATTAAAGGAAGGAGCAGAGATTCTGCTCCAGCTCCTTTAGTTTCTAAATTACAAGAGGAAGCAGAGATGCTGCTCCAGCTCCTTTATTTTGTATAATACAGAACGAAGCAGAAAAGCTGCTCTATCCCCTTTATTTTCTATAACACAGTAGGAAGCAGTCACCCTGAGCCAGCTCCTTTATTTTCTATAATACAGGCGGAGCAGTGACGCTGCTCCAGCTCCTTAATTTTCTATAATACAGAACGAAGCAGAGTTGCTGCTCCAGCTTCTATATTTCTATAATAAAGGAGGAAGCAGTGATGCTGCTCCAGCTCCTTTATTTTCTAAATTACAGGAGGAAGCAGCGACGAGGCTCTAGCTCATTTATTTTTAAGAATACAGGAGGATGCAAATATGCTGCTCCAACAACTTTCTTTTCTATAATACAGGCGGAACCAGAGACACTGCTCCAGCTCCTTTTTTTCGATAATACAGGAGGAAGCAGAGATGCTCATCCAGCTCATTTATTTTCTAAATGACAGGAGGAAGCAGAGACGAGGCTGTTGCTCGTTTATTTTTCAGAATACAGAAGGAAGCAGAGATGTTGCTCCAACTCCCTTATTTTCTATAATACTGGAGAAAGCAGAAATTCTGCTCCAGTTTCTTTGTTTTGTATAATACAGAACGAAGCAGAAAAGCTGCTCTATCCCCTTTATTTTCTATAATACAGGAGGAAGCAGTGACGCTGCTCCAGCTCCTTTATTATCTATAATACAGAACGAAGCAGAAAAGCTGCTCTGTCCCCTTTATTTGCTATAATAGAGGAGGAAGCAGTGACGCTGCTCCAGCTCCCGAATTTTCTATAATACAGGAGGAAGCAGAGATGCTGCTCAGCTCCTTTATTATCTATAAGAGAGAAGGAAGCACAGATGCTGCTCCAGCGCCTGTATTTTCTATAATACAGGAGGAAGCAGTGACGTTGCTCCACTTCTTTATTTTCTTAAATATAGGAGGAAGCAGTGACCCTTCACCAGCTCCTCTATTTCCTAAATTACAGGAGGAAGCCGAGACGCTGCTCCAGCTCCTTAATTTTCTCTAATACAGAACGAAGCAGAGTTGCTGCTCCAGCTCCTTAATTTTCTATAATAAAGTGTGAAGCAGAAGAGCAGAGTATCCCCTTCATTTTCTTTTATACAGGAGGAACTAGAAGCGCTGCTTCAGCTTCTTAATTTTGTATAATTCAGGAGGAAGCAGTGACGCCGCAACAGCTCCTTTATTTTCTGTAATCCAGTAGGAAGCAAAGATGCTGCTCCAGCTCCTTTATTTTCTAAAATACAGGAGGAAACAGAGATGCTGCTCCAGCTCCTTACTTTTCCATAATTCAGGAGGAATACGAGACGCTGCTCCAGCTCCTGTATTTTCTAAATTACAGGAGGAAGCAGAGATGCTGCTCCAACTCCTTTATTTTCTATAATTCTGGAGGAAGCACTGACGCTTCTCCAGCCCCTTTATTTTTTTTCATACAAGAGGTAGCAGAGACGGTGCTCCAACTCCTTTATTTTCTATAATAGAGAAGGAAGCAGAGATGCTTCTCCAACTCCATAATTTTCTTTAATACAGGAGGAAGCAGAGAGGCAGATCCAGCTCCTTCATTTTCTCTAATACAGGAGGAAGCAGAAACACTGCTGCAGCTCATTTTTTTCGATAATACAGGAGGAAGCAGAGAAGCTGCTCCAGCTCCTTTATTTTCTATAATACAGGAGGAAGCAGAGAGGCTGCTCCAGCTCATTTGTTTCGCTAATACAGGAGAAAGTACTAACGCTGCTATAGCACATTTATTTTCTATAATACAGGAGGAAGCAATGACGCTGCCCCAGCTCCTTTATTTTCTAAATTACAGGAGGAAGCAGAGACCAGGCTCTAGCTCGTTTATTTTTTATAATACAGAAGGAAGCAGTGATGCTGCTCCATCTCCTTTATATTAGATAACACAGGAGGAAGCAGAGATGCTGCGCCAGCTCCTTTATTTTCGATAATACAGGAGGAAGCAGAGATGCTGCTCCAGCTTCTTTAGTTTCTATAATACAGAAAGAAGCAGGAAAGCTGCTCTATCCCCTTTATATTCTATATTACAGGAGGAAGCAGAGACGCTGCTCCAGTTCATTAATTTTCTATAATCCAGAATGAAGCATAGACGCAGCTCCAGATTCTTTATTTTCTATGACACACGAGGAAGCAGTGACGCTGCTCCAGATCCTTTATTTCGATAATACAGGAGGAAGCAGAGACGATGCTCCAGTGACTTAATTTTCTATACTACAAGAGGAAGCAGAGATGCTGCTCTAGCTCATTTATTTTCTAAATGACAGGAGGAAGCAGTGACGCTGCTCGAGCTCTTTTACTTTTTATAATACAGAAGGAAGCAGAGATGCTGCTCCAACTCCTTTATTTCCTAAATTACAGGAAGAAGCAGAAATGCTGCTCCAGCTCCTTTATTTTCTATAATACAGTAGGAAGCACTGATGCTGCTCCAGCCCCTTTATATTGTATAATAGAGGAGGAAGCAGAGATGCAGCTCTTCTTCCTATGTTATCTATAATAGAGAACGAAGCAGTGACACTGCTCCAGCTCCTTTATTTTCGATAATAAAGGATGAAGATTTGATGCTGCTCCAGCTTCTTTATTTTCTCTAATACAGGGGGAAGCAGAGATGCTGCTCCAGCTCCTTACTTTTCCATAATTCGGGAGGAATAGGAGACGCTGCTCCAGCTCCTTTATTTTCTAAATTACAGGAGGAAGCAGAGATGCTGCTCCAGCTCCTTTATCTTTTCGAATACAGGGGGAAGCAGAGATGATGCTCCAGCTCCTTACTTTTCCATAATTCCGGAGGAATAGGAGACGCTGCTCCAGCTCCTTTATTTTCTAAATTACAGGAGGAAGCAGAGATGCTGCTCTTATTCCTTTATTTTCTATAATACAGGAGGAAGCAGTGACGCTGTTCCACCTCCTTCATTTCCTCTAATAATGTCGGAAGGAGAGACGCTGCTCCAGCTCCATTATTTTCTAAATTACAGGAGGTAGCAGAGACGAGGATCGAGCTCGTTTATTTTTTATAATACAGGAGGAAGCGGTGACGGTGCTCCAGCTCCTTTATTTTCGATAATACAGGCGGAAGCAGAGACGCTGCCCCAGCTCCGTAATTTTCTATACTACAGGAGGAAGCAGAGATTCTGCTCCCGCTCCTTTAGTTTCTAAATTACAGGAGGAAGCAGAGATTCTGCTCCATCTTCTTTATTTTCTATAATACAGAACGAAGCAGAAAAGCTGCTCTATCCTCTTTATTTTCTAAATTGCAGGAGGAAGCACAGACGTGGCTCTAGCTCGTTAATTTTTTATAACGCAGGAGGAAGCAGAGATGCTGCTCCAGATCCTTTACTTTCTATAATACAGGAGGAAGCAGAGGGTCAGCTCTATCTCCTTTATTTTCTATAATAGAGAAGGAAGCAGTGACACTGCTCCAACTCCTTTATTTTCGATAATACAGGGCGAAGCAGAGATGCTGCTCCAGCTCCTTTATTTTCTAATTTACAGGAGGAAGCAGAGATGCTGCTCCAACTCCTTTATGTTCTATAATACAGGAGGAAGTAGTGAAGCTTCTGCAGCTCCTTTATTTTCTATAATACTGTAGGAAGGAGAGACGTTGCTCCAGCTCTTTTATTTTCTAAATTACAGGAGATAGCAGAGACGAGGATCGAGCTCGTTGATTTTTTATAATATAGGAAGAAGCAGTGACGGTGCTCCAGCTCCTTTCTTTTCCATAATTCAGGTGGAAGCAGAGCTGCTGCTCCAGCTCCATTCTTTTCCATAATTCAGGAAGAAGCATAGACGCTCCTCCAGCTCCTTTATTTTCTATGACACAGGAGTAAGCAGAGGCTCTGTTCAAGATCCTTTTTTTCGATAATACAGGAGGAAGCAGAGACGCTGCTCCAGTTCATTAAATTTCTATAATACAGGAGGAAGCAGAGATGCAGCTCCAGCTCCTGTATTTTCTATAATAGAGAAGGAAGCAGTGACATTGCTCCAGCTCCTTTATTTTCTATAATACAGTTGGAAGCACAGATGCTGCTCCAGCTCCTTTATTTTCAAAATTACAGGATGAATCACTGACGCTGCTCTAGCTCCTTTATTTTTTAGAATACAGGAGGAAGCAGAGACGATGCTCTAGTGACTTAATTTTCTATACTACAGGAGGAAGCAGAGATGCTGCTCCAGCTCCTTTATTTTCTAAATGACAGGAGGAAGCAGTGACGCTGCTCTAGCTCTTTTACTTTTTATAATACAGAAGGAAGGAGAGATGCTGCTCCAACTCCTTTATTTTCTAAATTACAGGAGGAAGCAGAAGTGCTGCTCCAGCGCATTTATTTTCTATAATACAGTAGGAAGCAGAGACATTGTTCCAGCTCATTTTTTTCGATAATACAGGAAGAAGTAGAGTCGCCACTCCAGCTCCTTAATTTTCTATAATAAAGGAGGAAGCAGAGATGCTGCTCCAGCTGCTTTATTTTCTATATTACAGGAGGAAGCAGAGATGCTGCTCCAGCTCCTTAATTTTCTATATTACAGGAGGAAGCAGAGATGCTGCTCAAGCTCCTTTATTTTCTACAATACAGAAGGAAGCACAGAAACTGCTCCAGCTCCTTTATTTTCTATAATACAGGAGGCAGCAGAGATGCTCCTCCAGCTCCTTTATTTTCTCTAATAGGGAAGGAAGCAGTGACGCTGCGTCAGCTCCTTTATTTCCTAAATAACTGGAGGAAGAAGAGATGCTGCTCCAGCTCCTTTATTTTCGATAATACAGGAGGATGCAGCGACGCTGCTCCAGTTCATTAATTTTCTATAATACAGGAGGAAGCAGAGACACTGCTACAGCTCATTTTTTCGATAATACAGGAGGAAGCAGAGATGCTGTTCCATCTCCTTGATTTTCTATAATACAGGAGGAAACTGAGACACTGCTCCAGCTCCTTAATTTTCTATAATACAGGAGGAAGCATAGACGCTGCTCCAGCTCCTTTATTTTTCTAAAATACAGGAGGAAGCAGAGACGCTGCTACAGCTCCTTTATTTTCTATAATATTGGAGGAAGCAGAGATGCTGCTCCAACTCCTTTATTTTCGATTATGCAGCAGGAAGCAATGACGCTGCTCCAGCTCCTTTATTTTCTAAATTACAGTCGGAAGCAGAGACGAGGCTCTAACTCGTTTATTTTTTATAATACCGGAGGAAGCACAGACGCTGCTCCAGCTTCTTTATTTTCTATAATACAGGAGGAAGCAAAGACATTGCTCCAGCTCATTTTTTTCGACAATACAGGAAGAAGTAGAGTCGCCACTCCAGCTCCTTAATTTTCTATAATAAAGGAGGAAGCAGAGATGCTGCTCCAGCTGCTTTATTTTCTATAATACAGTACGAAGCAGAAAGGCTGCTCTATCCCCTTGATTTTCTAGAATACAGGAGAAGGCAGTGACGCTGCTCCAGCTCCTTTATTTTCTATAATAGAGAAGGATGTAGAGACGTTGCTCCAGCTACTTTTTTTCCTATAATACAGGAGGAAGCAGTGACGCTGCTCCAGCTCCTGTATTTTCTATAATCCAGGAGGAAGCAGAGACACTGCACCAGCTCCATTTTTTCGATAATACAGGAGGAAGCAGAGATGCTGCTTCTCTTCCTTTGCGTTTTATAATCCAGGAGGAAGCAGAGACGCTGCTCCAACTCCTTTATTTTCTATAATACAGGCGGAAGAAGAGACACTGCACCAGCTCCTCTTTTTTCGATAATACAGGAGGAAGCAGAGACGCTGCTCCAGTTCCTGAATTTTATATAATACAGGAGGAAGCAGAGATACTGCTCCTGGTCCTCTATTTTTTATATTACCGGAGGCAGCCGTGATGCTGCTCCAGCTCCTTTATTTTCTATAATACAAAAGGAAGCGGTGTCGCTGTTCCAGCTCCTGTATTTTGTATAATACAGTATGAAGCAGAAATGCTGTTCTATCCCCTTTATTTTCTATAATGCAGGAGGAAGCAGAGACGCTGCTCTCGTTCCTTTATTTTTTTAGAATACAGGAGGAAGCAGAGATGCTACTCCAACTCCTTTATTTTCTATAATACAGGAGGAAGCAGTGACGTTTATCCAGCTCCTTTATTTTGTATAATACAGGAGGAAACAGAGAGGCTGCTCCAGCTCCTTAATTTTCTATAATACAGGAGGAGGCAAAGATGCTGCTCCAGCTCCTTTAGTTTCTAAATTACAGGAGGAAGCAGTGACGCTGCTCTATCTGCTTTATATTCTTTCATACAGGAGGAAGCAGTGATGCTGCTCCAGCTCCTTTCTTTTCTATAATACAGTGTGAAGCAATATGGCTGTTCTATCCCCTTTATTTTCTATAATACAGGAGGAAGCAGAGTTGCTACTCCAACTCCTTTATTTTCTATAATACAGGAGGAAACAGAGACGCTGCTCCAGCTCCTTTATTTTCTATAATACAGAAGGAAGCAGAGGTGTTTCTCCAACTCCTTTAATTTCAATGATACAGGAGGTAGTAGAGCTGCTGCTCAAGCTCATTGTTTTCGATAACAGAGAAAGAAGCAGAGACGCTGCTCCAGCTCCTTAATTTTCTATAATACAGGAGGAAGCAGAGACGCTGCTCTAGCTCCTTTATTGTCGATAATACAGGAGGATGCAAAGATGCTGCTCCAGCTCCTTTATTTTCTTTCATACAGGAGGAAGCAGTGAAGCTGTTCCAGCTCCTTTATTTTCTATAATGCAGTGCGAAGCATTATGGCGGTTCTGTCCCCTTTATTTTCTATAATACAGCATGAAGCAGAAAAGCTGCTCTATCCCCTTTATTTTCTATAATTCAGAAGGAAGCAGAGACGCTGCTCCAGCTCCGTTATTTTCTATAATACAGGAGGAAGCAGGGATGCTGCTCCAGCTCCTTTATTTTCTATAATACAGGTGGAAGCCGAGACGTTGCTCCTGCTCCTTTATTTTGTACAATAGAGAAGGAAGCAGAGACGCTGCTCCAGCTCCTTTATTTTCTATAATAGAGAAGGAAGCAGAAATGCTGCTCCAGCTCCTTTATTTTCTGTAATACAGGAGGAAGCAGAGATGCTGCTCCAGCTCCATTATTTTCAAAAATACCGGCAGAAGCAGATACACTGCTCCAGCTCCTATTTTTTCGATAATACAGGAGGAAGCAGAGATGCTGCTCCAGCTCATGGATTTTCTATAATACAGGAGAAAGCAGTGACGCTGTGGCAGCTCCTTTATTTTCTATAATACAGGAGGAAGCAGAGATGCTGCTCCAGCTGCTGTATTTTCTAGAATACAGGAGCAAGCAGAGACGCTAGTCTAGTTCCTTTTTTTTAGAATACAGGAGGAAGCAGTGACGTTGCTCCAGCGCCTTTATTTTCTATAATACAGGAGGAAGCAGAGATGCTGCTCTAGTTCCTTTTTTTTAGAATACAGGAGGAAGCAGTGACGCTGCTCCAGCTCCTTTATTTTCAAAAATACCAGCAGAAGCAGAGACACTGCTCCAGCTCCATTTTTTCGATAATACAGGAGGAAGCATAGACGCTGCACCAGCTCCTTTATTTTTCTAAAATTCAGGAGGAAGCAGAGACGCTGCTACAGCTCCTTTATTTTCTATAATACTGGAGGAAGCAGAGATGCTGCTCCAACTCCTTTATTTTCGATTATGCAGCAGGAAGCAATGACGCTGCTCCAGCTCCTTTATTTTCTAAATTACAGGAGGAAGCAGAGACGAGGCTCTACCTCGTTTATTTTTTATAATACCGGAGGAAGCATAGATGCTGCTCCAGCTTCTTTATTTTCTATAATACAGGAGGAAGCAAAGACATTGCTCCAGCTCATTTTTTTCGACAATACAGGAAGCAGTAGAGTCGCCACTCCAGCTCCTTAATATTCTATAATAAAGTAGGAAGCAGAGATGCTGCTCCAGCTGCTTTATTTTCTATAAAACAGTACGAAGCAGAAAGGCTGCTCTATCCCCTTGATTTTCTATAATACAGGAGAAGGCAGTGACGCTGCTCCAGCTCCTTCATTATCTATAATAGAGAAGGAAGTAGAGACGTTGCTCCAGCTCCTTTTTTCCCTATAATACAGGAGGAAGCAGTGACGCTGCTCCAGCGTCTTAATTTTCTACAATACAAGAGGAAGCAGAGACACTGCACCAGCTCCATTTTTTCGATAATACAGGAGGAAGCAGAGATGCTGCTTCTCTTCCTTTGCGTTTTATAATCCAGGAGGAAGCAGAGACGCTGCTCCAACTCCTTTATTTTCTATAATACAGGAGGAAGGACGGACGCTTCACTGGCTCCTTTATTTTCTTTAATACAGAAGGAAGCAGAGACGCTGCTCCAGCTCCTTTATTTTCTATCATACAGGCGGAAGAAGAGACAATGCTCCAGCTCCTCATTTTTCGATAATACTGGAGGAAGCAGAGACGCTGCTCTCGTTCCTTTATTTTTTTAGAATACAGGAGGAAGCAGAGATGCTACTCCAACTCCTTTATTTTCTATAATACAGGAGGAAGCAGTGACGTTTATCCAGCTCCTTTATTTTGTATAATACAGGAGGAAACAGAGAGGCTGCTCCAGCTCCTTAATTTTCTATAATACAGGAGGAGGCAAAGATGCTGCTCCAGCTCCTTTAGTTTCTAAATTACAGGAGGAAGCAGTGACGCTGCTCTATCTGCTTGATGTTCTTTCATACAGGAGGAAGCAGTGATGCTGCTCCAGCTCCTTTCTTTTCTATAATACAGTGTGAAGCAATATGGCTGTTCTATCCCCTTTATTTTCTATAATACAGGAGGAAGCAGAGTTGCTACTCCAACTACTTTATTTTCTATAATACAGGAGGAAACAGAGACGCTGCTCCAGCTCCTTTATTTTCTATAATACAGAAGGAAGCAGAGATGCTGCTCCAGTTCTCTTATTTTCTATAATACAGGAAAAAGCAGAGGTGTTTCTCCAACTCCTTTATTTTCAATAATACAGGAGACAGTAGAGCTGCTGCTCAAGCTCATTGTTTTCGATAATAGAGAAGGAAGCAAAGATGCTGCTCCAGCTCCTTTATTTTCTTTAATACAGGAGGAAGCAGAGACACTGCTCCTGCTCCTTTAGTTTCTAAATTACAGGACGAAGCAGTAACGCTGCTCCAGCTGCTTTATTTTCTTTCATACAGGAGGAAGCAGTGAAGCTGTTCCAGCTCCTTTATTTTCTATAATGCAGCGCGAAGCATTATGGCGGTTCTATCCCCTTTATTTTCTATAATACAGTATGAAGCAGAAAAGCTGCTCTATCCCCTTTATTTTCTATAATTCAGAAGGAAGCAGAGACGCTGCTCCAGCTCCGTTATTTTCTATAATACAGGAGGAAGCAGGGATGCTGCTCCAACTCCTTTGTTTTCGATAATACACGAGGAAACAGTGACGCTTCTCCAGCTCCTTTACTTTCTATAATACAGGAGGAAGAAGAGACGCTGCTCCAGCTCCTTTATTTTTCGATAATACGGTGGAAGCAGAGACGCTGCTCCAGTTCCTTAATTTTATATAATACAGGAGGAAACAGAGATGCTGCTCCAGCTCCATTATTTTCAAAAATACCGGCAGAAGCAGATACACTGCTCCAGCTCCTATTTTTTCGATAATACAGGAGGAAGCAGAGATGCTGCTCCAGCTCATTGATTTTCTATAATACAGGAGGAAGCAGTGACGCTGTGGCAGCTCCTTTATTTTCTATAATACAGGAGGAAGCAGAGATGCTGCTCCAGCTGCTGTATTTTCTAGAATACAGGAGGAAGCAGAGACGATGGTCTAGTTCCTTTTTTTTAGAATACAGGAGGAAGCAGTGACGTTGCTCCAGCTCCTTTATTTTGTATAATACAGGAGGAAACAGAGAGGTTGCTCCAGCGCCTTTATTTTCTATCATACAGGAGGAAGCAGGGATGCTGCTCCAGCTCCTTTATTTTCTAGAATACAGGAGTAAGCAGAGACGCTGCTCTAGTTCCTTTTTTTAGAATACAGGAGGAAGCAGTGACGTTGCTCCAGTTCCTTTATTTTGTATAATACAGGAGGAAACAGAGAGGTTGCTCCAGCGCCTTTATTTTCTATAATACAGTAGGAAGGAGAGATGCTGCTCCAGCTCATTTTTTTCGATAATACAGAAGGAAGCAGAGATGCTGCTCAAGCTCCCTTATTTTCTATAATAGAGAAGGAAGCACAGATCCTTCTCCAACTCCTTTATTTTCGATAATACAGGAGGAAGCAGAGACACTGCTCCAGCTCCTTAATTTTCTATAATACAGGAGGAAGCAGAGATGCTGCTCCAGCTCCGTTGTTTTCTTTAATACAGGAGGAAGCAGAGATACTGCTCCTGCTCCGTTATTTTCTTTCATTCAGGAGGAAGCAGTGAAGCTGTTCCAGCTCCATTAATTTCTATAATACCGAATGAAGCAGAAATGCTGCTCCATCCCCTTTATTTTCTATAATACAGGAGGAATAGGACTCATGGCTCCAGCTCCTGTATTTTCTATAATATAGGAGGAACCAGAGATGTTCCTCCAGCTCCTTTATTTTCGAAATGTCAAGAGGAAACAGAGACTCTGCACTAGATCCTATATTTTTTTTAGAATACACGAGGAAGCAGAGATGCTACACCAACTCCTTTATTTTCTATAATACAGGAGGAAGAAGAGACGCTGCTCCAGCTCCTTTATTTTCTCTAATAGAGAAGGAAGCAGTGACGCTGCGTCAGCTCCTTTATTTCCTAAATAACTGGAGGAAGCAGAGATGCTGCTCCAGCTCCTTTATTTTCGGTAATACAGGAGGATGCAGCGACGCTGCTCCAGTTCATTAATTTTCTATAATACAGAAGGAAACAGAGATGCGGCACCAGCTCCTTTATGTTTTTTAGAATACAGGAGGAAGCAGAGATGCTTCACCAACTCCTTAATTTTTGATAGTACAGGAGGAAGCAGTGACGTTTCTCCAGATCCTTTATTTTCTATAATACAGGAGGAAGCATAGACGCTGCTCCAACTCCTCTATTTTCTGGAAGACAGGCGGAATCAAAGATGCTGCACCAACTCCTTTATTTTCTATAATACAGGAGGAAGCAGAGACATTGCTCCAGCTCATTCGTTTCGACAATACAGGAAGAAGTAGAGTCGCCACTCCAGCTCCTTAATTTTCTATAATAAAGGAGGAAGCAGAGATGCTGTTCCAGCTGCTTTATTTTCTATAATACAGTACGAAGCAGAAAGGCTGCTCTATCCCCTTGATTTTCTATAATACAGGAGAAGGCAGTGACGCAGCTCTAGCTCCTTTATTTTCTATAATACTGGAGGAAGCAGAGATGCTGCTACAGCTCCTTTATTGTCGATAATGCAGGAGGAAGCAATGACGCTGCTCCAGTTCAATTATTTTCTAAATTACTGGAGGAAGCAGAGACGAGGCTCCAGCTCCTTTATTTGATAATTTACAGAAGGAAGCAGAGACGCTGCTCTAGCTCCTGTATTTTACAGAATTCAGGAGGAGGCAGTAATGCTGCTCCAACTCCTTTATTTTCTATGATACAGGAGGAAGCAGTGACGCTGCTCCCGGTCTTTTATTTTCTATAATACAGGAGGAAGCAGTGACACTGCGACAGCTCCTTTATTTCCTATATTACAGGAGGAAGCAGTGATGCTGCTCCAGCTCCTTTATTTTCGATAATACCGGAGCAAGTAATGACGCTGCTCCAGCTCCTTTAATTTTTTATAATACAGAATGAAGCTGAAATGCTGCTCCATCCCCTTTATTTTCTATAATACAGGAGGAATAGGACTCGCTGCTCCAGCTGCTGTATTTTCTATCATACAGGAAGACGCACAGATGTTCCTCCAGTTCCTTTATTTTCAAAATTACAGGAGGAAACAGAGACGCTGCACTAACTCCTTTTTTTTTTAGAATACAGGAGGAAGCAGAGATGCTGCTCCAACTTCTTTATTTTCGTTAGTACAGGAGGAAGCAGTGACGCTGCTCCAGCTCATTTTTTTTCGATGATACAGGAGGAAGTAGAGACGCTGCTCCAGCTCCTTAATTTTCTATAATACAGGAGGAAGCAGAGATGCTGCTCCAACTCCTTTATTTTCTATAATACAGGAGGAAGCAGTGAAGCTGCTCCAGCTCCGTTAGTTTCTAAATTACAGGATGAAGCACAGACGCTGCTCCAACTCCTTTGTTTTCTTTAAGAAAGGAGGAAGCAGAGATGCTGCTCCAGAGCCTTTATGTTCGGTAATACAGGAGGAAGCAATGACGCTGTTCCAGCTCAATTATTTTCTAAATTACAGGAGGAAGCAGAGACGAGGCAGTCGCTCGTTTATTTTCGATAATACAGGAGGAAGCAGAGATGCTGTTCCAGCCTCTTTATTTTCTATAATACCGGAGGAAGCAGTGACGCTGCTCCAGCTTCTTAATTTTCTATAATACAAGAGGAAGCAGAGACACTGCACCAGCTCCATTTTTTCGATAATACAGGCGGAAGCAGAGATGCTGCTTCTCTTCCTTTGCGTTTTATAATCCAGGAGGAAGCAGAGACGCTGCTCCAACTCCTTTATTTTCTATAATACAGGAGCAAGCACGGACGCTTCACTGGCTCCTTTATTTTCTGTAATACAGAAGGAAGCAGAGACGCTGCTCCAGCTCCTTTATTTTCTATCATACAGGCGGAAGAAGAGACAATGCTCCAGCTCCTCTTTTTTCGATAATACAGGAGGAAGCAGAGACGCTGCTCCAGTTCCTGAATTTTATATAATACAGGAGGAAGCAGAGATACTGCTTCAGGTCCTCTATTTTTTATATTACAGGAGGAAGCCGTGATGCTGCTCCAGCTCCTTTATTTTCATTAATACAGGAGGAAGCAGAGATACTGCTCCTGCTCCTTTATTTTCTTTCATTCAGGAGGAAGCAGTGAAGCTGTTCCAGCTCCATTAATTTCTATAATACCGAATGAAGCAGAAATGCTGCTTCATCCCCTTTATTTTCTATAATACAGGAGGAATAGGACTCATGGCTCCAGCTCCTGTATTTTCTATAATACAGGAGGAACCAGAGATGTTCCTCCAGCTCCTTTATTTTCGAAATGTCAAGAGGAAACAGAGACTCTGCACTAGCTCCTATATTTTTTTAGAATACACGAGGAAGCAGAGATGCTACACCAACTCCTTTATTTTCTATAATACAGGAGGAAGAAGAGACGCTGCTCCAGCTCCTTTATTTTCTCTAATAGAGAAGGAAGCAGTGACGCTGCGTCAGCTCCTTTATTTCCTAAATAACTGGAGGAAGCAGAGATGCTGCTCCAGCTCCTTTATTTTCGGTAATACAGGAGGATGCAGCGACGCTGCTCCAGTTCATTAATGTTCTATAATACAGGAGGAAACAGAGACGCGGCACTAGCTCCTTTATGTTTTTTAGAATAAAGGAGGAAGCAGAGATGCTTCACCAACTCCTTAATTTTTGATAGTACAGGAGGAAGCAGTGACGCTTCTCCAGATCCTTTATTTTCTGTAATACAGGAGGAAGCATAGACGCTGCTCCAACTCCTCTATTTTCTAGAAGACAGGCGGAATCAGAGATGCTGCACCAACTCCTTTATTTTCGATAGTACAGGCGGAAGCATAGACGCTGCTCCAGCTCCTTTATTTTCTTTTTTTTCGAAATTACACCAGGAAGCAGAGATGCTGCTCCAGCTCCTTTATTTTCTATAATACAGGAGGAAGAATAGACGCTGCTCCAGCTACGTTATTTTCTATAATACAGTAGGAAGCAGAGACATTGCTCCAGCTCATTTTTTTCGACAATACAGGGAGAAGTAGAGTCGCCACTCCAGCTCCTTATTTTCCTATAATAAAGGCGGAAGCAGAGATGCTGCTCCAGCTGCTTTACTTTCTATAATACAGTACGAAGCAGAAAGGCTGCTCTATCCCCCTGATTTTCTAGAATACAGGAGAAGGCAGTGACGCTGCTCCAGCTCCATTATTTTCTATAATAGAGAAGGAAGTAGAGACGCTGCTCCAGCTCCTTTATTTTCTATAATACAGGAGGAAGCAGTGACGCTGCTTCAGCTTCTTAATTTTCTATAATACAGGAGGAAGCAGAGATGCTGCTCTAGCTCCTTTATTTTCTATAATACTGGAGGAAGCAGAGATGCTACTACAGCTCCTTTATTGTCGATAATGCAGGAGGAAGCAATGACGCTGCTCCAGCTCAATTATTTTCTAACTTACTGGAGGAAGCAGAGACGAGGCTCCAGCTCCTTTATTTGCTAATTTACAGGAGGAAGCAGAGACGCTACTCTAGCTCCTGTATTTTATAGAATTCAGGAGGAGGCAGTAATGCTGCTCCAACTCCTTTATTTGCTATGATACAGGAGGAAGCAGTGACGCTGCTCCCGCTCCTTTATTTTCTATAATACACCAGGAAGCAGAGATGCTGATCCAGCTCCTTTATTTTCTATAATACAGGAGGAAGCAGTGACACTGCGACAGCTCCTTTATTTCCTATATTACAGGAGGAAGCAGTGATGCTGCTCCAGCTCCTTTATTTTCGATAATACCGGAGCAAGTAACGACGCTGCTCCAGCTCCTTTAATTTTTTATAATACAGAATGAAGCTGAAATGCTGCTCCATCCCCTTTATTTTCTATAATACAGGAGGAATAGGACTCGCTGCTCCAGCTGCTGTATTTTCTATCATACAGGAAGACGCACAGATGTTCCTCCAGTTCCTTTATTTTCAAAATTACAAGAGGAAACAGAGACGCTGCACTACCTCCTTTTTTTTAGAATACAGGAGGAAGCAGAGATGCTGCTCCAACTTCTTTATTTTCGATAGTACAGGAGGAAGCAGTGACGCTGCTCCAGCTCATTTTTTTCGATGATACAGGAGGAAGTAGAGACGCTGCTCCAGCTCCTTAATTTTCTATAATACAGGAGGAAGCAGAGATGCTGCTCCAACTCCTTTATTTTCTATAATACAGGAGGAAGCAGTGAAGCTGCTCCAGCTCCGTTAGTTTCTAAATTACAGGATGAAGCACAGACGCTGCTCCAACTCCTTTGTTTTCTTTAAGAAAGGAGGAAGCAGAGATGCTGCTCCAGAGCCTTTATGTTCGGTAATACAGCAGGAAGCAATGACGCTGTTCCAGCTCAATTATTTTCTAAATTACAGGAGGAAGCAGAGACGAGGCAGTAGCTCGTTTATTTTCGATAATACAGGAGGAAGCAGAGATGCTGTTCCAGCTTCTTTATTTTCTATAATACAGGAGGATGCAGTGACGCTTCTCCAGCTCCTTTCATTTCTATAACACAGTAGGAAGCAGAGACGCTGCTCTCACTCGTTTATTTTTAGAACACACGAGGAAGCAGCTACGCTGCTCCAACTCCTTTATTTTCTATAATACAGGAGGAAACAGTGACGCTTCTCCAGCTCCTTGGTTTTCTATAACACAGGAGAAAGCAGAGACGCTGATCCAGCTCCGTTGCTTTCTATAATACAGGAGGAAGCAGAGATGCTGCTCCCGACCCTTCATTTTTTTTGAACACAGGAGGAAGCAGAGATGTTGCTCCAACTCCTTTATTTTCGATAATACAGGAGGAAGCAGTGACGCTTCTCCAGCTCCTTTATATTCTACAAGACAGGAGGAAGCAGAGACCCTGCTCCAGCTCATTGTTTTCGATAATACAGGAGGAAGCAGAGACGGTGCTCCATCTCCTTAATTTTCTATACTACAGGAGGAAGCAGTGACGCTGCTCCAGCTCCTTTATATTCTACAATGCAGGAGGAAGCAGAGACCCTGCTCCAGCTCATTGTTTTCGATAATACAGGAGGAAGCAGAGACCCTGCTCCAGCTCATTGTTTTCGATAATACAGGAGGAAGCAGTGACGCTGCTCTAGTTCCTTTTTTTTTAGAATACAGGAGAAAGCAGAGATGCTGCTCCAACACCTTTATTTTCGATAACACATTAGGAAGCAGTGACGCTTCTCCAGCTCCTTTATTTTCTATAATCCAGGAGGAAGCAGAGATGCTGTTCCAGCATCTTTATTTTCTAAATTACAGGATGAAGCTCTGAGGCTGCTCTAGCTCCTTTATTTTCTATAATACAGGAGGAAACAGAGATGCTGCTCCAGCTCCATTAATTTCAAAAATACCGGCAGTAGCGGATACACTGCACCAGCTCTATTTTTTCGATAGTACAGGAGGTAGCAGAGATGCTGCTCCTGTTCCTTTACGTTTTATAATCCAGGAGGAAGCATAGACACTACTCCAACTCCTTTATTTTCTATAATACAGGAGGAAGCAGTGAAGCTGCGGCAGCAGCTTTATTTCCTAAATTACAGGAGGAATCAGAGATGCTGCTCCAGTTCCTTTGTTTTTCTATAATACAGGAGGAAGCAGTGACCCTGCTCCAAATCCTATATTTTCTATAATACAGGAGGAAGCAGAGATGCTGCTCCAGCTCCTTTATTTTCTATAATACTGGAGGACGCAGAGATGCTGCTCCAGTTCCTTAATTTTATATAATACAGGAGGAAGCAGAGATACTGCCCCAGGTCCTCTATTTTTTATACTACAAGAGGAAGCAGTGATGCTGCTCCAGCTCCTTTGTTTTTCTATTATGCAGAAGGAAGCAGTGACCCTGTTCCAGCTCCTTTATTTTGTATAATACAGTACGAAGCAGAAATGCCGCTCTATCCCCTTTATTTTCTATAATACAGGAGGAAGCAGAGATGATGCTCCATCTCCTTCATTTTCTATAATACAGGAGAAAGCAGAGATGCTGCTCTAGTTCCTCTATTTTTTTAGAATACATGAGGAAGCAGAGATGCTCCCCCAACTCCTTTATTTTCTATAATACAGGAAGAAGCAGTGACGCTTCTCCAGCTCCTTTATTTTGTATAATAGAGGAGGAAAGAGAGGCTGCTCCAGCTCCTTTATTTTCTATAATACAGGAGGAAGCAGGGCTGCTGCTCAATCTCATTTTTTTCGATAATACAGGAGGAAGCAGAGATGCTGTTCCAGCTCCTTTATTTTCTGAAGTAGGGAAGGAAGCACAGATGCTGCTCCTGCTCCGTTATTTTCTACAATACAGGAGGAAGCACAGATGCTGCTCCAGCTCCTTTAGTTTCTAAATTACAGGAGGAAGCAGTGACGCTGCTCCAGCTGCTTTCTTTTCGATAATACATTGCGAAGCATTATGTCTGTTCTATCCCCATTATTTTCAATAATACAGTATGAAGCAGAAAAGCTGCTCTATCCCCTTTATTTTATATAATACAGGATGAATCAGAGATGCTTCTCCAACTACTTTATTTTCGATAATACAGGAGGAAGCTGAGCTGCTGCACAAGCTCATTTCTTTCGATAATACAGGAGGAAGCAGAGATGCTGCTCAAGCTCCTTTTTTTTTCTATAATACAGTACGAAGCAGAAAGGCTGCTCTATCTCCTTGATTTTCTATAATACAGGAGAAGGCAGTGACGCTGCTCCAGCTCCTTTATTTTCTATTATAGAGAAGGAAGTAGAGACGCTGCTCCAGCTCCTTTATTTCCTATATTACAGGAGGAAGCAGTGATGCTGCTCCAGCTCCTTTATTTTCGATAATACAGGAGCAAGTAATGACGCTGCTCCAGCTCCTTTAATTTTTTATAATACAGAATGAAGCTGAAATGCTGCTCCATCCCCTTTATTTTCTATAATACAGGAGGAATAGGACTCGCTGCTGCAGCTGCTGTATTTTCTATCATACAGGAAGAAGCACAGATGTTCCTCCAGTTTCTTTATTTTCAAAATTACAAGAGGAAACAGAGACGCGGCGCTAGCTCCTTTTTCTTTAGAATACAGGTGGAAGCAGAGATGCTGCTCCAACTTCTTTATTTTCGATAGTACAGGAGGAAGCAGTGACGCTGCTCCAGCTCCTTTATTTTCAATAGTAAAGTAGGAAGCAGAGACATTGCTCCAGCTCATTTTTTTTCGATGATACAGGAGGAAGCAGAGATGCTGCTCCAACTCCTTTATTTTCTATAATACAGGAGGAAGCAATGAAGCTGCTCCAGCTCCGTTAGTTTCTAAATTACAGGATGAAGCACAGACGCTGCTCCAACTCCTTTGTTTTCTTTAAGAAAGGAGGAAGCAGAGATGCTGCTCCAGAGCCTTTATGTTCGGTAATACAGAAGGAAGCAATGACGCTGTTCCAGCTCAATTATTTTCTAAATTAGAGGAGGAAGCAGAGACGAGGCAGTAGCTCGTTTATTTTCGATAATACAGGAGGAAGCAGAGATGCTGTTCCAGCTTCTTTATTTTCTATAATACAGGAGGATGCAAGGATGCAGTGACGCTTCTCCAGCTTCTTTCTTTTCTATAACACAGTAGGAAGCAGAGACGCTGCTCTCACTCTTTTATTTTTTAGAACACACGAGGAAGCAGCTATGCTGCTCCAACTCCTTTATTTTCTATAATACAGGAGGAAACAGTGACACTTCTCCAGCTCCTTTATATTCTACAAGACAGGAGGAAGCAGAGACCCTGCTCCAGCTCATTGTTTTCGATAATACAGGAGGAAGCAGAGACGCTGCTCCATCTCCTTAATTTTCTATACTACAGGAGGAAGCAGTGACGCTGCTCCAGCTCCTTTATTTTCTACAATACAGGAGGAAGCAGAGACCCTGCTCTAGTTCCTTTTTTTTTTGAATACAGGAGAAAGCAGAGATGCTGCTCCAACACCTTTATTTTCGATAACACAGGAGGAAGCAGTGACGCTTCTCCAGCTCCTTTATTTTCTATAATCCAGGAGGAAGCAGAGATGCTGTTCCAGCTTCTTTATTTTCTAAATTACAGGATGAAGCTCTGATGCTCCTCTAGCTCCTTTGTCTTCTATCATACAGGACGAAGCAGTGAGTTTCTCCAGCTTCTTTATTTTCTATAATACAGGAGGAAGCAGTGATGCTATTCCTGCTCCTTTATTTTGTACAATAGAGAAGGAAGCAGAGATGCTGCTACAGCTCCTGTATTTTCTATAATACAGGAGGAAACAGAGATGCTGCTCCAGCTACATTATTTTCAAAAATACCGGCAGACGCAGATACACTGCACCAGCTCTATTTTTTCGATAGTACAGGTGGAAGCAGAGATGCTGCTCCAGTTCCTTTACGTTGTATAATCCAGGAGTAAGCATAGACGCTGCTTCAACTCCTTGATTTTCTTTCATACAGGAGGAAGCGGTGACGCAGCGCCAGCTCCATTATTTCCTAAATTACAGGAGGAAGCAGAGATGCTGCTCCAGCTCCTATATTTTCTACAATACAGGAGGAAGCAGAGATGCTGCTCCAACTCCTTTATTTTCGATTATACAGCAGGAAGCAATGACGCTGCTCCAGCTTCTTTATTTTCTAAATTACAGGAGGAAGCAGAGACGAGGCTCTAGCTCGTTTATTTTTTATAATACAGGAGGAAGCAGAGCTGCTGCTCAAGCTCATTTTTTTCGATAATACAGGAGGAAGCAGAGATGTTGCTCAAGCTCCTTTATTTTCTTTAATACAGGCGGAAGAAGAGATACTGCTCCTGCTCCTTTAGTTTCTAAATTACAGGAGGAAGCAGTAATGTTGCTTCAGCTCCTTTATTTTCTATAATACAGTGCGAAGCATTATGGCTGTTCTATCCCCTTTATTTTCTATAATGCAGAAGGAGGCAGAGACGCTGCTCCAGCTCCGTTATTTTCTATAATACAGAAGGAAGCAGAGACGCTGCTCCATCTCCTTAATTTTCTATAATACAGGAGGAAACAGAGACACAGATCTAATTCCTTTTGTTTAGAATACAGGAGGAAGCTGAGATGCTTCTCCAACTCCTTTATTTTCGATAATACAGGTGGAAGCAGAGATGCTGCTCCAACTCCTTTATTTTCTATAATACAGGAGGAAGCAGAGATGCTGCTCCAACTACTTTATTTTCTATAATACAGGAGGAAGCAGTGACGCTGCTCTAGCTCCTTTATTTTCTATAATACCGGAGGAAGAAGTGACACTGCTCCAGCTCCTTTATTTTCTATAATACAGGAGGAAGCAGAGCTGCAGCTCAAGCTCATTTTTTTCCGATAATACAGGAGGAAACAGAGATGCTGCCTCATCTCCTTTATTTTCTATAATACAGGAGGAAGCAGTGACGCTGCTCTAGCTCCTTTATTTTCTATAATACCGGAGGAAGAAGTGACACTGCTCCAGCTCCTTTATTTTCTATAATACAGGAGGAAGCAGAGCTGCAGCTCAAGCTCATTTTTTTCCGATAATACAGGAGGAAACAGAGATGCTGCCTCATCTCCATTATTTTCAAAAATACCGGCAGAATCAGAGACCCTGTTCCAGCTCCTTTATTTTTCTATCGTACAGGAGGAAGCAGTGACGCTGCTCCAACTCGTACATTTTCTATAATACAGGAGGAAGCAGAGACGCTGCTCCAGCTCCTTTATTTTCTATAATACAGGAGGAAGCAGAGATGCTGCTCCAGTTCCTTAATTTTATATAATACAGGAGGAAGCAGAGATACTGCTCGAGGTCCTCTATTTTTTATACTATAGGAGGAAGCAGTGATGCTGGTCCAGCTCCTTTATTTTCTATAATACAGAAGGAAGCAGTGACCCTGTTCCAGCTCCTTTATTTTGTATAATACAGTACGAAGCAGAAATGCTGCTCTATCCCCTTTATTTTCTATAATACAAGAGGAAGAAGAGATGCTGCTCCAGCTCCTTTATTTTCTATAATACAGTAGGAACCAGTAATGCTGCTCCAGCTCCTTTCTTTTCAATAATACATGAGGAAGCAGTGACGCTGTTCCACCTCCTTTATTTTCTATAATACAGGAGGAAGCAGTGACACTGCTCCAGCTCCTTTATTTTCTATAATACAGTATGAAGCAGAAAAGCAGGTCTATCCCCTTTATTTTCTATAATACAGAAGGAAGCAGAGACGCTGCTCCAGCTCCGTTATTTTCTATAATACAGGAGGAAGCAGAGATGCTGCTCGAGCTCCGTTATTTTCCATAATACAGTAAGAAGCAGAGACACTGCTCCAGCTCATTTGTTTGTGATAATGCAGGAGGAAGCAGGGACGCTGCTCCATCTCCTTAATTTTCTATAATACAGGAGGAAGCAGAGTCGCTCTTCTAATTCCATTTTTTTTAGAATACAGGAGGAAACAGAGATGCTGTTCCAGCTCCATTATTTTCAAAAATACCGGCAGAAGCAGAGACACTGCTACAGCTCCATTTTTTCAATAATACAGGAGGAAGCAGAGATGCTGCTCCAGTTCCTTTACGTTGTATAATCCAGGAGTAAGCATAGACGCTGCTTCAACTCCTTGATTTTCTATAATACAGGAGGAAGCAGAGCTGCTGCTCAAGCTCATTTTTTTCGATAATACAGGAGGAAGCAGAGATGTTGCTCAAGCTCCTTTGTTTTCTTTAATACAGGAGGAAGAAGAGATACTGCTCCTGCTCCTTTAGTTTCTAAATTACAGGAGGAAGCAGTGATGTTGCTCCAGCTCCTTTATTTTCTATAATACAGTGCGAAGCATTATGGCGGTTCTGTCCCCTTTATTTTCTATAATACAGTCTGAAGCAGAAAAGCTGCTCTATCCCCTTTATTTTCTATAATACAGAAGGAAGCAGTGACCATGTTCCAGCTCCTTTATTTTGTATAATACAGTACGAAGCAGAAATGCTGCTCTATCCCCTTTATTTTCTATAATACATGAGGAAGCAGCGACGCTTCTCCAGCTCCTTTATTTTCTATAATACAGGAGGAAGCAGAGACGCTGCTCCAGTTCCTTAATTTTATATAATACAGGAGGAAACAGAGATGCTGCTCCATCTCCATTATTTTCAAAAATACCGGCAGAAGCAGAGACACTGCTGCAGCTCCATTTTTTCAATAATACAGGAGGAAGCAGAGATGCTGCTCCAGTTCCTTTACGTTGTATAATCCAGGAGTAAGCATAGACGCTGCTTCAACTCCTTGATTTTCTTTCATACAGGAGGAAGCGGTGACGCTGCGCCAGCTCCATTATTTCCTAAATTACAGGAGGAAGCAGAGATGCTGCTCCAGCTCTTATATTTTCTATAATACAGGAGGAAGCAGAGATGCTGCTCCAACTCCTCTATTTTCGATTATACAGCAGGAAGCAATGACGCTGCTCCAGCTTCTTTATTTTCTAAATTACAGGAGGAAGCAGAGACGAGGCTCTAGCTCGTTTATTTTTTATAATAAAGGAGGAAGCAGAGCTGCTGCTCAAGCTCATTTTTTTCGATAATACAGGAGGAAGCAGAGATGTTACTCAAGCTCCTTTATTTTCTTTAAAACAGGAGGAAGCAGAGATATTGCTCCTGCTTCTTTAGTTTCTAAATTACAGGAGGAAGCAGTAATGTTGCTCCAGCTCCTTTATTTTCAATAATACAGTGCGAAGCATTATGGCTGTTCTATCCCCTTTATTTTCTATAATACAGTATGAAGCAGAAAAGCTGCTCTATCCCCTTTATTTTCTATAATACAGGAGGAAGCAGAGACACTGATCCATCTCCTTAATTTTCTGTAATACAGGAGGAAGCAGAGACACAGCTCTAATTCCTTTTGTGTAGAATACAGGAGGAAGCTGAGATGCTTCTCCAACTCCTTTATTTTCGATAATACAGGAGGAAGCAGTGACGCTTCTCCAGCTCCTTTCTTTTCTTTAAGAAAGGAGGAAGCAGAGATGCTGCTCCAGAGCCTTTATGTTCCGTAATACAGGAGGAAGCAATGACGCTGCTCCAGCTTCTTTATTTTCTATAATACAGGAGGAAGCAGAGATGCTGCTCCAACTCCTTTATTTTCGATTATACAGCAGGAAGCAATGACGCTGCTCCAGCTTCTTTATTTTCTAAATTACAGGAGGAAGCAGAGACGAGGCAGTAGCTCGTTTATTTTCGATAATACAGGAGGAAGCAGAGATGCTGTTCCAGCTTCTTTATTTTCTATAATACAGGAGGATGCAAGGATGCAGTGACGCTTCTCCAGCTCCTTTCTTTTCTATAACACAGTAGGAAGCAGAGACGCTGCTCTCACTCGTTTATTTTTTAGAACACACGAGGAAGCAGCTATGCTGCTCCAACTCCTTTGTTTTCTATAACACAGGAGAAAGCAGAGACGCTGATCCAGCTCCGTTGCTTTCTATAATACAGGAGGAAGCAGAGATGCTGCTCCCGACCCTTCATTTTTTTTGAACAAAGGAGGAAGCAGAGATGTTGCTCCAACTCCTTTGTTTTCGATAATACAGGAGGAAGCAGTGACGCTTCTCCAGCTCCTTTATATTCTACAAGACAGGAGGAAGCAGAGACCCTGCTCCAGCTCATTGTTTTCGATAATACAGGAGGAAGCAGAGACCCTGCTCCATCTCCTTAATTTTCTATACTACAGGAGGAAGCGGAGACGCTGCTCCATCTCCGTAATTTTCTATAATACAGGAGGAAGCAGTGACGCTGCTCCAGCTCCTTTATTTTCTACAATACAGGAGGAAGCAGAGACCCTGCTCCAGCTCATTGTTTTCGATAATACAGGAGGAAGCAGTGACGCTGCTCTAGTTCCTTTTTTTTTAGAATACAGGAGAAAGCAGAGATGCTGCTCCAACACCTTTATTTTCGATAACACATTAGGAAGCAGTGACGCTTCTCCAGCTCCTTTATTTTCTATAATCCAGGAGGAAGCAGAGATGCTGTTCCAGCTTCTTAATTTTCTAAATTACAGGATGAAGCTCTGATGCTCCTCTAGCTCCTTTGTCTTCTATAATACAGGACGAAGCAGTGAGCTTCTCCAGCTTCTTTATTTTCTATAATACAGGAGGAAGCAGTGATGCTATTCCTGCTCCTTTATTTTGTACAATAGAGAAGGAAGCAGAGATGCTGCTACAGCTCCTGTATTTTCTATAATACAGGAGGAAACAGAGATGCTGCTCCAGCTACATTATTTTCAAAAATACCGGCAGACGCAGATACACTGCACCAGCTCTATTTTTTCGATAGTACAGGTGGAAGCAGAGATGCTGCTCCTGTTCCTTTACGTTTTATAATCCAGGAGGAAGCATAGACACTACTCCAACTTCTTTATTTTCTATAATACAGGAGGAAGAAGAGACGCTGCTCCAGCTCCTTTATTTTTCGATAATACGGTGGAAGCAGAGACGCTGCTCCAGTTCCTTAACTTTATATAATACAGGAGGAAACAGAGATTCTGCTCCATCTCCATTATTTTCAAAAATACCGGCAGAAGCAGAGACACTGCTACAGCTCCATTTTTTCGATAATACAGGAGGAAGCAGAGATGCTGCTCCAGTTCCTTTACGTTGTATAATCCAGGAGTAAGCATAGACGCTGCTTCAACTCCTTGATTTTCTATAATACAGGAGGAAGCGGTGACGCTGCGCCAGCTCCATTATTTCCTAAATCACAGGAGGAAGCAGAGATGCTGCTCCAGCTCCTATATTTTCTATAATACAGGAGGAAGCAGAGATGCTGCTCCAACTCCTTTATTTTCGATTATACAGCAGGAAGCAATGTCGCTGCTCCAGCTTCTTTATTTTCTAAATTACAGGAGGAAGCAGAGACGAGGCTCTAGCTCGTTTATTTTTTATAATACAGGAGGAAGCAGAGACGCTGCTCCAGCTCCTTTATTTTCTATAATACAGAAGGAAGCAGTGACCCTGTTCCAGCTCCTTTATTTTTCTATCGTACAGGAGGAAGCAGTGACGCTGCTCCAACTCCTACATTTTCTATAATACAGGAGGAAGCAGAGACGCTGCTCCAGCTCCTTTATTTTCTATAATACAGGAGGAAGCAGAGATGCTGCTCCAGTTCCTTAATTTTATATAATACAGGAGGAAGCAGAGATACTGCTCGAGGTCCTCTATTTTTTATACTATAGGAGGAAGCAGTGATGCTGGTCCAGCTCCTTTATTTTCTATAATACAGAAGGAAGCAGTGACCCTGTTCCAGCTCCTTTATTTTGTATAATACAGTACGAAGCAGAAATGCTGCTCTATCCCCTTTATTTTCTATAATACAAGAGGAAGAAGAGATGCTGCTCCAGCTCCTTTATTTTCTATAATACAGTAGGAACCAGTAATGCTGCTCCAGCTCCTTTCTTTTCAATAATACATGAGGAAGCAGTGACGCTGTTCCACCTCCTTTATTTTCTATAATACAGGAGGAAGCAGTGACACTGCTCCAGCTCCTTTATTTTCTATAATACAGTATGAAGCAGAAAAGCAGGTCTATCCCCTTTATTTTCTATAATACAGAAGGAAGCAGAGACGCTGCTCCAGCTCCGTTATTTTCTATAATACAGGAGGAAGCAGAGATGCTGCTCGAGCTCCGTTATTTTCCATAATACAGTAAGAAGCAGAGACACTGCTCCAGCTCATTTGTTTGTGATAATGCAGGAGGAAGCAGGGACGCTGCTCCATCTCCTTAATTTTCTATAATACAGGAGGAAGCAGAGTCGCTCTTCTAATTCCATTTTTTTTTTAGAATACAGGAGGAAACAGAGATGCTGTTCCAGCTCCATTATTTTCAAAAATACCGGCAGAAGCAGAGACACTGCTACAGCTCCATTTTTTCAATAATACAGGAGGAAGCAGAGATGCTGCTCCAGTTCCTTTACGTTGTATAATCCAGGAGTAAGCATAGACGCTGCTTCAACTCCTTGATTTTCTATAATACAGGAGGAAGCAGAGCTGCTGCTCAAGCTCATTTTTTTCGATAATACAGGAGGAAGCAGAGATGTTGCTCAAGCTCCTTTGTTTTCTTTAATACAGGAGGAAGAAGAGATACTGCTCCTGCTCCTTTAGTTTCTAAATTACAGGAGGAAGCAGTGATGTTGCTCCAGCTCCTTTATTTTCTATAATACAGTGCGAAGCATTATGGCGGTTCTGTCCCCTTTATTTTCTATAATACAGTCTGAAGCAGAAAAGCTGCTCTATCCCCTTTATTTTCTATAATACAGAAGGAAGCAGTGACCATGTTCCAGCTCCTTTATTTTGTATAATACAGTACGAAGCAGAAATGCTGCTCTATCCCCTTTATTTTCTATAATACATGAGGAAGCAGCGACGCTTCTCCAGCTCCTTTATTTTCTATAATACAGGAGGAAGCAGAGACGCTGCTCCAGTTCCTTAATTTTATATAATACAGGAGGAAACAGAGATGCTGCTCCATCTCCATTATTTTCAAAAATACCGGCAGAAGCAGAGACACTGCTGCAGCTCCATTTTTTCAATAATACAGGAGGAAGCAGAGATGCTGCTCCAGTTCCTTTACGTTGTATAATCCAGGAGTAAGCATAGACGCTGCTTCAACTCCTTGATTTTCTTTCATACAGGAGGAAGCGGTGACGCTGCGCCAGCTCCATTATTTCCTAAATTACAGGAGGAAGCAGAGATGCTGCTCCAGCTCTTATATTTTCTATAATACAGGAGGAAGCAGAGATGCTGCTCCAACTCCTCTATTTTCGATTATACAGCAGGAAGCAATGACGCTGCTCCAGCTTCTTTATTTTCTAAATTACAGGAGGAAGCAGAGACGAGGCTCTAGCTCGTTTATTTTTTATAATAAAGGAGGAAGCAGAGCTGCTGCTCAAGCTCATTTTTTTCGATAATACAGGAGGAAGCAGAGATGTTACTCAAGCTCCTTTATTTTCTTTAAAACAGGAGGAAGCAGAGATATTGCTCCTGCTTCTTTAGTTTCTAAATTACAGGAGGAAGCAGTAATGTTGCTCCAGCTCCTTTATTTTCAATAATACAGTGCGAAGCATTATGGCTGTTCTATCCCCTTTATTTTCTATAATACAGTATGAAGCAGAAAAGCTGCTCTATCCCCTTTATTTTCTATAATACAGGAGGAAGCAGAGACACTGATCCATCTCCTTAATTTTCTGTAATACAGGAGGAAGCAGAGACACAGCTCTAATTCCTTTTGTGTAGAATACAGGAGGAAGCTGAGATGCTTCTCCAACTCCTTTATTTTCGATAATACAGGAGGAAGCAGTGACGCTTCTCCAGCTCCTTTCTTTTCTTTAAGAAAGGAGGAAGCAGAGATGCTGCTCCAGAGCCTTTATGTTCCGTAATACAGGAGGAAGCAATGACGCTGCTCCAGCTTCTTTATTTTCTATAATACAGGAGGAAGCAGAGATGCTGCTCCAACTCCTTTATTTTCGATTATACAGCAGGAAGCAATGACGCTGCTCCAGCTTCTTTATTTTCTAAATTACAGGAGGAAGCAGAGACGAGGCAGTAGCTCGTTTATTTTCGATAATACAGGAGGAAGCAGAGATGCTGTTCCAGCTTCTTTATTTTCTATAATACAGGAGGATGCAAGGATGCAGTGACGCTTCTCCAGCTCCTTTCTTTTCTATAACACAGTAGGAAGCAGAGACGCTGCTCTCACTCGTTTATTTTTTAGAACACACGAGGAAGCAGCTATGCTGCTCCAACTCCTTTGTTTTCTATAACACAGGAGAAAGCAGAGACGCTGATCCAGCTCCGTTGCTTTCTATAATACAGGAGGAAGCAGAGATGCTGCTCCCGACCCTTCATTTTTTTTGAACAAAGGAGGAAGCAGAGATGTTGCTCCAACTCCTTTGTTTTCGATAATACAGGAGGAAGCAGTGACGCTTCTCCAGCTCCTTTATATTCTACAAGACAGGAGGAAGCAGAGACCCTGCTCCAGCTCATTGTTTTCGATAATACAGGAGGAAGCAGAGACCCTGCTCCATCTCCTTAATTTTCTATACTACAGGAGGAAGCGGAGACGCTGCTCCATCTCCGTAATTTTCTATAATACAGGAGGAAGCAGTGACGCTGCTCCAGCTCCTTTATTTTCTACAATACAGGAGGAAGCAGAGACCCTGCTCCAGCTCATTGTTTTCGATAATACAGGAGGAAGCAGTGACGCTGCTCTAGTTCCTTTTTTTTTAGAATACAGGAGAAAGCAGAGATGCTGCTCCAACACCTTTATTTTCGATAACACATTAGGAAGCAGTGACGCTTCTCCAGCTCCTTTATTTTCTATAATCCAGGAGGAAGCAGAGATGCTGTTCCAGCTTCTTAATTTTCTAAATTACAGGATGAAGCTCTGATGCTCCTCTAGCTCCTTTGTCTTCTATAATACAGGACGAAGCAGTGAGCTTCTCCAGCTTCTTTATTTTCTATAATACAGGAGGAAGCAGTGATGCTATTCCTGCTCCTTTATTTTGTACAATAGAGAAGGAAGCAGAGATGCTGCTACAGCTCCTGTATTTTCTATAATACAGGAGGAAACAGAGATGCTGCTCCAGCTACATTATTTTCAAAAATACCGGCAGACGCAGATACACTGCACCAGCTCTATTTTTTCGATAGTACAGGTGGAAGCAGAGATGCTGCTCCTGTTCCTTTACGTTTTATAATCCAGGAGGAAGCATAGACACTACTCCAACTTCTTTATTTTCTATAATACAGGAGGAAGAAGAGACGCTGCTCCAGCTCCTTTATTTTTCGATAATACGGTGGAAGCAGAGACGCTGCTCCAGTTCCTTAACTTTATATAATACAGGAGGAAACAGAGATTCTGCTCCATCTCCATTATTTTCAAAAATACCGGCAGAAGCAGAGACACTGCTACAGCTCCATTTTTTCGATAATACAGGAGGAAGCAGAGATGCTGCTCCAGTTCCTTTACGTTGTATAATCCAGGAGTAAGCATAGACGCTGCTTCAACTCCTTGATTTTCTATAATACAGGAGGAAGCGGTGACGCTGCGCCAGCTCCATTATTTCCTAAATCACAGGAGGAAGCAGAGATGCTGCTCCAGCTCCTATATTTTCTATAATACAGGAGGAAGCAGAGATGCTGCTCCAACTCCTTTATTTTCGATTATACAGCAGGAAGCAATGTCGCTGCTCCAGCTTCTTTATTTTCTAAATTACAGGAGGAAGCAGAGACGAGGCTCTAGCTCGTTTATTTTTTATAATACAGGAGGAAGCAGAGACGCTGCTCCAGCTCCTTTATTTTCTATAATACAGAAGGAAGCAGTGACCCTGTTCCAGCTCCTTTATTTTTCTATCGTACAGGAGGAAGCAGTGACGCTGCTCCAACTCCTACATTTTCTATAATACAGGAGGAAGCAGAGACGCTGCTCCAGCTCCTTTATTTTCTATAATACAGGAGGAAGCAGAGATGCTGCTCCAGTTCCTTAATTTTATATAATACAGGAGGAAGCAGAGATACTGCTCGAGGTCCTCTATTTTTTATACTATAGGAGGAAGCAGTGATGCTGGTCCAGCTCCTTTATTTTCTATAATACAGAAGGAAGCAGTGACCCTGTTCCAGCTCCTTTATTTTGTATAATACAGTACGAAGCAGAAATGCTGCTCTATCCCCTTTATTTTCTATAATACAAGAGGAAGAAGAGATGCTGCTCCAGCTCCTTTATTTTCTATAATACAGTAGGAACCAGTAATGCTGCTCCAGCTCCTTTCTTTTCAATAATACATGAGGAAGCAGTGACGCTGTTCCACCTCCTTTATTTTCTATAATACAGGAGGAAGCAGTGACACTGCTCCAGCTCCTTTATTTTCTATAATACAGTATGAAGCAGAAAAGCAGGTCTATCCCCTTTATTTTCTATAATACAGAAGGAAGCAGAGACGCTGCTCCAGCTCCGTTATTTTCTATAATACAGGAGGAAGCAGAGATGCTGCTCGAGCTCCGTTATTTTCCATAATACAGTAAGAAGCAGAGACACTGCTCCAGCTCATTTGTTTGTGATAATGCAGGAGGAAGCAGGGACGCTGCTCCATCTCCTTAATTTTCTATAATACAGGAGGAAGCAGAGTCGCTCTTCTAATTCCATTTTTTTTTTAGAATACAGGAGGAAACAGAGATGCTGTTCCAGCTCCATTATTTTCAAAAATACCGGCAGAAGCAGAGACACTGCTACAGCTCCATTTTTTCAATAATACAGGAGGAAGCAGAGATGCTGCTCCAGTTCCTTTACGTTGTATAATCCAGGAGTAAGCATAGACGCTGCTTCAACTCCTTGATTTTCTATAATACAGGAGGAAGCAGAGCTGCTGCTCAAGCTCATTTTTTTCGATAATACAGGAGGAAGCAGAGATGTTGCTCAAGCTCCTTTGTTTTCTTTAATACAGGAGGAAGAAGAGATACTGCTCCTGCTCCTTTAGTTTCTAAATTACAGGAGGAAGCAGTGATGTTGCTCCAGCTCCTTTATTTTCTATAATACAGTGCGAAGCATTATGGCGGTTCTGTCCCCTTTATTTTCTATAATACAGTCTGAAGCAGAAAAGCTGCTCTATCCCCTTTATTTTCTATAATACAGAAGGAAGCAGTGACCATGTTCCAGCTCCTTTATTTTGTATAATACAGTACGAAGCAGAAATGCTGCTCTATCCCCTTTATTTTCTATAATACATGAGGAAGCAGCGACGCTTCTCCAGCTCCTTTATTTTCTATAATACAGGAGGAAGCAGAGACGCTGCTCCAGTTCCTTAATTTTATATAATACAGGAGGAAACAGAGATGCTGCTCCATCTCCATTATTTTCAAAAATACCGGCAGAAGCAGAGACACTGCTGCAGCTCCATTTTTTCAATAATACAGGAGGAAGCAGAGATGCTGCTCCAGTTCCTTTACGTTGTATAATCCAGGAGTAAGCATAGACGCTGCTTCAACTCCTTGATTTTCTTTCATACAGGAGGAAGCGGTGACGCTGCGCCAGCTCCATTATTTCCTAAATTACAGGAGGAAGCAGAGATGCTGCTCCAGCTCTTATATTTTCTATAATACAGGAGGAAGCAGAGATGCTGCTCCAACTCCTCTATTTTCGATTATACAGCAGGAAGCAATGACGCTGCTCCAGCTTCTTTATTTTCTAAATTACAGGAGGAAGCAGAGACGAGGCTCTAGCTCGTTTATTTTTTATAATAAAGGAGGAAGCAGAGCTGCTGCTCAAGCTCATTTTTTTCGATAATACAGGAGGAAGCAGAGATGTTACTCAAGCTCCTTTATTTTCTTTAAAACAGGAGGAAGCAGAGATATTGCTCCTGCTTCTTTAGTTTCTAAATTACAGGAGGAAGCAGTAATGTTGCTCCAGCTCCTTTATTTTCAATAATACAGTGCGAAGCATTATGGCTGTTCTATCCCCTTTATTTTCTATAATACAGTATGAAGCAGAAAAGCTGCTCTATTCCCTTTATTTTCTATAATACAGGAGGAAGCAGAGACACTGATCCATCTCCTTAATTTTCTGTAATACAGGAGGAAGCAGACACACAGCTCTAATTCCTTTTGTGTAGAATACAGGAGGAAGCTGAGATGCTTCTCCAACTCCTTTATTTTCGATAATACAGGTGGAAGCAGAGACGCTGCTCGAGCTCCTTTCTTTTCTTTAAGAAAGGAGGAAGCAGAGATGCTGCTCCAGAGCCTTTATGTTCCGTAATACAGCAGGAAGCAATGACGCTGCTCCAGCTTCTTTATTTTCTAAATTACAGGAGGAAGCAGAGACGAGGCAGTAGCTCGTTTATTTTCGATAATACAGGAGGAAGCAGAGATGCTGTTCCAGCTTCTTTATTTTCTATAATACAGGAGGATGCAAGGATGCAGTGACGCTTCTCCAGCTCCTTTCTTTTCTATAACACAGTAGGAAGCAGAGACGCTGCTCTCACTCGTTTATTTTTTAGAACACACGAGGAAGCAGCTATGCTGCTCCAAATCCTTTATTTTCTATAATACAGGAGGAAACAGTGACGCTTCTCCAGCTCCTTTGTTTTCTATAACACAGGAGAAAGCAGAGACGCTGATCCAGCTCCGTTGCTTTTTATAATACAGGAGGAAGCAGAGATGCTGCTCCCGACCCTTCATTTTTTTTGAACAAAGGAGGAATCAGAGATGTTGCTCCAACTCCTTTGTTTTCGATAATACAGGAGGAAGCAGTGACGCTTCTCCAGCTCCTTTATATTCTACAAGACAGGAGGAAGCAGAGACCCTGCTCCAGCTCATTGTTTTCGATAATACAGGAGGAAGCAGAGACCCTGCTCCATCTCCTTAATTTTCTATACTACAGGAGGAAGCGGAGACGCTGCTCCATCTCCTTAATTTTCTATAATACAGGAGGAAGCAGTGACGCTGCTCCAGCTCCTTTATTTTCTACAATACAGGAGGAAGCAGAGACCCTGCTCCAGCTCATTGTTTTCGATAATACAGGAGGAAGCAGTGACGCTGCTCTAGTTCCTTTTTTTAGAATACAGGAGAAAGCAGAGATGCTGCTCCAACACCTTTATTTTCGAAAACACAGGAGGAAGCAGTGACGCTTCTCCAGCTCCTTTATTTTCTATAATCCAGGAGGAAGCAGAGATGCTGCTCCAACTCCTTTATTTTCGATTATACAGCAGGAAGCAATGACGCTGCTCCAGCTTCTTTATTTTCTAAATTACAGGAGGAAGCAGAGACGAGGCAGTAGCTCGTTTATTTTCGATAATACAGGAGGAAGCAGAGATGCTGTTCCAGCTTCTTTATTTTCTATAATACAGGAGGATGCAAGGATGCAGTGACGCTTCTCCAGCTCCTTTCTTTTCTATAACACAGTAGGAAGCAGAGACGCTGCTCTCACTCGTTTATTTTTTAGAACACACGAGGAAGCAGCTATGCTGCTCCAACTCCTTTGTTTTCTATAACACAGGAGAAAGCAGAGACGCTGATCCAGCTCCGTTGCTTTCTATAATACAGGAGGAAGCAGAGATGCTGCTCCCGACCCTTCATTTTTTTTGAACAAAGGAGGAAGCAGAGATGTTGCTCCAACTCCTTTGTTTTCGATAATACAGGAGGAAGCAGTGACGCTTCTCCAGCTCCTTTATATTCTACAAGACAGGAGGAAGCAGAGACCCTGCTCCAGCTCATTGTTTTCGATAATACAGGAGGAAGCAGAGACCCTGCTCCATCTCCTTAATTTTCTATACTACAGGAGGAAGCGGAGACGCTGCTCCATCTCCGTAATTTTCTATAATACAGGAGGAAGCAGTGACGCTGCTCCAGCTCCTTTATTTTCTACAATACAGGAGGAAGCAGAGACCCTGCTCCAGCTCATTGTTTTCGATAATACAGGAGGAAGCAGTGACGCTGCTCTAGTTCCTTTTTTTTTAGAATACAGGAGAAAGCAGAGATGCTGCTCCAACACCTTTATTTTCGATAACACATTAGGAAGCAGTGACGCTTCTCCAGCTCCTTTATTTTCTATAATCCAGGAGGAAGCAGAGATGCTGTTCCAGCTTCTTAATTTTCTAAATTACAGGATGAAGCTCTGATGCTCCTCTAGCTCCTTTGTCTTCTATAATACAGGACGAAGCAGTGAGCTTCTCCAGCTTCTTTATTTTCTATAATACAGGAGGAAGCAGTGATGCTATTCCTGCTCCTTTATTTTGTACAATAGAGAAGGAAGCAGAGATGCTGCTACAGCTCCTGTATTTTCTATAATACAGGAGGAAACAGAGATGCTGCTCCAGCTACATTATTTTCAAAAATACCGGCAGACGCAGATACACTGCACCAGCTCTATTTTTTCGATAGTACAGGTGGAAGCAGAGATGCTGCTCCTGTTCCTTTACGTTTTATAATCCAGGAGGAAGCATAGACACTACTCCAACTTCTTTATTTTCTATAATACAGGAGGAAGAAGAGACGCTGCTCCAGCTCCTTTATTTTTCGATAATACGGTGGAAGCAGAGACGCTGCTCCAGTTCCTTAACTTTATATAATACAGGAGGAAACAGAGATTCTGCTCCATCTCCATTATTTTCAAAAATACCGGCAGAAGCAGAGACACTGCTACAGCTCCATTTTTTCGATAATACAGGAGGAAGCAGAGATGCTGCTCCAGTTCCTTTACGTTGTATAATCCAGGAGTAAGCATAGACGCTGCTTCAACTCCTTGATTTTCTATAATACAGGAGGAAGCGGTGACGCTGCGCCAGCTCCATTATTTCCTAAATCACAGGAGGAAGCAGAGATGCTGCTCCAGCTCCTATATTTTCTATAATACAGGAGGAAGCAGAGATGCTGCTCCAACTCCTTTATTTTCGATTATACAGCAGGAAGCAATGTCGCTGCTCCAGCTTCTTTATTTTCTAAATTACAGGAGGAAGCAGAGACGAGGCTCTAGCTCGTTTATTTTTTATAATACAGGAGGAAGCAGAGACGCTGCTCCAGCTCCTTTATTTTCTATAATACAGAAGGAAGCAGTGACCCTGTTCCAGCTCCTTTATTTTTCTATCGTACAGGAGGAAGCAGTGACGCTGCTCCAACTCCTACATTTTCTATAATACAGGAGGAAGCAGAGACGCTGCTCCAGCTCCTTTATTTTCTATAATACAGGAGGAAGCAGAGATGCTGCTCCAGTTCCTTAATTTTATATAATACAGGAGGAAGCAGAGATACTGCTCGAGGTCCTCTATTTTTTATACTATAGGAGGAAGCAGTGATGCTGGTCCAGCTCCTTTATTTTCTATAATACAGAAGGAAGCAGTGACCCTGTTCCAGCTCCTTTATTTTGTATAATACAGTACGAAGCAGAAATGCTGCTCTATCCCCTTTATTTTCTATAATACAAGAGGAAGAAGAGATGCTGCTCCAGCTCCTTTATTTTCTATAATACAGTAGGAACCAGTAATGCTGCTCCAGCTCCTTTCTTTTCAATAATACATGAGGAAGCAGTGACGCTGTTCCACCTCCTTTATTTTCTATAATACAGGAGGAAGCAGTGACACTGCTCCAGCTCCTTTATTTTCTATAATACAGTATGAAGCAGAAAAGCAGGTCTATCCCCTTTATTTTCTATAATACAGAAGGAAGCAGAGACGCTGCTCCAGCTCCGTTATTTTCTATAATACAGGAGGAAGCAGAGATGCTGCTCGAGCTCCGTTATTTTCCATAATACAGTAAGAAGCAGAGACACTGCTCCAGCTCATTTGTTTGTGATAATGCAGGAGGAAGCAGGGACGCTGCTCCATCTCCTTAATTTTCTATAATACAGGAGGAAGCAGAGTCGCTCTTCTAATTCCATTTTTTTTTTAGAATACAGGAGGAAACAGAGATGCTGTTCCAGCTCCATTATTTTCAAAAATACCGGCAGAAGCAGAGACACTGCTACAGCTCCATTTTTTCAATAATACAGGAGGAAGCAGAGATGCTGCTCCAGTTCCTTTACGTTGTATAATCCAGGAGTAAGCATAGACGCTGCTTCAACTCCTTGATTTTCTATAATACAGGAGGAAGCAGAGCTGCTGCTCAAGCTCATTTTTTTCGATAATACAGGAGGAAGCAGAGATGTTGCTCAAGCTCCTTTGTTTTCTTTAATACAGGAGGAAGAAGAGATACTGCTCCTGCTCCTTTAGTTTCTAAATTACAGGAGGAAGCAGTGATGTTGCTCCAGCTCCTTTATTTTCTATAATACAGTGCGAAGCATTATGGCGGTTCTGTCCCCTTTATTTTCTATAATACAGTCTGAAGCAGAAAAGCTGCTCTATCCCCTTTATTTTCTATAATACAGAAGGAAGCAGTGACCATGTTCCAGCTCCTTTATTTTGTATAATACAGTACGAAGCAGAAATGCTGCTCTATCCCCTTTATTTTCTATAATACATGAGGAAGCAGCGACGCTTCTCCAGCTCCTTTATTTTCTATAATACAGGAGGAAGCAGAGACGCTGCTCCAGTTCCTTAATTTTATATAATACAGGAGGAAACAGAGATGCTGCTCCATCTCCATTATTTTCAAAAATACCGGCAGAAGCAGAGACACTGCTGCAGCTCCATTTTTTTCAATAATACAGGAGGAAGCAGAGATGCTGCTCCAGTTCCTTTACGTTGTATAATCCAGGAGTAAGCATAGACGCTGCTTCAACTCCTTGATTTTCTTTCATACAGGAGGAAGCGGTGACGCTGCGCCAGCTCCATTATTTCCTAAATTACAGGAGGAAGCAGAGATGCTGCTCCAGCTCTTATATTTTCTATAATACAGGAGGAAGCAGAGATGCTGCTCCAACTCCTCTATTTTCGATTATACAGCAGGAAGCAATGACGCTGCTCCAGCTTCTTTATTTTCTAAATTACAGGAGGAAGCAGAGACGAGGCTCTAGCTCGTTTATTTTTTATAATAAAGGAGGAAGCAGAGCTGCTGCTCAAGCTCATTTTTTTCGATAATACAGGAGGAAGCAGAGATGTTACTCAAGCTCCTTTATTTTCTTTAAAACAGGAGGAAGCAGAGATATTGCTCCTGCTTCTTTAGTTTCTAAATTACAGGAGGAAGCAGTAATGTTGCTCCAGCTCCTTTATTTTCAATAATACAGTGCGAAGCATTATGGCTGTTCTATCCCCTTTATTTTCTATAATACAGTATGAAGCAGAAAAGCTGCTCTATTCCCTTTATTTTCTATAATACAGGAGGAAGCAGAGACACTGATCCATCTCCTTAATTTTCTGTAATACAGGAGGAAGCAGACACACAGCTCTAATTCCTTTTGTGTAGAATACAGGAGGAAGCTGAGATGCTTCTCCAACTCCTTTATTTTCGATAATACAGGTGGAAGCAGAGACGCTGCTCGAGCTCCTTTCTTTTCTTTAAGAAAGGAGGAAGCAGAGATGCTGCTCCAGAGCCTTTATGTTCCGTAATACAGCAGGAAGCAATGACGCTGCTCCAGCTTCTTTATTTTCTAAATTACAGGAGGAAGCAGAGACGAGGCAGTAGCTCGTTTATTTTCGATAATACAGGAGGAAGCAGAGATGCTGTTCCAGCTTCTTTATTTTCTATAATACAGGAGGATGCAAGGATGCAGTGACGCTTCTCCAGCTCCTTTCTTTTCTATAACACAGTAGGAAGCAGAGACGCTGCTCTCACTCGTTTATTTTTTAGAACACACGAGGAAGCAGCTATGCTGCTCCAAATCCTTTATTTTCTATAATACAGGAGGAAACAGTGACGCTTCTCCAGCTCCTTTGTTTTCTATAACACAGGAGAAAGCAGAGACGCTGATCCAGCTCCGTTGCTTTTTATAATACAGGAGGAAGCAGAGATGCTGCTCCCGACCCTTCATTTTTTTTGAACAAAGGAGGAATCAGAGATGTTGCTCCAACTCCTTTGTTTTCGATAATACAGGAGGAAGCAGTGACGCTTCTCCAGCTCCTTTATATTCTACAAGACAGGAGGAAGCAGAGACCCTGCTCCAGCTCATTGTTTTCGATAATACAGGAGGAAGCAGAGACCCTGCTCCATCTCCTTAATTTTCTATACTACAGGAGGAAGCGGAGACGCTGCTCCATCTCCTTAATTTTCTATAATACAGGAGGAAGCAGTGACGCTGCTCCAGCTCCTTTATTTTCTACAATACAGGAGGAAGCAGAGACCCTGCTCCAGCTCATTGTTTTCGATAATACAGGAGGAAGCAGTGACGCTGCTCTAGTTCCTTTTTTTAGAATACAGGAGAAAGCAGAGATGCTGCTCCAACACCTTTATTTTCGAAAACACAGGAGGAAGCAGTGACGCTTCTCCAGCTCCTTTATTTTCTATAATCCAGGAGGAAGCAGAGATGCTGTTCCAGCTTCTTAATTTTCTAAATTACAGGATGAAGCTCTGATGCTCCTCTAGCTCCTTTGTCTTCTATAATACAGGACGAAGCAGTGAGCTTCTCCAGCTTCTTTATTTTCTATAATACAGGAGGAAGCAGTGATGCTATTCCTGCTCCTTTATTTTGTACAATAGAGAAGGAAGCAGAGATGCTGCTCCAACTCCTGTATTTTCTATAATACAGGAGGAAACAGAGATGCTGCTCCAGCTACATTATTTTCAAAAATACCGGCAGACGCAGATACACTGCACCAGCTCTATTTTTTCGATAGTACAGGTGGAAGCAGAGATGCTGCTCCTGTTCCTTTACGTTTTATAATCCAGGAGGAAGCATAGACACTACTCCAACTTCTTTATTTTCTATAATACAGGAGGAAGAAGAGACGCTGCTCCAGCTCCTTTATTTTTCGATAATACGGTGGAAGCAGAGACGCTGCTCCAGTTCCTTAACTTTATATAATACAGGAGGAAACAGAGATTCTGCTCCATCTCCATTATTTTCAAAAATACCGGCAGAAGCAGAGACACTGCTACAGCTCCATTTTTTCGATAATACAGGAGGAAGCAGAGATGCTGCTCCAGTTCCTTTACGTTGTATAATCCAGGAGTAAGCATAGACGCTGCTTCAACTCCTTGATTTTCTATAATACAGGAGGAAGCGGTGACGCTGCGCCAGCTCCATTATTTCCTAAATCACAGGAGGAAGCAGAGATGCTGCTCCAACTCCTTTATTTTCGATTATACAGCAGGAAGCAATGACGCTGCTCCAGCTTCTTTATTTTCTAAATTACAGGAGGAAGCAGAGACGAGGCTCTCGCTCGTTTATTTTTTATAATACAGGAGGAAGCAGAGCTGCTGCTCAAGCTCATTTTTTTCGATAATACAGGAGGAAGCAGAGATGTTGCTCAAGCTCCTTTATTTTCTTTAATACAGGAGGAAGAAGAGATACTGCTCCTGCTCCTTTAGTTTCTAAATTACAGGAGGAAGCAGTAATGTTGCTTCAGCTCCTTTATTTTCTATAATACAGTGCGAAGCATTATGGCTGTTCTATCCCCTTTATTTTCTATAATACAGCATGAAGCAGAAAAGCTGCTCTATCCCCTTTATTTTCTATAATGCAGAAGGAAGCAGAGACGCTGCTCCAGCTCCGTTATTTTCTATAATACAGAAGGAAGCAGAGACACAGCTCTAATTCCTTTTGTTTAGAATACAGGAGGAAGCTGAGATGCTTCTCCAACTCCTTTATTTTCGATTATAGAGGTGGAAGCAGAGACGCTGCTCGAGCTCCTTTATATTGTATAATACAGGAGGAAGCAGTGATGCTGCTCCAGCTTCTTTATTTTCTAAATTACAGGAGGAAGCAGAGACGAAGCTCTAGCTCGTTTATTTTTTATAATACCGGAGGAAGAAGTGACACTGCTCCAGCTCCTTTATTTTCTATAATACAGGAGGAAGCAGAGCTGCAGCTCAAGCTCATTTTTTTTCGATAATACAGGAGGAAACAGAGATGCTGCTCCATCTCCATTATTTTCAAAAATACCGGCAGAATCAGAGACACTGCTACAGCTCCATTGTTTCGATAATACAGGAGGAAGCAGAGATGCTGCTCCAGTTCCTTTACGTTGTAGAATCCAGGATTAAGCATAGACGCTGCTCCAACTCCTTTATTTTCTATAATACAGGAGGAAGCAGTGACGCTGCGCCAGTTCATTTATTTCCTAATTACAGGAGGAAGCAGAGATGCTGCTCCAGCTCCTTTATTTTTCTATCGTACAGGAGGAAGCAGTGACGCTGCTCTAACTCCTACATTTTCTATAATACAGGAGGAAGCAGAGACGCTGTTCCAGCTCCTTTATTTTCTATAATACAGGAGTAAGCACGGACGCTTCACCGGCTCCTTTATTTTCTTGAATACAGGAGGACAACACAGACTAGACCTTTCCATTTCTATCTCGGGCGACCGACTCAACACAGACTAGACCTTTCCATTTCTATCTCGGGCGACCGAATCAACACAGACATCTATTATAAACCGACTGACTCCCACAGCTACCTGGACTACACCTCCTCCCACCCTGCCCCCTGTAAAAACGCCATCCCATATTCCCAATTCCTTCGTCTCCGCCGCATCTGCTCCCAGGAGGACCAATTCCAACACCGCACAACCCAGATGGCCTCCTTCTTCAAGGACCGCAGATTCCCCCCAGACGTGATCGACGATGCCCTCCACCGCATCTCCTCCACTTCCCGCTCCTCCGCCCTTGAGCCCCGCTCCTCCAACCGCCACCAAGACAGAACCCCACTGGTTCTCACCTACCACCCCACCAACCTGCGCATACAACGTATTATCCGCCGCCATTTCCGCCACCTCCAAACGGACCCCACCACCAAGGATATATTTCCCTCCCCTCCCCTATCAGCGTTCCGCAAGGACCACTCCCTTCGTGACTCCCTTGTCAGATCCACACCCCCCACCAACCCAACCTCCACCCCCGGCACCTTCCCCTGCAACCGCAGGAAATGTAAAACTTGCGCCCACACCTCCACACTCACTTCCCTCCAAGGCCCCAAGGGATCCTTCCATATCCGCCACAAGTTCACCTGTACCTCCACACACATCATCTATTGCATCCGCTGCACCCGATGTGGCCTCCTCTATATTGGTGAGACAGGCCGCTTACTTGCGGAACGCTTCAGAGAACACCTCTGGGCCGCCCGAACCAACCAACCCAATCACCCCGTGGCTCAACACTTTAACTCCCCCTCCCACTCCACCGAGGACATGCAGGTCCTTGGACTCCTCCACCGGCAGAACACAACTACACGACGGCTGGAGGAGGAGCGCCTCATCTTCCGCCTGGGAACCCTCCAACCACAAGGTATGAATTCAGATTTCTCCAGCTTCCTCATTTCCCCTCCCCCCACCTTGTCTCAGTCGGTTCCCTTAACTCAGCACCGCCCTCCTAACCTGCAATCCTCTTCCTGACCTCTCCGCCCCCACCCCACTCCGGCCTATCACCCTCACCTTGACCTCCTTCCACCTATCCCACCTCCATCGCCCCTCCCCCTAGTCCCTCCTCCCTACCTTTTATCTCAGCCGGCTTGGCTCTCTCTCTCTTATTCCTGATGAAGGGCTTATGCTCGAAACGTCGAATTCTCTATTCCTGAGATGCTGCCTAACCTGCTGTGCTTTGACCAGCAACACATTTGCAGCTGTGATCTCCAGCATCTGCAGACCTCATTTTTTACTTGAATACAGGAGGAAGCAGAGATGCTGCTCCAGTTCCTTAATTTTATATAATACAGGAGGAAGCAGCGATACTGCTCGAGGTCCTCTATTTTTTATACTATAGGAGGAAGCAGTGATGCTGCTTTAGCTCCTTTATTTTCTATAATACAGAAGGAAGCAGTGACCCTGTTCCAGCTCCTTTATTTTGTATAATACAGTACGAAGCAGAAATGCTGCTCTATCCCCTTTATTTTCTATAATACAAGAGGAAGAAGAGATGCTGCTCCAGCTCCTTTATTTTCTATAATACAGTAGGAACCAGTAATGCTGCTCCAGCTCCTTTCTTTTCAATAATACATGAGGAAGCAGTGACGCTGTTCCACCTCCTTTATTTTCTATAATACAGTATGAAGCAGAAAAGCAGCTCTATCCCCTTTATTTTCTATAATACAGAAGGAAGCAGAGACGCTGCTCCAGCTCCGTTATTTTCTATAATACAGGAGGAAGCAGTGACCATGTTCCAGCTCCTTTATTTTGTATAATACAGTACGAAGCAGAAATGCTGCTCTATGCCCTTTATTTTCTATAATACATGAGGAAGCAGAGACGCTGCTCCAGCTCCTTTATTTTATATAATACAGTAGGAACCAGTAATGCTGCTCCAGCTCCTTTCTTTTAAATAATACATGAGGAAGCAGTGACGCTTCTCCAGCTCCTTTATTTTCTATAATACAGGAGGAAGCAGAGACGCTGATCCAGTTCCTTAATTTTATATAATACAGGAGGAAACAGAAATGCTGCTCCATCTCCATTATTTTCAAACATACCGGCAGAAGCAGAGACACTGCACCAGCTCCATTTTTTCAATAATACAGGAGGAAGCAGAGATGCTGCTCCAGTTCCTTTACGTTGTATAATCCAGGAGTAAGCATAGACGCTGCTTCAACTCCTTGATTTTCTATAATACAGGAGGAAGCGGTGACGCTGCGCCAGCTCCATTATTTCCTAAATTACAGGAGGAAGCAGAGATGCTGCTCCAGCTCCTATATTTTCGATTATACAGCAGGAAGCAATGACGCTGCTCCAGCTTCTTTATTTTCGATAATACAGGTGGAAGCAGAGACGCTGCTCGAGATCCTTTATATTGTATAATACAGGAGAAAACAGAGATGCTGCTCCAGCTCCTTTATTTGCAAATATACCGGCAGAAGGAGAGACACTGCTCCAGCTCCATTTTTTCGATAATACAGGAGGAAGCAGAGATGCTGCTCCAGTTCCTTTATTTTCTATAATAAAGGAGGAAGCAGTGACGCTGCGCCAGCTTCTTTATTTTCTAAATTACAGGAGAAGGGGAGATTAGGCTCTAGCTCGTTTATTTTTTATAATACCGGAGGAAGCAGTGACGCTGCTCCAGCACCTTTATTTTCTATAATACAGTTGGAAGCCGAGACGCTACTCCTGCTCCTTTATTTTGTACAATAGAGAAGGAAGCAGAGACGCTGCTACAGCTCCTGTATTTGCTAATTTACAGTAGGAAGCAGAGATGCTGCTCCAACTCCTTTATTTTCTATAATACAGGAGGAAGCACGGACGCTTCACCGGCTCCTTTATTTTCTTTAATACAGAAGGAAGCAGAGACACTGCTCCAGCTCCTTTTTTTTCGATAATAGGGAGGAAGCAGAGACGCTGCTCCAGTTCCTTAATTTTATATAATACAGGAGGAAGCAGAGATGCTGCTCCAGCTCCTTTATTTTCTATAATACAGGAGGAAGCAGAGACGCTGCTCAAGCTCTGTTATTTTTCATAATACAGGAGGAACCAGAGACACTGCTCCAGGTCATTTTTTTTTGATAATTCAGGAGTAAGCAGAGACGCTGCTCCATCTCCTTAATTTTCTATAATACAGGAGGAAGCAGAAACGCTGCTCTAATTCCTTTATTTTCTGTAATACCGGACGAAGCAGAAATGCTGCTCCAGCTCCTTTATTTTCGATAATACAGGAGGAAACAGAGATTCTGCTCCGGCTCCATTATTTTCAAAAATACCGGCAGAAGCAGAGACACGGCTACAGCTCCTATTTTTCGATAATACAGGAGGAAGCAGAGGTGCTTCTCCGGTTCCTTTACTTGTATAATCCAGGAGTAAGCATAGACGCTGCTCCAACTCCTTGATTTTCTATAATACAGGAGGAAGCGGTGACGCTGCGCCAGCTCCTTTATTTCTTAAATTACAGGAGGAAGCAGAGATGCTGCTCCAGCGCCTTTATTTTTCTAAAATACAGGAGGAAGCAATGACGCAGCTCCAGGTCCTTTATTTTCTAAATTACAGGAAGAAGCAGAGACGAGGCTCTAGCTCATTTATTTTTTATAATACAGGAGGAAGCAATGACGCTGCTTCAGCTCCTTTATTTTCGACAATACAGCAGGAAGCAGAGATGCTGCTCCAGCTCCTTTACTTTCTAAATTACAGGATGAAACAGTGACACTGCTCCAACTCCTATATTTTCTTTAATACAGGAAGAAGCTGAGACGCTGCTCCTGCTCCTTAATTTTCTATAATACAGGAGGAAGCAGTGACGCTGCTCCAGCTCCTTTATATTGTATAATGCAGTGTGAAGCAGAAAATCTACTCTATCCCCTTTATTTTCTATAACACACGATGACGTAGAAACGCTGCTCTAGCAACTATATTTTCTGAATTACAGGAGGAAGCAGTGACGCTGCTCTAACTCCTTTGTGTTCTTTAAGACAAAAGGAAGCAGAGATGCTGCTCCAGCGCCTTTATTTTCGATAATACAGGAGCAAGCAGAGACGTTGCTACAGCTCCTGTATTTGCTAATTTACAGGAGGAAGCAGAGATGCTGCTCCAACTACTTTATTTTCTATAATACAGGAGGAAGAAGAGATACAGCTCCTGCTCCTTTAGTTTCGAAATTACAGGAGGAAGCAGTGACGCTTCTCCAGCTCCTTTATTTTCTATAATACAGTGCGAAGCATTATGGCTATTCTGTCCCCTTTATTTTGTATAATACAGGAGGAAGCAGTGACGCTGCTCTATCCCCTTTATTTTCTATAATACAGGAGGAAGAAGAGACGCTGCTCCAGCTCCTTTATTTTCTCTAATAGAAAAGGAAGCAGTGACGCTGCGTCAGCTCCTTTATTTCCTAAATAACAGTAGGAAGCAGAGATGCTGCTGCAGCTCCTTTATTTTCTATAATACAGTGCGAAGCATTATGGCTGTCCTATCCCCTTTATTTTCTATAATACAGTATGAAGCAGAGATGCTACTCCAACTCCTTTATTTTCATTAATACAGGAGGAAGCAGTGACTTTTCTCCAGCTCCTTTATTTTGTATAATACAGAAGGAAGCAGAGACGTTGCTCCAGCTTCTTAATTTTTTATAATACAGGAGGAAGCAGAGATGCTGCTCAAGCTCCTTTATTTTCTATAATGGAGATGGCAGCACAGATGCTGCTCCAGCTCCTTTATTTTCTATAATACAGGAGGAAGTAGAGATACTGCTCCTGCTCCTTTTATTTCAAATTACAGGAGGAAGCAGTGACGTTGCTCCAGCTCCTTTATTTTCTATAATACAGTGCAAAGCATTATGGCTGTTCTATCCCCTTTATTTACTATAATACAGTATGAAGCAGAAAAGCTGCTCTATCCCCTTTATTTTCTATAATACAGAAGGAAGCAGAGGCGCTGCTCCAGCTCCGTTATTTACTATAATACAGGAGGAAGCAGAAACACTGATCCAGCTCATTTGTTTTTGATAATACAGGTGGAAGCAGAGACGCTGCTCCATCTCCTTAATTTTCTATAATACAGGAGGAAGCAGAGACGCTGCTCTAAGTCCTTTTTTTTTAGAATACAGGAGGAAGCTGAGATGCTTCTCCAACTCCTTTATTTTCGATAATACGGTGGAAGCAGAGACGCTGCTCCAGTTCCTTTACTTTATATAATACAGGAGGAAACAGAGATTCTGCTCCATCTCCATTATTTTCAAAAATACCGGCAGAAGCAGAGACACTGCTACAGCTCCATTTTTTCGATAAAACAGGAGGAAGCAGAGATGCTGCTCCAGTTCCTTTACGTTGGAAAATCCAGGAGTAAGCATAGACGCTGCTCCAACTTCTTGATTTTCTATAATACAGGAGGAAGCAGTGACGCTGTGCCAGCTCCTTTATTTCCTAAATTACAGTAGGAAGCACTGATGCTGCTCCAACTCCTTTGTTTTCTTTAAGACAGGAGGAAGCAGAGATGCTGCTCCAGCGCCTTTATTTTCGATAATACAGGAGGAAGCAGAGACGCTGCTCGAGCTCCTTTATATTGTATAATACAGGAGGAAACAGAAATGCTGCTCCAGTTCCTTTACGTTGTAGAATCCAGGAGTAAGTATAGACGCTGCAACAACTCCTAGATGTTCTATAATACAGGAGGAAGCAGTGACGCTGTGCCAGCTCCTTTATTTCCTAAATTACAGGAGAAAGCAGAGACGCTGCTCCAGCTCCTTTATTTTCTATTATACTGGAGAAAGCAGAGATGCTGCTACAGCTCCTTTATTGTCAATAATGCAGGAGGAAGCAATAACGCTGCTCCAGCTCAATTATTTTCTAAATTACAGGAGGAAGCAGAGACGAGGCTCCAGCTCCTTTATTTTTTATAATACAGGAGGAAGCAGAGATGCTGCTCCAACTACTTTATTTTCTAAAATGCAGGAGGAAGGAGTGACGCTGCTCCAGCTCCGTTATTTGCTAATTTACAGGAGGAAGCAGAGACGCTGCTCTAGCTCCTGTATTTTATAGAATTTAGGAGGAAGCAGTAATGCTGCTCCAGCTCCTTTGTTTTCTATAATACAGGAGGAGGCAGTGACGCTGCTCCAGCTCCTTTATTTTCTATAATACCGGAGGAAGTAGAAACGCTGCTCCAGCTCCTTAATGTTCTGTAATACAGAAGGAAGAAGAGCTGCTACTCCAGCTCCTGTTGTTTTTAAATTACAGGAGCTGGAGGGGATGGGGGCACGGGGATTATGTGAAGACACTGACCGGCCATTCAACTGTGTGTGTCTTCATGCACAGCAGGATCCCAGTCCCCAGGCTTCCCGTGGCCCCACCGCACCCCTCACTGAGAAAGGGGCATTACTTCCCCTCCTCACCCCACAGTTTATACAACAACAGGTGTCCCTGGGAACAGTAAGATCCCACTGTGTTAATGACCACATGGGACATAGTTCAAGTCACCCTCTGGGAGAGGAAGACAGGGAGGGAGTGGGGAATGGGGGAGAGTCAGAGAGAGGGACAGGTTGTGGGGGAGGGGGGATAGTGGTGAGAATAAAACTCAGTGAGACAAAGAGAATGGAAGACAGAAAGCAGAATAACCAAATACCTAGTGGGGGGAGGGGGAAGGAGAGAGAGAGAGAGAAAAGGACATACGGAGGGAGAGAGAAAAAGTCCAGGGCGGTCCGGGGGCGGGGGGAGGTGGAGAGAGAGAGAGACTGACATAGAGAGATCCCAAAGAGAGACAGATGGCCAGAGGAGGAGAGAATGAGGGAGAGAGAGCATGATGGTGTAAGGCAGAATAGAAAGATCCTCAGCCATGAACAGCAAGATCCCACAGGGCTGCGAGAGAAAGGTGTGTAGCGAGGGTAGCAGGGGAGTTGGAGTTTGGGAAAGACTGAATGATTAAACAATTCCAGGTAAAAGATTGAGGAGGCAGAGAGTTGTAGGAACGGAATCTCCAGGGGAACGGGAACAGGAAGGGGATGGGGAGAGATGGGGATTGAAGGAAAGATGTGGGGAAGAGAGAGAGGGAACACGGGAATGAAGATGGGAGCTGCAGTGAGAGATGGAGGCAGTGACATTTGTGGGATCGGACTGTGCAGCAACTCTCTCTCCAACCCTTTTGCCCCTTTGTCTCTCCCCCTCCAACCCAGAGCTCACCCCTTATGGTAAAAATCACAGAGACTGCCTGAAACCCATAATTCATTTCCGAGTCTGTGTCTGTGAGTGTGTGTCTGTGAGTGTGTGTGTGTCTGTGTAAATGAACAACAAGGAGACAGAATAGTTTCTGAGTGTTCTCTCTCTCTGGTTCCAGCTCTTGTCTGATGATTCCTCACGGCAGAATGATGGATTCTCTCTGTCTCTGCACTGTCCAAGTTTCAGCTCCCAGACCAAATCCCCTCCTCGGGGGGAAGAGACTGAGAGCGAAATGAAAATTGATTAAAATAAAACAGTGGCAACAAAAGCACAGAAAGATCCCATCGCCCTCTGCCTTCCAGAATCTCTCCCTTTCCCAGCACAGCCCCTGATATTAAACCCAGAGAACGGGAACAGGAAGGTGTCAAACTGCCTCAGGACTGTCCCAGTGTTTCTGTTTGAGGGGAGGGGCATGTATGTGAGAGATAGAGAGATGGAAATTGATTAAATCAAAGCCAAGATCTTTTGAATCACAAACTCAAGAGAAACAAACAAATCCCATCACTGAGTGACTTCCCAAAGCTCCCCATTTTATCAGCACTTCCCACTGGTTTTAAACCCAGAGAATGGGAACAGATTTCACTGGGACCCAGGGGGTAAATGCTTTCTGACTGACTCCCCACCCCAAGGGTTTATTTTCTGAGACTCGATGGAAGAGAGTCGGTCGCAGAGCTTGGATCCCGTCCCTCCCTCCGTGTTTAACCTGCGCCCTCCAGCTGCTTCTCTGACAAACCGAGGTTAAAAAAACACAAGAGGTAGGACTGATGCCCCCTCTATTCCAGTCCCCTTCACACCCCCGTGACCCACACTCTGTCTGGGATTGGGGCTGTTTCTTCATGATATTAACATTCAACCTTCCACTGATACAGTCACCTCTCTCTTTCACTCCTCCCTCCCCCTCTCTCTCGCTCTCTGGCCTCCCTCTCTCCCTCCTTCCCTCACTCTCTGTCTCTCCTTCACTCCTCCCCTCTGTCTCCCTCTCTCATTCTTTGTCTTCTCTCCCATTTCTCTCTCTTCCCCCTCTTCCTATCTGTATCCCCTTCTCCATCTCTCTGCCCAGCTTCATCCTGCTCTCGAGAATGGATTGGTGTCTCTGTCGCTCTCTCTCCATTCCCCCTACATCCTGATTGAAATGCCCTCCCTTCTCTCCCTCCCATTTAAAGTGTGTTCCCATCTCCCCGCCCTGTCCTGTAGATACTAGCCCCGTCACTATCACATTGTGGAGGGAGGGGGAGGAGTGGTGGAGGGGTCTGGGCTGGGAAAAGGAGGGATGATACACCCTGCCCCCTATCGGAGTATCAGCAAATGGAGCCCGGGCCCTCTAGACAGGCTCCTGTGATGTGTAAGGGGCAACCCACAGACTGAGGGGTGCACAGCAAGATCCCATATGCAGCTGGGGTGTGGCATACCTGGAGTATTTCCTCTTCTTTGCCCCCTGCCAGAACCAATGCCATCCCCCAACAACAGCCCCTCCCCACAACAACTGCTCCACAAGCAAAATGCTCCCCCTGTAATTTTCTCACAGCAAAATCCCAATAATACCAGCACTTTCTAAATCCGGTTTCAGATCATGAGTCTCTCTCTGTCTGTCTCTCCCTGCCTGGATGCCCACATCCTGTCCCCAACACCCCTCCCCATTAAAATGATGGCAAGTCATAAAGTGGGCCATTGATGCACCGTGCAATCCCACAGGGTAGTCCCCTTCGTGCTCCAGAATGTGCTCAAATCCCACTTTACATCCGACAGGGGGCTGTGGATTTCTTTGGGAATCTTGTTTAAGGAATCACCTCATCCATCCCAGGATTTAATTTTGTGGATGGTACTTTCTAGAAGGAAGTGATTGTAGCTGGGCGGTGATGGGATATTGGAGAGCCCCGTTCTCTCCCCCCTCCCCCAGATCCTGTCTCCCTTTCCCAGCCCAACTACAAAGACACATCTTATCCCTGTATCCATCCCTCCTTCCCACACACTCTCTGTCTGTATCTTGCGTTTTTCTTTCCCCTTTGTCTCAAAAACAATCACCTTGTGCTGCAAAATATTTCCATCTCTCCCACTTCAAATAACCACTAGTCACATTGCAGTGTGTGGGACGGGTTTATTGGTTTGAAAAATCAAGAAAGAGAGCTGTGGAGGGTGTGAGAGAGGGAACAGAGAGAGAGAGAGATCCCCTCCCAGATACTCAGGGATTGGGCCAACCTTGGTCTTATTTATGTGATTATCACATTTGGTCACCATTCTTGCAGTGTGGGCCACTCTGCAGGTGGTTTGAGACACAGCAAGATCCCACAAATACCATTACTCTGATATTAGAATAAGTCTTTGAATAGAGTTTCTCATTTAAGGTTTAATTCCCTCCGTGGGGTGTCCTGTCTGTCAGACACTCTCACTGGGAATTGATGTGCTTGTGTCAAATCCCAGGGCCCCAGTTATTTTAACTCCAGGCTTCAAACCTGGTTCAAAAACAATAGGATCCCACTCTGACAGGAGCCGGTTAACCAGAGGCCCCTAAAACCCAGGCTCCCCCAAAGGAGATTAAACCTTGGGGTAAATAAACACACAACTCATGTGGGTCCCCATGGGGTGCAGCATGTAGACCAGGCCTCAGGCCTCAGGACCGTGTGCCCTCTGGAGAAAGCTTTTGCTCAAAGGTCTCCTGATCCCAAAGTTTCTCTCTTTGAATCTTCAAGTGGCCAGCGAGATCCCATGGGAGGCAAGAGACAGCATCAGTTGAAAGGCAAAGGAGGAAAATCATACAGAGTAATAGCACAGCAAGATCCCAGGTTTTCCTCTCTCAGTGACACAGACAATCTCTCAGCAACATCCAGACACAAACATATTGGGAAATGAGCTGCGTTTTCATGCTAAAGCCATGGAAAAATTTGAAATGAAGGGTTATCTGATTAAAACACTTACTGCCTGCTGTGACAGCATTGGAGCAGCTGGTGCACAGCAAGATCCCACATAGTACAATGCAGCAGCAGCTAATTACTCTGATCACTTTTCCCCTCTGTGATGCTACTTCAGTTTAATTATTTCCTGTCATCCCAGAATAAGATTTGTAGCTCGGGTGCTCGTTGTTGTGGTTCTGTACGCCGAGCTGGGAATTTGGGTCCAGGTCGATGTGCATATTGATAGAATCTGTGGATGACTGCCATGCCTCTAGGAATTCCCTGGCTGTTCTCTGTTTGGCTTGTCCTATAATAGTAGTGTTGTCCCAGTCAAATTCATTTTGCTTGTCATCTGCTTGTGTGACTACTCAGGATAGCTGGTTGTTTAGTTTCGTGGCTAGTTGGTGTTCATGGATGCGGATCGTTAGCTGTCTTCCTGTTTGTCCTATGTAGTGTTTTGTGCAGTCCTTGCATGGGATTTTGTACACTACTTTGGTTTTACTCATGCTGAGTATCGTGTCCTTTGTCATGATGAGTTGTTGTCTGAGAGTGGCTGTTGGTTTGTGTGCTGCTATGAGTCCTAGTGGTTGCAGTAGTCTGGCTGTCAGTTCAGAAATGTTTCTATTATAGGACAAGCCAAACAGAGAACAGCCACGGAATTCCTAGAGGCATGGCACTCATCCACAGATTCTATCAATAAGCACATCGACCTGGACCCAATATACGGGTCACTGCAGCAGACAGCTGGAACTGACAACCAGAAGCGGCAGATACGAATCACTACAAATGCCGAAGGAAACATCACAGAAGCGTTTCACAGGAGGCTCCCAAGCACTGAGGATGTCGAGACAGGGGACGAAACGTCTGAAACACAATTTCCCAGCTCGGAGAACAGAACCATAACAACGATTTCACAATCACAAAATCCCTCTCCCTCTCTCTCCCCTTCTGTTTCCCCTACTCTCTCATTTTTCACTCAATCCCTTTCACTATTGAATTTTCTCATCCTGCCCTCTCTATAACGCACATTACTCTGACGTTACGACAAATCATTCGAGAGGGTCACATCATTTGGGTTTTAATTTCCCCCTCAAGGAGTCCTGCCTCTCAGATCCCGGGGATTGACATACTTTAACCCCAGGCTTCAAACCTGTTTTAAAAATGACAGAGCCGCAATCCAATAGGAGCCAATTACCCAGAGGCCTCTAAAACCCAGGGTCCCCAACAGAGGAGATTAAACCTCGGGTTAAATAGACACACAACTCACGTGAGCCCCCACGGGGTGCAGCCTCAGGCCTGTGCTCCCCCTCTGGAGGTTTCTCTTTCCTGGACTCGAACATTTTGGATCTTCATGTTGCAGCTTTCCAAACAAAAGTTCCTCGGGATAAAAGAGAGATAAGATGAGTTGAAATGGGTAGCGAGAGCATTTTGAAGGCAAGTTACACAGCAAGATGCCAGGTTTAAAAGCACCCCTGTATGAATGTATCTAACACAGTCAGCAGTTAGGGTGGAACATGGTGTGGGAGCAGATCTTACCAGGGATTGGTGGAGGATAGTGAGGAAAAAGCATCAGATTATTACACTCTGCAGTGACCTGGGATCGATTGTATTTTACCGAAACTAGTTCCCAACTTGTATGTGCGTGTAGCTCCCTCCAGCCTGAAACCCTCATTCCCCTCTATCCTGTCTCCTGTCCCTGAGCCAATGGTGTATTCATTCTGTTACTGAACCTTCAGTCCTACAGGCATCAATGTTTCTCTCAATTCCAATTGGAGACCTTCTCAGATACAGAGTAAACCTCCCTCAACACTGCAGCATTTCAAATTCCCAGGCCATTTTGAGCTTGGCGTTGGGTACTGATTAAATCTCCCACTTCCCTCATCCTGTTCACATCAATCTCAATCAGGATAGCTCCATCACAGGGTTAGATACAGAGTATGTGCATGTTTGGATTTCAGCCCCAAACCAGTTGGTGATGATCACGGCCTTGTTAAGTGTGTTTGGGAATGGGGCAGCAGCAGCTCGCAGGGTGATGGTGGGATAGTGGTGAGCATAGCTGCCTTCCAAGTAGTTGACCCGAGTTCAATTCTCGGCCATCGCAGTGTTGTGGTTTGGAAACAGACTTTTAAAGATACGGCACTGGGATAACTCGAGGAAATAAATTTTTCATTCTGTGGTGAAACAGATCTGTCGGATTGCTCCTTGCTTTTCCTGGCGATGGTTTCTGTGAATTGCAGTGTGGATCCGGGTAGCATTTAAACTGACAGCACAGAGTCAGTGCCCTAAACTAAGGAGAGTGGAAATCTCCTGGTTATATATTGCGATAAATGTATATTTAACCAGACAGCATAGAGTCAGTGCCTAAACTAAGGAGAGTGTAAATCTCCTGGTTTTTGCTATATATTTAAACATGCAGTCAGTACCCTAAACTAAGGAGAGTAAATCTGCCCTAAACTGAGGAGAGTGGATATGTCCTGGTTATATATATTTAACCAGCCAGCACAGAGTCAGTGCCTAAACTAAGGAGAGTGGAAGTCTCCTGGTTTTTGCTACATATTTAATCATGCAATCAGTACCATAAACTAAGGAGAGTGAACCTGCCCTAAACTGAGCAGAGTGTTAATCTCCTGGTTATATATATATTTAACCAGCCAGCACAAGGTCAGTGCCCGAAACTGAGGAGAGAGTAAATCTCCTGGTTATATCTATATTTAACCAGACAGTACTGAGTCAATACACTAAACTAAGGAGAGTGGAAAACTCCAGGTTATATATTTCTCTATATATATTTAACGAGCCAGCAGAGTCAGTACCGAAACTAAGGAGAGTGGAAATCTCTGGGTTTTTGCAATATCCTTAAACGTGCAGTCAGTACCCTAAACTAAGGAGAGTAAATCTGCCCTAAACTGAGGAGAGTGGAAAAGTCCTGGTTGTATATTTCTGTATATATATTTAATCAGCCAACACATCGTCAGTGCCCTAAACTAAGGAGAGTGGAATTCTCCTGGTATTAGCTAGATAATTAAACATGCAGTCTGTGCCCTAAACTGAGGAGAGTGTAAATCACCTGGATTTACATGTTTAAACCAGCCAGCACAAAGTCAGTGCCCGAAAATGAGGACAGTGTAAATCCCCTGGTTATATATATCTACATATATATATTTAACCAGCCAGCACAGAGTCAGTGCCCCGAAACTAAAGAGAGTGGAAATCTCGTGGATATATATTTTGATATATATATTTAACCAGCCAGCAAAGAGTCAGTGCCTAAACTAAGGAGAGTGGAAATCTCCTGGTTATATATTTCTATATATATATATTTAACCAGCCAGTACACAGAGTCAGTGCAGAAACTAAGGAGAGTGGAAATCTCCTTGTTTTTGCTGTACATTTAAACAAGCAGTCAGTCCCTGAAACTAAGGAAAGTAAATCTGCCTTAAACTGAGGAGTGCAGAAATCTTCTGGTTATATAAAATAACCAGCCAGCACAAAGTCAGTGCCTGAAACTGAGGAGAGTGTAAATCTCCTGATTCTATCTATATTTAACCAGCCAGCACAGAGTCAGTGCCTAAACGAAGGAGAGTGTAAATCTCCTGGTTTTTGCAAAATATTTAAACATGCAGTCAGTACCCAAAACTAAGGAGAGTTAATCTGCCCTAAACTGAGGAGAGTGTAAATCTCCTGGTTGTATGTATTTAACCAGCCAGTCCAGAGTCAGTGCCTTGAAGTAAGGAGAGTGGAAATCTCCTGATTATATATATTTAAACCAACCAGCATATTGTCAGTGCCCTACACTGAGGAAAGTGGACATCTCCTGGTTTTATATATATATATTTAATCAGCCAGTACAGAGTAAGTGCTTAAACTAAGGAGTGTGGAAATCTACTGGTTTTTGCTATATATTTAAACATGCAGTCAGTACCCTAAACTAAGGAGAGTAAATCTGCCCTAAACTGAGGAGAGCGTAAATCTCCTGGTTGTATATTTCTCTCTCTCTCTCTCTCTCTCTATATATATATATATATATATATATTTAACCAGCCAGTACAGAGTCTGTGCCCTAAGCTAAGTAGAGTGGAAATCACCTGGTTATGAATATATACTTAAAACAGCCTGCAAATAGTCAGTGACCTAAACTAAGGAGAGTGGAAATCTCCTGTTTATGTATTTATATATATATTATATATATATATTTCACCAGCCAGCACAGAGTCAGTGACCTAAACTAAGGAGAGTGGAAATCTCCTTGTTTTTGCTGTATATTTAAATAAGCAGTCAGTACCCGAAACTAAGGACAGTAAATCTGCCCTAAACTGAGGAGAGCAGAAATCTCTTGGTTATATATGTTTAACCAGCCAGCACAAAGTCAGTGCCCGAAACTAAGGAGAGTGGAAATCTCCTGGTTATGTATATATACTTAAACCAGCCAGCAATTAGTCAGTGCCCGAAACTAAGGAGAGTGGAAATCTCCGGGTTATGTATATCTATGTATATATTTAACCAGCCAGCACAGAGTCAGTGCCGAAACTAAGGAGAGTGGAAATCTCCTTGTTTTTGCTGCATATTTAAATAAGCAGTCAGTACCCGAAACTAAGGAGAATGGAAATCTCCTGGTTATATATATTTAATCAGACAGCACAAAGTCAGTGCACGGAAGTGTAGAGAGTGTAAATCTCCTGGTTTTATATATTTAATCAGCCAGGACAAAGTCAGTGCACGGAAGTGTAGAGAGTGTAAATCTCCTGGTTTTATATATTTAATCAGCCAGGACAAAGTCAGTGCCCTAAACAAAGGAGAGTGGAAATCTCCTGGTTTTTGCTATATTTTTAAACATGAAATCAGTACCCTAAACTAAGGAGAATAAATCTGCTCTAAACTGAGGAGAGAGGAAATCTCATGGTTAAATATATTTCACCAGCCAGCACAAAGTCAGTGCACGAAACTGAGGTGAGTGTAAATCTCCTGGTTATATATATATTTAACCAGCCAGTACAGAGTCTGTGCCCTAAGCTAAGGAGAGTGGAAATCACCTTATTCTGTATATATATTTAAACCAGCCAGCACATAGCCAGTGCCCTCAACTAAGGAGAGTGTAAATCTCCTGGTTATCTATTTCTATATATATATATACATTTAACCAGCCAGCACAGAGTCAGTGCCTATTCAAAAGAGAATGTAAATCTCCTGGGTTTTGCTATATTTTTAAACATGCAGTCAGAACCCCAAGTTGAGGAGACAGTAAATCTCCTGGTTATATGTACTTAACCAGCCAGCACAAAGTCAGTGCCCTAAACTAAGGAGAGTGGAAATCCCCTGTTTATATATTTCTTTATATATATTTAACCAGCCAGCACATAGTCAGTGCGCTAAAGTAAGGAGAGTGGAAATCTCCTGGTTTTTGCTATATATTTAAACATGCAGTCGGCACCCTAAGTTAAGGAGAGTAAGTCTGCCCGAAACTGAGGAGTGTGGAAATCTCCTGGTTATATCTATAATTAACCAGACAGTACAGAGTCAGTGCCCTAAACTAAAGAGAGTGGAAATCTCCTGGTTATATATTTCTACATATATATACTTGAACAGCCAGCACAGAGTCAGTGGAAATCTCCTGGTTTTTGCTATATATTTAAACATGCAGTCAGTGCCCCATGCTGAGGAGAGTGTAAATCTCCTGGTTATATGTATTTAGCCAGCTAGCACAAAGTCAGTGCACGAAACTGAGGAGATTGTAAAATTCCTGGTTTTATTTATTTAACCAGCCAGCGCAATGTTAGTGCCCTAAACAAAGGAGAGTGGAAATCTCCTGGTTTTTGCTATATATTTAAATATGCAGTTAGTACACTAAACTAAGGAGAGTAAATCCGCCCTAAACTGAGGAGAGTGTAAATCTCCCGTATATATATATTTAACCAGCCAGCCCAAAGTCAGTGCCCGTTACTGAGGATAGTGTAAATCTCCTGGTTTTATATATATGTGTATACATTTAACCAGCCAGTACAGAGTCAGGCCCTAAACTGAGGAGAGTGTAAATCTCCTGTTTTTTTTCTATATATACATATATATATTCAACCAGCCAGTACAGAGTCAGTGCCCTAAACTCAGGAGAGTGGAAATCTTCTGGTTATGTATATATATCTTTAACCAGCCAGTGCAGAGTCAGTGCCCTAAACTGAGGAGACTGAAAATCTCCTGGTTATATATTTCTATATATATGTTTAACCAGCCAGTACAGAGTCAGTGCCCTACAATAAGTAGAGTGTAAATCTCCTGGTTTTATGTATATGTATATATATACTTAAACCAGCCTGCACATAGTAGGTTCCCTAAACTGAGGAGAGGGTAAATCTGCCCTAAACTGAGGAGAGTGTAAATCTCATGGTTTTATATATTTAACCAGCCAGCACAAAGTCAGTGCCCGAAACTGAGGAGAGTGTAAATCTCCCGGTTATGGATATATATTTAAATCATCCAGCACATAGTCAGTCCCCTAAACTAAGTAGAGTAGAAATTTCCTGGTTTTTGCTATGCATTTTAAGATGCAGTCAGTACCCTAAACTAAGGAGAGTAAATCTGCCCTAAACTGAGGAGAGTGTCAATATCCTGGTTATATATGTATTTAACTAGCCAGCACAGAGTCAGTGCCCTAAACTAAGGAGAGTGTAAATCTACTGCTTATATATATTTAACCAGCCAGCACCGAGTGAGTGCCTAAACTGAGGAGAGTGTAAATATCCTGGTTTTATATTTCTGTATATATATTTAACCAGACAGTACAGAGTCAGTGCCGTAAACTGAGGAGAGTGTAAATATCCTGGTTTTATTTTTATGTATATATATATAACCAGCCAGTACATAGTCAGTGACCTAAACTAAGAGTGTAAATCTCCTGGTTTTAAATATATATATATATTTAACCAGCCAATACAGAGTCAGGCTCTGAACAGAGGGGAGTGTAAATCTCCTGGTTATATATTGCTGTATATATGTTTAACCAGACAGCACATCGTCAGTGCCCTAAACTAAGGAGAGTGGAAATCTCCAGGTTATATCTATCTTTAACCAGCCAGTACAGAGTCAGTGCCCTAAACTAACGAGAGTGTAAACCTCCTGGTTATATAGACTGTAAATCTCCTGGTTATATCTATATTTAACCAGGCAGTACAGAGTCAGTGCCCTAAACTTAGGAGAGTGGAAATCTCCTGGTTTTTGCAATATATGCAGTCAGTACCCTGAACCAAGGAGAGTAATTCTGCCCTTAACTGAGGAGAGTGTAAATCTCCTGGTTATGTATATTTAACCAGCCAGCACAGAGCTAGTGCCCGAAAATGGGCAGACTCAAAATCTCCTGGTTATGCACATTTATTTAACCAGCCAGCACAGATTCAGTGCCCCATACTGAAGAGACTCTAAATGTTCTGCTTATATATATATTTAAAAATATAGCACAGAGTCAGTGCCCTTAACTGAGGAGGCACAAAATTTCCTGGTTGATAGGCCAGAGATAGTCCCCTTTACTGAGGAGAATCTCATTATCCTGCTGATAATAATGTTCACAAGCCAGCGCACAGTCAGTGCCCTAAACTAAGGAGACAGTAAATCTCCTGGGTGTATATATATTTAACCAGCCAGCACAGAGTCAGTGCCTTAAAATGAGGAGACTCTGAAACTCCTGGTAATTTATGTGCATTTATCCATCCAGCACATAATCTGAGCCCTAAACTGAAGAGACTCAAAATCTCCTGTTTTTTTTTAATTTAACCTGCCAGCACTAAGCCAGAGCCCAAAAATGAACAGACTCTAAATCTCCTGGTTATATACATTCATTAAACCATCCAGCATAGAGTCAGTGCTCTGGACTGCGGAGAATCTGAATCTCCTGGTTATATATACTTATTTAACAAGCCAGCAAAAAGTCAGTGCCCGAAACTGAGGAGACTCTAAATCCCTTGGTTATACCTATTTTTTTTAACCAGCCAGCCCAAAGTCAGTGCCCAAACAGAGGAGACTCTCAATATCCTGGTTATAAAAACTTTAACCAGCCACCACACAGTCAGTGCCTTCAAATGAGGAGTGTCTAAATCTCCAGGTAACATTTAAATAACCTTCTCGTACCAATTCATGGCCTTAAAATGAGGAGTCTCTAAATCTCCTGGTTATATATACTTAACCTGCTAGCACAGAGTCAGTGCCCTAAACTGAGGAGGGTGTAAATCTCCTGGTGATATATATTTAACCAGCCAGCACAGAGTCAGTGCCTTAAAATGAGGAGACTCTGAAACTCCTGGTAATTTATGTGCATTTATCCATCCAGCACATAATCTGAGCCCTAAACTGAAGAGACTCAAAATCTCCTGTTTTTTTTTAATTTAACCTGCCAGCACTAAGCCAGAGCCCAAAAATGAACAGACTCTAAATCTCCTGGTTATATACATTCATTAAACCATCCAGCATAGAGTCAGTGCTCTGGACTGCGGAGAATCTGAATCTCCTGGTTATATATACTTATTTAACAAGCCAGCAAAAAGTCAGTGCCCGAAACTGAGGAGACTCTAAATCCCTTGGTTATACCTATTTTTTTTAACCAGCCAGCCCAAAGTCAGTGCCCAAACAGAGGAGACTCTCAATATCCTGGTTATAAAAACTTTAACCAGCCACCACACAGTCAGTGCCTTCAAATGAGGAGTGTCTAAATCTCCAGGTAACATTTAAATAACCTTCTCGTACCAATTCATGGCCTTAAAATGAGGAGTCTCTAAATCTCCTGGTTATATATACTTAACCTGCTAGCACAGAGTCAGTGCCCTAAACTGAGGAGGGTGTAAATCTCCTGGTGATATATATTTAACCAGCCAGCACAGAGTCAGCGCCCTAAACTGAGGAGATTCTGAATCTCCTGGTTATATATATTAATTTAACAAGCCAGCAGACAGTCGGTGCCCGAAACTGAGACAATTCTAAATCTCCTGGTGTTTACATATATTTATATATGTATTTATCCATCCAGCACATAAAATCTGAGCCCGAAACTGAGGTGACTCTAAATCTCCTAGTTATATCTATTTATTTAACCCGCCAGCCCACAATCAGTGCCCCAAAATGAGGAGAATCTAAATTGACCTGGTTGCATATATTTAACCAGCCAGCACAGAGACAGCACCCTAAACTGTGGAGAGTGTAGAGTGTAATCTCCTGTTTATATATATTTAACCAGCCAGCACAGAGTCAGTGCCTAAACTCAGGAGAGTGGAAATCTCCTGGTTTTTGCTATATATTTCAACATGCAGTCAGTACGCTAAACTAAGGAGAGTAAATCTGCTCTAAACTAAGGAGAGTGTAAATCTCCAGGTTTTATATATATGTATTTAACCAGCCAGCACATAGTCAGTGCTGTAAACTAAGGAGAGTGGAAATCTCCTGATTATATATATTTTTCCTGCCAGCACAGAGTCAGTGCCTAAACTAAGGAGAGTGGAAATCTCCTGGTTTTTGCAATATATTTAAACATACAGTCAGTACCCTAAACTAAGGAGAGTAAATCTGCACTAAATTGAGGAGAGTGTAAATCTCCTGGTTATATATATTTAACCAGGCAGCACAGAGTCAGTGCCCTTTCTTGAGCAGACTCTAAATATCCTGTTTAAATATATTTATTTAACCAGCCAGCACAGAGTCAGTGCCCTAAACTGAGTACAATTTAAATCTCTGCGTTAAATATATTTATTTAACCAGCCAGCAGAGAATCAGTGACCTAAAGGGAGAAGACTCCACATCTCCTGGTTTTATATTTATTTAGTTACCCAGCATGGAATCAGTGCCTTAAACTGAGGAGACTCTATATCTCCTGGTTATATATTTTTAAATAGACAGCACAGAGTCAGTCCCCTAAACTGAGGAGAATCTAAATCTCCTGGTTATGTGGATCTAGCATTTGAATTTCGGCAACAAGTTTGTGTAGAGTTCTATTTAATCCAATATGGTTTCTTGATTTAAACGAATAGTCTAAAATGCCCAAATTTGCAGAATTAATCTGAAATTCAACGATTAGGGGACAACAGAGTTTTCATAAATTGAATATTGACACATTAATTTACGATTTGAACTAACAAGGAACTGACACATTGCATGTATGGGATGTAGGTAAAGCAGTGTTACTTCTGCTGTCATAATTGTTTCAGCCAAATTAATAATTGCTTATTAACACCAGTATCAGCCAAAAGCTGAATTAATGATTGCTCATGTAAGGCAAAAATAAAAACTAACACAGGAATGAAAACTATGTGGAAGAAAAACAAAGTTACTTTTCATTCACTAAAAAGTGCATACAGGAATGAAATGTGCCTGCAAACAATGGAAGATGTTACAGACAGACAGATAAGGTCAAAAGAACAAAGATATGCCAAGCTCAGCGCGTTTCCCTCATGTCAGCACTGAAGTGAGCCAAGTCACTTACAAATAAGGGATAGGGGTGAGGGTCGCCCAGCTTGGAGTAGGTGGAGAAGTAAACAAGGGCAGAGCGCAGCTCGGCAGGAGCAGAACACAATAAGGAATAGCCTGTTCTCAATTATATCACTGCATTACAGTTGATTGGACTTTTCTTGTAATGAAGACCCCTTTCCCAGGAAATAAGATTGGATTTACTTGCTGTAAATCCTGTCACCTTACTATATGTGACAGGTCTTTCTTGTAATTAAGGCTGGACTATTTCTTAAAGAACACATAAATAATGTGTAATTTTCAAATGTAATTGCGCAACTTCCCCACGGAACACAGAAGCTTCAATCTCTGTGTTGCTGGACAGAATTACATCAAGGTACTTTAATTCAATAAACTAATGGCCCTTGCTTTTTGAACCGACCACATTTATTGATTGTTTTGACCAATCTCGAACCAAGAAGCACCTCTTGAGGGGGGCAGGTCCTTCCTTTTGGTGCTGTGACACGTTTTCGGCTCAGACAGATTGTGAACAGTGTAAGAGTTAAATGTCCTTCACTATTGAGTATTTGAAAAGCGTTTGGTTTTCCTCTCATTCAAGTGGTGTCTGACATGAGCCCTCCCTGTTTGTTTTCCAGTCCAACCCAAAAGGATCGGCCTTAGCAAGGGTTGGGTCTGGGGAAACAACTTCAATGTTCAAATAAAGTGGGGAGAGATTAACTGAAGTTGAGGGTTGCTTTGGTACTTACGGACAGTGGTCTTCGAGAATTGCTCAACTCTGAGGGGAGGGTTGAAATCTGAATTCCCAAGCCTTGTTCATTTTTGGGTTTTAAAAATAACTTTGATTGCGTAAACTTTTTTCGTTTATTTTTGGGTTCGGATCGTTTGAACTTCGTTTCTTTTCGGTTTTCAAATAAAACTTTGTGAGAAACAAAGCTCACTCACGTCAATAATTTCAGTTTGACACAAGATCTGAATCAGTAGTGTCATTTATTTCACACTTGCAAGTGGGTGTGATGTCCACAAGGCAGGGACAAAACACACTGTACTCAACAAATACTCGATATTTATATAATTAGGTTCCTACATTATTTTTATTTCATTGTCCCCCTCCCCCCCCCCGTTTACATCCTCCACTTCCCTAAGACCAGTACCCATTACTCCTGTTTATCTCTTGCCTTATCCGGCCTTGTCTGTTACAAAATGCTTATTCCTGGTCTCACAAGGCCGGTTGATCTCATCCTATCCTTTGGTTACCATTATCTACTCCCTCCATCTGTGCCGCCCCTCTCAGCATCTTATCACTAAGCCCTTTTATTGGGGTTTGTTCCTGTGTTTCTGTAAAAGTGGGAAACAGATGTTTATACCTACTGTTTGTACAGGCATATCTAGTTTAACTGCCTCTCTTCACAGCATCTTATCTAGTGCCTGTATTATCTACCATTGTTTTGCAGTCCCGATTCTTTCTTGCATACATTTTTCGCTAATACAAAAAAACAATTATGCATTTCCTCCACATCGTTCCCATTCTTGTTGACTCAGCTCCTGGCTGAAACAATGACACACTGGTGTGAGTTCATTTACCTTGTATCAGAAATTATGGTTGCAGAAGTAACATTAACTTACCTATATCCCACAATTTCCCCTTTTTCTTTAATTACCATTTATTATCTTCTGCATTTTTGTTTTAAGCATCGCCCCCAAAATTCGCAAGCATCATTCCAGAAATTTCATCCATCTTGGTCTCACTCATCTCCTCATTATGTAGTCGATAAAGTTCCTCTGCCTGATTCCCTTTTAAGGGCATCTGTTTCATTAAGGCTGTCTCAATCAGTCTTTGGGTGAGCCTTCGTATACAGGGTATGATACAACAGCCAATGGCTACCAATACCCCGACTACTACTATCAGGTAAGTAAGGATGGAAACTACCACCCCCTTCCACCTTCCAAACCAGGAGTCAAGCCATCCCGTGAGAGATGGTGTCTACTCCTGAATTCTCAACCAGTTCCTCTGCTAAGGTAGTCATTCCCCTTAAGGCCCGAGTAATTGAACCATCAGTGCAGTGTTATTAGGAATAAAGGTACAACTGCTTCCTCCTAACATCACACACACACACCCTTTTTCTGCTAAAATCGTATCAAGGGCCATTCTGTTTTTCCATGCCATCCTACTTGTCGCATCAAGCTGTTCTGATATTCCTTTAAACGCATCCCTTGCATAATTTATAAATCGCTGTTGATTATAGAAAATGTAATTTATCCAATCTATATTTTTATTAATTGTTACCCACCAAAAGCGAGCTGACTCAAAGCCTGCTGAAATCTGGTTACGAGCCTTGAACTCATCAGGTACCCCCCTCGGGACTCATACCGAATCGAAATAAATCCTGTCATCGAAAGAAGTGTCTAACAGTGATCTCTTACCCCTTCCCTTTTTCCCTACTATCTTTTCCTTCTCAAATGCCAGGGTAAACGGGATTGACAATTGTACAATTGCACATATCCCTCTCCAATCCGGAGGTAGGGTGGGTCTCAGTATTTTACCTCTACAGCACCACCACAGATCCGCTGCGGGAACCTTTAGTGCTGAGTAGTTCCCTCCCTTCTCCGTTTCGATGACATTCTTAATCTCTGTACATAATTTCAGTTCCCCCAAATCTCTAGACCGATTTGTACCTCGTCTACGCACACACGATGTGTGACTTCCGACTGTGGCTGGAAAGGTGGGGGGGGGAGCTTTTGAATCTTTCTTCTCCAAGGGAGGGAACATCAGAGATAGGGAGGTACAATTCCTATCATTCCATGCAGTCTCATCCTGATACAGGGCTATCATACATTTCATGCCCTGCCTGTCTCGCTTCCACCCGAGTGGAAAGGGAACCACCTGGGCCACTGGCCTACCGGAGGCACATGCATAGCAATTGCTCTTGTTCGGATTTTTTACAGTATACTCTACCCATTCAACCCAGGCATATTCCCTAAGAACTAAATCACACATTGCTTGTACTCCCCAATGGCTGCCTTGGTGTAGGACAGCCATAATCTCTCGCATCATCATTTTGTTTAACATTTCCCTTCCATCAGGTAACATCCAATGCCCTTCTGCTGTTTTTGCAGCCCCTAAATCTTTCAATTCTTTTTCCTCTCTTTCAGTAAATATAGGAGCTTCCCGAGGACCTGGGACAGTAGGTATTAGGGAATGGATCACCACTTCTTGTGGGCTCAGGGCTGCTTCCTTAGCCACTTCATCGGCTAGTCTATTCCCCCTAACTTATGGTTCATTTCCTTTCTGATGACCATTTACATGTACAACTGCTATTTCTCGGGCAAGTAATAGGGACTCCAAGACTTGTTTAATCAATTCTTCATGTACTAATTTCTTTCCAGTTGTTTATCAGTCCTCTTTCCTGCCATATCTTTCCAAATGTGCCAACACCAAATGCATATTTAGAGTCAGTGTATATTGTTCCCTCTTTATTTTCTAACGCCCTAAGGGCTTTTTCCAATGCATAGAGTTCGCAGGTTTGAGCTGACCACCCATTTGTCAACCTTCCTGCCTCTACCACATTATCTTCCGTCCTGTCTACGACTGCATACCCATTATGTCCTTTCCCTTCAGTCACTCGGGATGATCCATCTATAAAATGTCGATCTCCTGCATGAAGTGGAACATCTCTCAGGTCTATGCAGACCTTAGTTTGGTATTCTATAATGTCAAGGCAATCGTGCTCTGGATTCTGAGGAGAGTCTCCTTCCCCTTTCCAAAGAAAGGCAGCTGGATTTAAACAATTGTCCGTGACCAACACGAGATCATCCTTTTCTATTAATATTGCCTCATATTTCAGAACCCGCGAGTCTGTCAACCATCGCCCAGCTTTTTGGTTTAGGATCGTTCTCACTTGGTGTGAAGTGCTTACTATTAGGGCTCCCCCAAATGTAAGCTTTCTGCTTTCCTCCACCAACAGCGCAGTGGCAGCCACGGCCTGCACACACTCAGGCCACCCCCGGGACACTGGATCCAATAGCTTCAAAGATATGCTACTGGCTGTTTCATTCCTCCCCACCTCTGGGTTAATAATCCCAAAGCCGTTCCCTTATCTACGTAGCAAAGAGGTGGAAAGGTTTATCTAGAGAAGGTAAGGCTAACATGGGGGCATGGATCAGATCTCTTTTGAGTTCCTCAACTAGTTCTTTTTCCTCCTCATCCCAGCTTAGACACTTCGGTTCCTCCTCTAATAGTTTGAGATGTAATTTCTTAGTCTTATGAGCATAAAAGTCAATCCACAATCTGCAATATCCCATTAGACCCAAAAATTTACGTAACTCCCGTTTAGTCCTGGGCAGTGGCATCCCAACTATTCCCTCTATCCGTTCCGGCCTTATCTTTCACTTTCCCTCACTAACTAAATGTCCCAAGTATTTCACTTCTCGCTCCACATATTGTAGTTTGTTCTTTGATACTTGCAGTCCCTGCCGATCCAGGAAATTCAATAATTTGTTAGCAGCTTCTACTACTCCTTCTCTTCTTCTTCCTGTTACTAAGAGGTTGTCTACATACTGCAACAGGGTAGTTCCCTTGGGGCTACTAAATTTCTCTAATATTTGTTCTAACATCTGTTCAAATAAATTCGGGGATTCTGTAAACCCCTGGGGAGCACAGCCCACCGGTATTGCTGTTTGCATCCTGTCTTGGGGTCTTCCCATTCAAAGGCGAACAAATTCCTACTTTCCTCCACCAAGGGACAAGCCCAAAAGGCATCCTTTAAATCTATCACACTAAACCATTTGTGGTCATGAGGGATCTTACTCAATAACATATAGGGGTTTGGCACCACTGGGTGTCTGATCTGTACTATTCGATTCAATGTTCTCAAATCCTGCACCAATCGATAAGTTCCATCGGATTTCTACAATGGTAGAATTGGGGTATTATAAGGAGACATACATGGCTCCAACAGTCCATCTCTAATCAGTCCCTCAATTACTGGCTGCAGTCCTCATTTACCTTCTATGGAAATGGGATATTTTTGCTCACAGACAATGTCCCCTTTCCGTTTTAAATTTATTTCAAGGGTTCCTGGTGGGTCCCCGAGGGCAGGAACCCTTGACACCCCTATTCATTATCAAAATTCATAAGCAGAATTGCCCTTTCTTCCCTTTGTAGATCAAGACACTCCTGCCTAAAATGCCCCATCTTTCCACAATAATAGCATCCTGCCCGTGGAGATCCCCATCTCTGCCCCTGTCGCTCGAACCCTGGATGAAATGTTCCCCCTTGTCCTCTCCCTCTCCCTCTCCCTCTCTGTCCTACATGCTGTCACCCGCTGCTCCGGTTGCTCACTATTGGTCCCATTCTTTTCTTAACTACCTCGTCAACCGTAGCTACCATCATTTTTGCCTTCTTTTCTGTCTCTCATCCTCTCTCTTTACAAACACTTTCTGTGCCTCTCTTAATAATTCATCTAATGATTTTTCGCTCCACCCTTCTATCTTCTGTATCTTTCTCTGTGTATCTGGCCATGCCTTTGTCACAAAATGTACTTTCAAAAGACCCTGTGCCACTGGGTTCATTCCAGAATATTTCCGCATTGAGTCTCTTAATCTCTGCAAGAAAGCAGAAGGAGTCTCATCTTTCTCCTCTCTAACTTCAAAGGCTTTAGTCAGATTCTGCGACTTCGGAATGGCCTCTCTTATTCCTTTTAGAATCAGGTCTTTCAATTCCCTCATTTCTTCTCTATGCTCCGGGTTTGATTTTCCCACTGGGGCTCTCTGAGGGGAAACTTCATCTCTCCCTCTCCAGCATCCCCATCTCCAATCGGGTGTTCCCTGTCCCATATTTTAATGGCTGCTCCCCGTATAAGTCCCCTTTCCTCCCCAGTAAATAGTATATGTAAAATAGACATTAACTCAGCCAACGTACACAGACTGGGCCCCAAAAATTGATCAATTTGTTCAGACAACCCTACCGGATCCTCAACCAGGACCTTCATTTCCTTTTTAAATGTTCTGACCTCCCCACTGGTGAGGGGGGCACTTACAAACCCAATCTCTTTGTCCCCTATTGGTACCTCCCGAAGGGGACAAATCATTACGTTCTTCACCTTTTTATTTTTTTTAAGAAATGTTGCAATATTTCTAGCTCCCCATAACTTCAAACACTAATTCATCAATTCATGCTTGACCAACTTTAAAGCCTGTTCCTCACTTGTAAACATATTTATATATTTACGTTCATTTATTCAGTATTTAATATTTAAAATGTAAAATGCATACAGTTCCCAATTTTGAAATCCACTGTAACCACCCAGTTTTAGTCCCTTAATTGAAATCAAAAATTATTTTTCTTAAGTAGTCCTGACCAATCATTGCTCAATTACAATACTATAGGTCGTGAAATAATCAGAGCTGCCTTAAAAGAATTTGTCTATTCAAGTTTTAAAAAAAATTCTAATGCATGAACAATGGCCGAATCCAAGGTCACAGATATTGGCCATAGGAGTTTTCGTTTTTACTACAATCTAATGTTGAACTGAAACTTCAACTGTCCTCCATAAATCGCTTTTATGTAAAGATAAAAGAGATTAGTTAGAAACTGATAGTAATGCAGTCATGATCTATAAAAAGAACAGGAGTTATCATTTATTTCCATAATCACTATAGAATCCTTAACCTTAAAAGAAATCATGTTAAGCTTCTATAATAAAAATCAGTTTTAAAACAGTCCTGGAATTCAAGCTCCAGGGACTAAAACGCAAATATTCAATCGCCAACAAACAAATGTGCATTCAAATCAAATCACAAAGGGTTAAACTTTCTGTCAGCTGTACAGCTTTTTTCATTCTCTCTCTCTCTCTCTCTCACACTTGACATATAAATTCAGATATTTACAAACCAAGTCTTCGTCCGACCTGTACTTTGGCCAGAAGATGGCGGGACGAAGAATGGATTCCTTAGTCTATACAAAGCAACAATATTTAATCATTTTTTTCCCTTGTACAAGTATTATTTTTCCAATTCCACAACATCCTGCCTAACGGACTTTCTGGAGTTATGTTGTAAGAGACCCCGCCTCCATTTCCATTGCTTTGTTCTTCGTCTGTTTCCCGGAGGCTTTTTCCTTACCCATGGCATAACCCATATTGAGTTCCTTCGTTAGTCCCTTATTAACTACTAAAACTCAATCCCGGCCAAAAGGCAGTACTGAAAAGTTAATTTTCTTACCCTGGTCTGTGTACAGAGTTGCCTGGCCCCTTCAGATGTGACATCTGAAGGGAGTGGACCAAACCGGGACACGAGACCGCTCCTCAATGGGGAACGAGACGTGTCTTCCCAGTGTCCAGGGCCAGCCACTCCCTTCAGCGATGGAAGAACATCCCAGACAGCCCCCAACTGTGAGAAACAAAGCTCACTCACGTCAATAATTTCAGTCCGAGACAGGATCTGAATCAGTCGTGTCATTTATTTCACACTTGCAAATGGGTGTAATGCCCACAAGGCAGGGACAAAACACACTGAATTCAACAAATACTCGATATTTATATAATTTGTTCCTACATTTTTTTTCTTATTTCATTGCTTCCCCCGGCCCCTCCCACCCCACCCATTTCCATCCTCCACTTCCCTTAGACCGGTACCCATTACTCCTGTTTTTCTCGTGTCTTATCCGGTCTTGTCTGTGACAAAAATGCTCATTCCTGTTCTCACAAGGCCATTTGACCTCATCCTACTGTGGGTTATTGTTAGATATTTCTTGCCTTACCATTATCTACTCTTTCCATCTGTACTGCCCCTCACAACATCTTATCTAGTGCCTGTATTTCTGTAAAAGTGGGAAACAAATGTTTATACTTACTGTTTGTACAGGCATATTTAGTTTAACTGCCTCTCTTCACAGCATCTTATCTAGTGCCTGTATTATCTACCACTGTTTTGCAGTCCCGTTTCTTTCTTGCATACATTTTTAGCTAATACAAAAAACAATTATGCATTTCCTCCACATAGTTCCCATTCTTGTTGACTCAGCTCCTGGCTGAAACAATTCCACACTGAAATGAGTTCAGTTATTTTTATATAATCAATTATAATTGCAGAATTGCAGAAGTAACATTATTTTACCTATATCCCACATTTTTTGTTGTCTCCCTCCTGTTTTTGTTTGTTCTGTTTCTCTTTTAGTCACAAGTTGGGGTGACATGATGCCAGGGATGGGTGGAGTGCTCACCCTGACTTTGTCTTCTGTAATGTTGATTTAAGCATCATCTCCCTGTCTTTTTCTTCTCTTGCCTAAGACTGGGGCACAGTCTGGGCTTGAAGGAGGTGTGAAGGAGTGGATGAGCAGGGTGAGTGCCCCCTATTGGCAGAGGGGAAGAGTCTTCCATTCAGGGTTTTATAGATGGCTTTTTTTGCAGCTTTTTGGGAGTAATAATTCTTTGTAGTCATGACAGAGTAGTTTATGTATACATAATTCTTTGACTATGGGTCATTATTTTATTGTGCTCAACACTTTGTAAGTAGGGTTCGCCCTTCCAGGGGTATAAGGGTCTCTGAAAGGGGATATGGCTAAGTGTCCTATTAAATGGTGTACCTGAAACATCAAGGGAAGTCATTAGCCTGTTAAAAAGAACAAAAGATGTTCTCTCGCCCTAAGATATCGCTTTGTTGCAGGAAACCCAGCTTGATGATGGACAACACCTGAAATTACAACAGGGCGGTTATGACCAGGTTTTTTATTCATCCTTTACCACTAAAAGTAGGGGAGTGGCGGTACTTATCCAGAAAAATCTTCCATTCACATTATTAGCGCAGGTGAAAGATGACCAGAGATGGTTTGTAATACTTAAGGCGCTGATACATGGGGAGGAATATGGTATTATAAATGTCTCCAGTCCTCCGGTGCATCCCCTCAAATTTGTGATTTGTGCTTTCCCTAAACTGAGTGCCTTTGGAACACGGCACATTATTATGGCAGCGGGGGGGAGGCATTTTAAGTATCTTTTGGATCCAACAGTGGACAGGATGCCTTGTGGGCCCCTACCTATTTCTTCACAGGCCAAGCAAGTGGTTGACTTATGCGAGGAGTTGGGGCTGGTGGATATTTGGAGATGTCTTCACCCGACCGGCAGGGACTTCACCTTTTTTATCAAACAAACATAAATGTCACACGACGATTGATCTCTTTCTGTCTCCCTTGGCCCTTCTGGATTCGATTGTGGGTTGTACAATTGTGAATATAGGTATCTCTAATCATGCGGCAGGATATTTGAAGGGGAACACCAAGAGTGAAGGGCTAGGTTTGCGACACTGGCGTTTGGACCCTTTTCTCCTTAAGGATTCCAAATTTGTGGAATACTTTTTGAGGGAGTTTCAGGAATTATTGACTATCAACTCAGGCACAGCTAGTAGTCTGTCTGTGCTGTGGGAGACCACTAAGGCCTGTGCTAGGGGATTAGCTATTTTCTATTTGGCGAGCCGGAAATGATAGAAGGTGGAACAGCAGCGTCTACTTGAGACCTGGTTGAAAGCCACTTAAGCGGCAGGTTTTGTGTGGTCTGCGGTGATTAAGCGACATGTCTGGGAGCAAGAGCGAGGAGTAGAGATCTCTTCTAAAACATGGGAGAACATATTGGAGAATGCTCAAAAGATCTCAATCTGTAAAATGAAGTGCATGATGCAGTTAAAAGTTCTGCACAGCGTTCATCTGGCGTCGGACTGTCTGGTGATGTTTAAAAAGGGGGCATCTCCAATATGCCCCAAATATAAAATAGGTGTAGGTACTCTTACCCACTGCTTCTGGACAAGCCACAGGCTCTGTGTTTATTGGAGTTCCATGGCTGGAGAGATATGGAGGGTATTGAGGACTGAAGTTAAAGTAGACCTGATATCTCTCCTCTTAGGTCTACCACATTTACCATCTTTAGACGAGCATGGGAAGAAACTATTTAATATTCTTACTTACTGTGCACGGAGGGCTATTCTGATGAACTGGGTGCCTGAGAACCCGCTGGGATTGCCGGGATAGCGGAAATTAATTATGGAGTGCATTCTCTTGGACTTTTTTACAAACATGGTGCATCACACAACAGACCATTTTATAAGACGTGGCAGCCTTACTTGAGTTATTTGCACATAGATTTGTTAGTTATCTTAACTAGAGCATTTGTTTAACCAGGATGGTAGGTTTGTCAAGCCCTGGGCCCTGGAGTAAGATCTCCTAAGTTAACACAGGTATCTATATACAATGCTCCTGTTCCTTTGTTTGGGAGCTTTGTGCTGAACATAGCTGTTCTGTATTTTGAGGGTTTTTTGTGTTTTCTTTTGCTTTTCATTCTTTTGTTTAGATTTATTAGTTAATTATTTGTATTTTGGTGTTGTTTTGCAGTGTTAGGGATTTTTTTGTATTATAGGGCAGGTTAGTAGTTAGTAGACAGTAGTTGTATTGTAATTTGTGCTTTTTTCTCTTTATTATACTAATATTTCATATTGATTGTAATCTTCAATAATTTTATGTTTGTGAAGTTAAAAAAGTTGCGAATAAATATATTTTTTAAAAAGTGTATAAGTCCTGCTCTGATTTGCTTTCCCAAAATGCAGCACCTCACATTTATCTAAATTAAACTCTATCTGCCACTTCTCAGACCATTGGCCCGTCTTATCAAGATCCCATTTTAATCTGATATAGGAAAATTTAAACAGCATGTGGATTGATGCAGTAATTAAAAACAAACAAACACACTTGATGCTGAGACCTGGTTCGATGTTATCCAAGCCTCTGATTTAAAACTGAGATTGGGAAATTTCTGAGACAATTCCTGGGAAGGTGTGGAGTATGTGATCTGCTGTCAAGTGATGACATTGATCCCTGTGCTGAATGCAGACTCAGTTCCTGGAACAGTCTCCTGCTTTTCTCCCAATCCTTTAGACAGGCTCCTTGGACTGTGGTGCTTAATGTTTATAGATATAATCTGTCTAGATTATCTCACTCCACCCACCCATCCCCATCTCCCCCACCTCCCAATCACCTGAACACTCTGAACAGGCAGCTGGAGAACAGAATACCGCCGGCACCAACTACTGGTGAGAGAATCCGAATGACATGAATAATTGGGATGGTTTTGTTGGCATAAGAAACAGTCCAGCATCTACAAGGAATTTAGTTTTGAAAACAGAAATATTGTTTGTTTTCTCGGATGGAAAGAGCTGAAAACCGAAGAATCAGTGTTGGAGTCGACACAGGACACAGGAGGAAGCAGAGACCCAGCTCCTGCTACTTCCCACCTGGTTATCTTGGACAAAACATGGCTTTTTCTCTTGCTCCACTGACCTTTGGTCTGTGCAGTATCTCCAGCTCATTCACACTGGTCCCCGAAATGTTAAATAAAACAAAACAGGGATTGTTGCAAAGACTCTGCAGGGCTGGCAGTATCTGTAGGAGAGAAATCAGAGTTACAGTTTCAGGTCCAGTGACCCTCTTCCAGTACAGAAATATTACCTCTGCTCCCTGAATGGGAAACCTGTGTCCTTACATTCATCTTCTTTCAGTTCTCTTGATGTCTGCTAAATATTCTATCTTCTCTGATTCTCTGAAAGATTTGCATCTCTAGAAGGGTTCCCTTTGGTCCTCCATGGTCATTTCTTTCCCATCACCCACGGGAGTTTGAGCTTTTGTCAGATTTGTGCAGTGATTAGTTCAATCACTCTGGAAACTGGATATTTCATCGCCCTTTTGAACTGAGCTCTGAACTTGGACAGAGCTGCCATATAAATAAGGGTGTTTGTGCAGCAGCTTACATTGCGCAGCATGTACCCAACTTGTCTAAAGATGACATAGTCATAATTATTTAAATGATCCGAGATACGAATGATATGTAAAACATATAATAGCCAGAGAATGATGAAATTTGCAGATATAACAGAGAGTAAACTCACTGCCGTAGTCCTACTCTTCATCTCGGGGTCAACCTGCTTCCCTTCCTTACTCTGATCCCTCAGTCCCTTACGGACCTGACTTGACTTAAATAAAATGCGTGCAATAGTCAGAACATTGAGGAACACAATGAAAAAGAATGGCACCAATGGGGTTAGAGCCACAGCAAAGAAGCGGAATCCAATCCAGTGAGAGTCAGTGTTGTAGCTTCTCTTATTCTTGCAGTGAAATGGTATGTTCCTGATTATCTTTGTGGGTTCATATCTAAAATACCAAGGGACATTTTTTAAACAAAGCAGAATACCTGTTATTGAGAGAATTGCTGATGCGTTTTTCCCTGTGCAATATTTAGTTTTCAGTTTGTGGCAACAAAAGCTGACAAACCGATCGAAGGTGAATGCAACGGTAAACCAGACAGAACAGTCTATGGATGCACGGATCAGGACATGGATAACACTGCACACATGAGTGATGTCCAGGAAACATAATGGGTAATAGTAATAACGAAGTTGCCTTAGTATGACCTCGCTGATAATGACCAGTAGATCTGCTGCTGCCATGGCCACCAGATAGCGTGTTGAGCAGATAGCAAGGCCACACTTTCCCTGGGACAGGATCATAATAGCCACGAAATTCACTGTCAGAAGGATAACAGAAAAATAACTTAATGATAATGAATGCTCTTTTCTGAATAAGTTTACATGACAACAATATAAGATCAGGCAGTAGTTAAAAGAATTGAGATGTAAAACATAAACCTGTAACTTGCCAATTTCTCACTTGAACAGAAACAGGCAGCTGGTGAACAGCAGATGGAATGTAGGATACCAGTCATAAAAGTAACCACCAAAACATGTAACATTTAGAAGGTGAACTTACACAACATGGAGCCATGATTCTCTCAAGAACAATCAACACAGCTGGATAATATGATCAGAGAACTGGATGAACCCACATGATAGGGAAATACTTAAAGTTGGACCACTCTTTTCTTTCCCTATTCCCTAAGTGTGTGTGTGCCCCTCTCTCTCTGAGACTTGTGTGTGTGTGTGTGTGTGTGTGTGTGTGTGTGTGTGTATACACATGCTCACCTCTTTCTGGAGCCATTCCCTATGGGTGTGTGTGCCCCTCTCTCTCTGAGACTGTGTGTGTATGTGTATGTGTGTACACATGCTCACCTCTTTCTGGAGCCATTCCCTACCTTCTGAAAAGCGAAGTGACTCTCTACAGTGAGCCATAGGATTAATGTATGAGAAGGAAAAACATCCTCACAGCTGTGAAATATCAAAAAGGGGCAGATATAAATCAGTTGTTATGAAAGAGAAAGGTGTATTGGGGAGATAGAGAAAAGCTTTTTTTATAATCGGTTTGAGGGCAGATGCAGTTCAATTGCAAAAAAATGATGATTCTAGGCAGTGATAATCCATGCTGTTAAAATGTGATTTCCAGGTGGAGCTAAATGCTTCATCTGCAAGCATTTGAAAGATGAGGGAGGTGGGATCGTTGTAAATCTGGTCAAACATGAACCCCAACCATCTGAAAATATGATGGTGAATGAGGGGCAGATCCTACTGGTTGAACCAACATTGTGGATGCACGGAGATAGAGGTAACAGTAACAAAACAGCATTGTCAATCCCGACAAAGCTGCATTAACTCTCCTCAATTATCAACACATAACATCCAAGAAGATAACTGCAGTGAATTTTCACAGGAATCTTTACTTTCAATATGGATTCCTGCAAGTTTTTGAAAATTAATAAAATGCTGTTCATCATTCATTTACAATGTAAAGGTGTAGGAGCCGTATACAAAGGGAGACGGTCGAGTTAAACTGGGTGTTGTGGAGATGCTCGGGCAGATCCCCAGGGCACCTTCAGCAAAATAAACTGTCCAGGCATACACTGTAACTTCAGTGTTACAGAAGGTTTCTTGTGGACAGGTACCTACGTAGAAAGAAGTGAACATTAATTTCAGTCCCACCTACATACATTTGTATGATCCTATAAGAGTAGATGAAAGGAACTAAGAGGGAATGAAACTCATGTACTCAAACAGAAATATACCAAGTGCTCTGCTACTGCTCAGACCAGGACCGTAAGAAACTACAGAGAGTTGTGAACACGGGCCAGATCAGATACAAGCCAACCTTCCATCCATTGACTGAATGTACATTTCTTGTTGCCGCAGAAAGCCAGCCAACACCATTAAAGACCCTCCCACCCCGGTTAAACTCTCCTCCTACCTCTTCCGTCAGTCAGGAGATACAAAACCATAAACACACAGAGCAACATGTTCAAGACTAGCTTCGTCCCCACTGGTATTTGAATTCTGAATGGGCCTCTCAAATGTTAAACCTCATGTTGATTTGCTTCTTGTGCACCTTCCTTGTAGCTGTAACTCTGTATCCCTCACTCTGTTCAATCACCCGATGGCTTTTGTGGCTTTCCATGGAACATTCACAGCACGGCAAACAGAACAAGTTTCCCACTCCACAATACAGAGGTAAATGTGACAATATAATAATAAATTAAATCAAATCAAATCAAATCAGAATTGAGAAAAAAAGGTAAATGGCAGAGATGATGGAAGAGTAACCCTGTCTATCAGCAGAGCCAGTGGAATACCTTGTGAGGCAAGACCCATTACATGGTGTCTATAGCTGAACAGTGTGAAATGTCTGAGGACGGCTTGCTCAATGTTGGGGAGTTTTGCTGGAATCTTAAAGGGACTGACATGGAATGCTGCATCACTGGGAAAGCTGCTGAAATGGCAGAGATGCTGCAAAAAAAAATACCTCAAACAGTACCAGAATTTGGGACAATTGCAGTCAGGATTATTGTTGGAGGCAATGGTTCTGAAGGAAGTATTGGTTGAAAAGACAATGGGCCAGGTGGGAGTTGGAGAAGGCTTGGAGGCACAGAGACTTACAGCACAGAAAATAAAAATGCACATTGGCCGATATAATCCATGAAATTATTGCCTCAGAATTCGCATCCAGTTTTCCAGCATTAGATCCATAACACTGGCTCATTCCAAGTGTACATTTAAAGTGTTCTATGCTATCGGGGATCTGCTTCTACTAACCTTACAGGAAGTAACTTCCACATTGTCACAACACTCCCGGTGGAAAACTCAAACCCCTGCCTCCCTGTTTCTATGCCCCTGGTCATTGACCTGACCACAAAGGGGAAAACATATTTCCTTCTCTGCTGTCTGTGACTCTTACAATATTATACATTTAAGTGATGTCACCCAACAATCTCCCCACTCCATGGAAAACAACCCCTATCCATCCAATCTCTCCTCCTGCCGAAAACTTTATAACCTTGGAGTGATCCTGGAAAATCTCCTCCCTCTTCAGGGCAATCACAATACTCCCTATAATGTGGATTCCAGAACTGCACACAACATTCTAGCTGTGGTCTAGCCAACATTTTATACAGTGCCAACATATTTTCCCTGCTCATAAACTCTATGTCTTGGCTTTCAAAGGCAAAAAGTTATCTGGTACTTTCTTAACCATTTTGTCAACCTGTCCTGCTACCTTAAGATCTTCATGTGCACCAAGATCCCTCTGATTCGGTGCTTCCCGGGTTTCTACCATTCATAATGTATCCCTTGTGTGTTGTCTGCTGCCAAGTGCATCAGCTCACATTCATGGTTTGAATTCCTACTTCCAACAATTTCTGTCTTACCAGTAAACTTATCCTGGAAATTCCCGAACATGCAGAGTTCACAGCATTTCCGAGCACCACCTTTTATCGTTCTTGGAACATGTTGGCCCTGTAACCTCACTACTTCCTTCTTCAATGCATCCCACTGCTCTGACATGGATTTACTTAAACGTCTCTGCTCTCTGTCCATTCAGAGGAAAGCTTTGGGAAATTTTCGAGAGCGTTCGACAGAAAATGATTTGCTGCACTCAGTGAAAGTGGGTCATGTCCCCTGTGGGTTGAAGGAATACTCGGGTTTATTGTATATTTTACAGTTGAGTGGATAGCCACGGTCAGAAAGGAAAGTCATCCTCAGTGTGTAGCTCTGTACTCATTCAAAACAAAAACTACTTGCAGGTGAGACACGGGAAGTGTATGAGAAATGCCATGTAAACCCAATGTTTAACAAGTTAGAGGGATCTAATCATTTATTTTTTTATTCTAATTAGATCCTATATTTTGGAATCCGAGAATGTACACTTGACAGTTGCACTTCTCTGTCCCCATCCACAAACAGCAGATCCCACTGCATATTACAGCTTTGAACCGAGACATGGATGGAACGAGCTGCGAGAGGCCGTGGTGATGGTGGGTAAAATTAAAACATTTAAAAGGCATGGGTATATGAACAGGAAAGATTTAGAAGGATATGGGCCAAGTGCTGACAAATGGGACTAGGTTAATTTGTGATATTTGGTATTGAGGAGTTGACAAAGGGGCATTTCTGTGCTGCATGATTCTATAAGAAAAAAAATTATTCCTCAAATCTTCATCACTCCCGTAATTGGAAATATCAATCCGTACTTCTCAACAGTTACCCAAGCCGACAGCGGATTCTGAACATCCAACATTCAGAGCTAACAGAATCTGAAACCCACACGGTGTAAAGGAGATGAACCAGCTCAAACCCCTTTTACTGTAGTGCTCCCTAAAGTAGGAAGGAGGAAATGTGCTGCTATCAATACAACTGCACAAACACAGATACACGCAGGGATGTGAGAACACTGGGTTTATGAGATCCACTGCACTGACTGACCAAGATCCATTGCAGTTCTATACTTGCTGACATTTCCAATAACATCTTCCCTGAAGGTAGCCTCCAGGCTAAGATGCGACTCAGGAGTTCATAACATTTGACTAAGGGTGATCATGTAGTAAAACAATACAACGACACAAAATTTAAAATATAAAATGTAACTGCGTGAAATTGTAACAACGGATTGGCATAACACTGAATATTACACAAGAACGCAAACCTCTTTATTAACAAGGAAAAACAGGGGAGATCCCATCCACAAATTGTAAATAATTATAAGCACTTACCAGGAACACCAATGATGGCAAGAACCATGTACAAAACTTTCTCGGCTAATTGAATTGGCAGATGCATTTTCAGTGGAGAGTGGTAATCCTTTCTTGTTGCACACAATCTGCAAGCATTAAACTCTGCGGTGTTACATTCTCTAGTGCTTCCATTATATTCTGTGTGATCTCCACTGGGAGATTGGGTTGGAGCTCTGATGATGACAACTTTATCATTCCCAGTTGGTAGAAGATGTTTCTCACTGAAATTGGATTGTGACAGGTAAGGGGTGACCTCATCGAGGGAAGCATCATCATTGGAAACTGTTAATTGTTGTTGGATGCATTCCTCCAATTTGTCAACTCTCTGGAGACAGTTTTTAATCAATCTGCTCAGAGATGTAACAATGTACCAATGGAAAAGATAGAACTTAAAGCCAGGGCCTGCTGCCCAGAGCTGGGGATATTGCCACTTTACTAGTTCATTCAATGTACATCATGGAGCTCTGCACCAATGCAAATTGGAACTTCAAGGCCAGATCATATAACGTTAAGGATGTGTAGCCACTGTCTCATTAGAAAACCCAGTAATTGTCACCACTTTATGAACAGAGAGGCAGTCTGCTGTTGTAATAATGCGGCCTTCACATAAAGAGATGACATTGCTTTCTAGTGGATGGATGTGACTTTGCTTGCTGCATCTATCTTGTTTTCCTCTTCCTTAATGCCCTGCTAACATCGAAATTTGCTTTCTAATTTGTGTTGAAGTTTTGGTATTGAGGGAATGTACCTCACATTGTCTCCGTGATGTCAGTCATGACCATTTATTGTATGAATCTCTGACATTAACGAGCCCTATACCGTAGCTCTACCATGAGCTGTCATTACCCATGTCTCAGATAATTCCCATCATCCTAGATTACTTGTAGGGGAATGTAGTTGACCTGTCATTGTACCATGTCCGTCCCAACTCTGTGTTGGAGAAATTCAGGTCCCCTCATTGTCACCCTCCTGCCATGGCATGGACTTGCTTTTCCCAGTTACTGGTCCAATACCGTTCTGGTATAATCTAGTTCCAAACCAGGCTCAGACGGATCATTTTAGCTCCTCACAAAGTATTCTCTGCTTTGTTTTTTAATCATCACATTGTGCCATTTGCTCTTTTGACAATAGTCTGAGTGTCCGTTTGCCTTCCTCCTCTCTGGGAGAGGGTTAGCTGAACTCAATTTTATTGGGCCAGATGACTCACAATTTTGAGGACACCTATTTAATAAAATCACTTCCAAACAAAACAGAAATGCCCAACTTCTCCAAGCTATCAACATCTCTAATATCCGCATTCCTGGGACAATTCTTTTAAAGATGTGCAGCGTTCACACATCCCTTGGAAAGTTCGGTGCTCAGGTCTATATGCGACACAATAAGTGCAGCCTATCCCCAAGTACCTCAGGGCCCCAATTCATAAGCAGTTGCTGACATCAGTATTGGCTCAGAAATGTTTGGCAAGTCCGGTCATATTGGGAGCACAGATGGAACCTCCATGTCCCAAACCAGAAACCGAGAAACCAAAGAGAATCTGCCCTGGCCCAGGGAGAAGCGGATAGCATTGAACCACATTGGGAATGGAACAGTATGGAGACACACTTGGTGCCCTGTACAACAGTGGCAGAAATTAACTTGTTTCAGACTGGCAGATCAATTGGAATGGAAGGGACAGCCTTTGCACTGGCTCAGATTCACACATAATTGTGGGCTTTCAAGGTCGAGACACTGTCAACGGAGAATGTGTCATTCTGCTGGAGTGGTTTCTCTCAAACTGCCACACACAGTGCACCACAATGTGCTATTTGATCTGTTCACATCAGTGAGTCACCGAGAACAACATTACCTCACTCTGACTTTGTGTCAAATCTGCTCAATAGAACCCTCCCTCTGTGTAATTGGCAGCTAACATTGTTATCAATCTGGCCAGAAACACCTCACCCTGGTGGAGACATTGTCATGATGTGGTCTTTTGAAATTGCCCAGGTTCCTTCAGTTCCAACTGTATCTGCAGGAACAGCCCGTTACAGCAGTTGAACGGGAAGTGGAGATTTGGGACAATCCATCATAATTCAGAATCATAGAATGCTCCAGCTGTTATCGTACTGAACAAACTAATACACACGTTGTATTTGTGAGGGCTGACTGCAACGATAACCTGGCTAATTTCACCACCTACCTTCCACTGAATTCGCTTTAATTCCCGGTAATTCCCCATTTTATTTCCCTGAGTTAACCTGACTATGCTAAAAAAAAGGAGAATGTAAATGTCAGTATTGGACAGATTGTGGCACAAATCCTATTTCCTCATTGACAATTGGTTCCTTTACCAGACATCACCAGTCCGTCCTTACCTTTCAGCATGATCAATGTAACCTGTCAGTTTCCCTTGTTGAACACACTGTCAGATAGAGCCAGGGACTTTGAGACAGATGACAGCACGGAAAGCAGCCACACGGCGTTTCGGGTTTGTCTCAGTGAAGCCCAATCAACGCTGTGCCTGAAGGATGCTTGAACCAGCTTCGGTTGGAGGGGCTAACGCTCTCCTCACAATTCCTATCATTCATTTTAACCCCAGCACAAATACTCTCTTGATCGATCCACTTGACAAGTGACCGATCCTCTGAACAGTGGAGTGTCACAGGATCGGTGCTGGGTCCACTACTTTTCATCATTATATAAATGATTGGATGTGAGCATAAGAGGTAGAGCTAGTAAGTTTGCGGATGGCACCAAAACTGGAGGTATAGTGGACAGCAAAGAAGGTTACCTCAGATGTGCCAGTGGGCTGAGAAGTGACAGATGGAGTTTAATTTATATAAATGTGAGGTGCAGCATTTTGGGAAAGCAAATCTTAGCCGGACTTATACATTTAATGGTAAGATGCTGAGTGTTGCTGAACAAAGGGACCTTGAAGTGCAGGTTCATAGCTCGTTGAAGGTGAATAACAGGTTGATAGGATAGTGAAGAAGGCGCTTGGTATACTTTCCTTTGTTGGGCAGAGTATTGAGTAGAGGCGTTGGGTGGTCATGTCATGGCTGTATAGGACATTATTGTTACAATGTTGGAATATTGTGTGCATTTCTGGTCTCCTTCCTATTGGAAAGATGTTGCAAAACTTGAAAGGGTTCAGAAAAGATTTTCAAGGATGTTGCTAGGGTTGGAGGAATTGAGCTATAGGGAGAGAGGTTGAATAAGCTGGGGCTGTTTTCCCTGCAGTGCCTGAGGCTGAGGGGTGACCTTATAGAGATTTATAAAATCATCAGGGACATGGATAGGATAAATAAACAATGTCTCTTCCCTGGAGTAGGTATGTCCAGGGTTTTAGGGTGAGATGGAATGAGCTGCTAGAGGAAGTGGTGGAGGCTAGTACAATTGCAACATTTAAAAGGCATCTGGATGGGTATATTAATAGGAAGGGTTTGGAGGGATATGGGCCGGGTGCTGGCGGGTGGGACTAGATTGGGTTGGGATATCTGGTCAGTATGGACGGGTTGGATGGAAGGGTCTGTTTTCGTGCTGTACATCTCTATGACTCTATGACAAGGACAGCAGCTACTTGGGAACACCACCAGTTGCAAGTTGCCCTCCAAGCCACTCACCACCCTCACTTGGAAATATTCCGGTATTCCTTCACAGTTGTTGGGTCAAAATCCTGGAAATCCCTCCCTATCGACATTGTGGGTGAACCCACAGCAAGTTTACTGCAATGATTCAAGAAGGCAGCTCAGCACCACCTTCTCAAGGGCAAATAGGGATGGGCTATCAATGCTGGCCCAGCCAGAGACGGCCATGTCCCACAAATGTATAAAAAAACCCAGAGAATCTGACATGTTAATGTGGGACCAATGTTCAATATTTTCAAACTGGAATGATATTGTCAGTCTCTCTTGATTTTCCACATTTATAAAGTCAACATCAGTGCTGTGCTAACACAAACTGGCTGCTGGGAATACACCTAACATGTCTGACTGACTCATTTGGCTCTGGAATTCTGTCAGCAAGGGAGAGGGGGATGTGTCAAAAGCCGTTTCCATATCTGAATCCTGTGTGGGTAGGTCCCATCCCTAAATCAAGTGTTTATCAAATCCCACACTGACCTGCTGGGAGTTCAAATTGTGTGTTGTCTACAAATAAAAGAAATAATGCATCTGTAAATAAACAAAACTGTTGGATGTAACGTTGTGTGTTTGTTGGTGTCACTGTAGTTACACAGGATTGAAGATAAATAAGACAGTGTGAGATAGACAGCATTGTAACCAGCATGGTAGTGTCATTATAAAAGGAGTCGAGATTGTGGTGCTGGAAAAACACAGCAGCTCAGGCGGTATCGAGGAGCAGGAAAATCGACGTTTCGGACAAAAGCCCTTCATCAGGAATCCCTCGACTTCAACCTCCAGCATCTGCAGTTCTCACTTCCGCCCCATTATAAAAGGATATTAATATCTTCAGTGAATTGGGAAAACAGAGGGGGGCGGTGTTCAAAGTAGGCAAGTGGGGAGTCACCTCAAGTAGGTGAGTTTATGACATCAAGACATAATGGTCGGCATGGACGGGATGGACCGAAGGGTCTGCTTCCATGCTGTACATCTCTATGACTCTATGACTATAAAAGGAAACTGCTCACAGATCAATTAAAATTTCTCAGTGCAGACTAACAATAATCTAATGCCTTTTCCTCACTGTCCCACACAAATTCTTGGTAAAATAGGGAACACATCATTTGTTGGTGGAACGAGCAGGTTATCTTCTTGTGATTTAACCTCTCTCCAATTCCCTTTCCAAGTTATCTCTGCTGAGTCAATGTTTAAATCTAACACTGCCCTGATCTGATGCCATTTGGAAACCGAATCTCCTTCTGTCCTTCCTGCCTGGTGCTCACTGTGTGATGGTCTGCCTGTTTCTCTCCCATCTTTCAGAACACATGGAAACCTCCACATACAGCAGTTGAATGCTGTGTGACCCAGCTCATTTTTGAGATGGTCCATGGTGGGTACTTTCTCCCTTGTTTTCTCCCCTCTCATATCCGGTTGTTCTGTATATTAATAACCCACTCCCCTCAATTCTGTTCCAGTCCATAACACACACTCGCGTTTCTAGTATTCTGTGTATAAACCAGCCCGACCACTTTGACTACTTTCAGTCTGTAACTCACAAATCACCACAAAACCCTCAGTTAGATTCCAAACTGTAACTCAGTGATGGGTTTCTGTTGTTCTATATACAAACCACCCTGAATTCCTCTATAGGATTCCAATATGTAACGCACTCCCCTGTATCTGTGGCTATTTACGTAGACCATCTCAAACCCCTTGCATAGATTCCAGCCTGTAAGTAACTCCCGGGTATCAGTTATTCTACATATAACCTTCCTCAAAGCTCACAAGTAGATTCCAGTTTGTAACTCACAGTTGGATATCTGTTCTTCTGATAAATAAACCTCCTGATCCATCAATTCGATTCCATTCTGTAACTCACACTTGTTTATCTGTTATTCTAAATATAAACCACCCCAAAACCTTTGATTAGATTCCAGTCTGTAACACATTCCTCAGAATCTGTTATTCTACATGCCAAAGCATGTGGGGCAGCACGGTGGCACAGTGGTTAGCGCTGCTGCTTCAAAGCGCGAGAGACCCGGGTTCAATTGTCGCCTCAGGCAATTGACTGTGTGGAGTTTGCATGCTAAATTGCCCATAGTGTTAGGTGAAAGGGTAAATGTAGAGTAATGGGTCTGGGTGGGTTGCACTTCGTTGGTTTGTGTGGACTTGTTGGGCCGTAGGGCCTGTTTCTACACTGTCAGTAATCTAAGCTAAAACCCCGCACCTCTTGATAAAATTCCAATGTGTAGCTGATTTCCATTTATCTACGACTCTCTACATGAACCACCTCAGACCCTCAGTCAGATTTTGATTTGTAATTCACGCCTCGCTATGTTTTATTCTGTAGAAAAACTACCATGAAACCCACCGATTAGATTCCAATGTGTGACTCTCTTCCATAACTCTGTGCTTCCTTTTCTGAAACACCCCAAATGGTGCAAATGGGGGTAAGCATGGTGCAGGAAAACGGGTCAGCATGGACCAGTTGGATCGAAGGACGTGTTTCCGTGCTGTATGAATCTATAGTTTCTATCATCTCGAAAACTCACTCCTGAATAACTGTTACTCTTTATAAAACCACATTGAACTATTGAATTTGATTCCAGTCTGTAACACAGCCCTGAGTATCAGACACTGTGTATAAACCACCCCGATACACTAGATTAGATACCTGCCTGCAACTCATTCCCAGGCATCAGTTACTGGGTGTATGAATCAACCACCAAAGCTCGATTAGATTCAAGTATGTAACTCACTCCCCGGTATCTGTCATTACGAATACAACATCTACGCCCGAAACCTATATCACCACTCACCCCAGCACCAATTAGATTCTTGTGTGTAGCTCTCTTCTGAACTCTATATTACATATATAAATCGCCCAGAACTCAATTAGATTACTTTCTGTACTCAATCCACGGTACCAGTTACTCTCTGTGTAAGTCCCCACAGAAACCTCAATTAGGTTCCATGCTGTAACTCACCCCTGGGTATCTGTTATTTGATAAACCTCCTGAACCAATACTGAGTGGAAGAGTCAGTGAGAACGAGTGAAACATCGTGTGTGCGTGTGTGAAAACGTGTATGTATGAGAGCGTGTAAAAGTATAAGCATGTATATGTGAGTGTTTTTTTGTAAACGTTTGTTAACATATGTGTTAGTGCATGTGTAGGTGTCAGCTCATGCGTGAGATTGTGTCTATGCGTGAGAGAGAGTTAAGAGTTCCATCATAAAATCATTGACACTCAGGTGGACACACACACAAACAGACACACACACAGACACACACACGCGATCTCTCTCGTTCACACAGACATGCTCGCTTGCAGTCAGGTCAGAAACACACAGAGAGAGAGAGAGAGAAATAGGAACATTTGGTGGAAATACAGAAAGAGAAGACGGACATATAGATTTATATCTGGGAGTCACACTAGCAGCAAGAATTTTCTGAGACATCCCCAACTAATAACTCAGAGTAACAGTGAGATTGTGCATGGGAGAGAGAGACATTTAGATTGTGTATGGGAGAGAGTGTTAGTGAAATTGTGTATGGGAGAGTGTGACGGTGAGATTGTGGATGGGAGAGAGTGACAGTGAGATTGCGTATAGGAGAGAGTGGCAGTGAAATTGTGTATGGGAGAGAGTAATAGTGAGATTGTGTATGCGAGAGAGTGATAGTGAGATTGAGTATGGGAGAGATTGATAGTGAGATTGTGTATGGGAGAGAGTTGCAGTGTGGTTGTGTGTGGGAGAGAGTGATAATGAGATTGTGTATGGGAGAGACACGCATGGGAGAGAGTGAAAGTGAGATTGTGTATGAGAAAGAGTGAAAGTGAGATTGTGTATGGGAGAGAGTGATAGTGAGATTGTGTATGGGTGAGAGTGATAGTGAGATTGTGTACGGGAGAGAGTGATAGTGAGATTGTATATGGGAGAGAGTGACAGAGAGATTATGTATGGGAGAGAGTGATGTTGAGATTGTGTATGGGAGAGAGTGATTGTGAGATTGTGTATGGGAGAGAGTGACGGTGAGATTGTGTATGGGAGAGAGTGACAGTGAGATTGCGTATGGGAGAGAGTGATAGTGAGATTGAGTATGGGAGAGAGTGACAGAGAGATTGTGTATGGGAGAGAGTGACAGTGAGATTGTGTGTGGGAGAGAGGGACGGTGACATTGTGTATGGGAGAGAGTGATGGTGAGATTGTGTATGGGAGAGAGAGACGCTGAGATTGTGTATTGGAGAGAGTGATGGTGAGATTGCGTATGCGAGAGACTGACAGGGAGATTGTGTATGGGAGCGAATGACGGTGAGATTGTTTATGGGAGAGAGTGACAGTGAGGTTGTGTGGGAGAGAGTGACGGTGAGATTGAGTATGGGAGAGATTGACATTAATATTGTGTATGGGAGATAGTGATAGTGAGATTGTGTATGGGAGAGAGTAACAGCGAGATTGTGTATGGAAGAGAGTGCTGGTGAGGTTGTGTATGGGAGAGAGAGATAGTGAGATTGTGTATGGGAGAGACTGATGGTGAGATTGTGTATGGGAGGGAGTGACAGTGAGACTGTGTATGGGAAAGAGTGATAGTGAGATTGCGTATGGGATAGAGTGATACTGGGATTGTGTATGGGTGAGAGTGATGGTGAGATTGTGTATGGGAGAGAGTGATAGTGAGAATGTGTATGCGACAGACTGACAGGGAGATTGTGTATGGAAGAGAGTGATAGTGAGTTTGTGTATGGGAGAGAGTAACAGTGAGATTGTGTATGGGAGAGAGTGATAGCGAGATTGTGTATGGGAGAGAGTTGCAGTGAGATTGTGTGTGGGAGAGAGTGACAGTGAGGTTGTGTGTGGGAGAGAGTGACGGTGAGGTTGAGTATGGGAGAGATTGACATTAAGATTGTGTATGGGAGATAGTGATAGTGAGATTGTGTATGGGAGAGAGTGACAGTGAGATTGTTTATGGGACAGAGTAACAGTGAGGTTGTGCATGGGAGAGAGTGACGGTGAGATTGTCTATGGGAGAGAGTGATAGTGAGATTGTGTACGGGAGAGAGTGTCAGTGAGATTGAGTATGGGAGAGATTGAAAGTGAGATTGTGTATGGGAGAGAGTGATAGTGAGATTGCGTATGCGAGAGACTGACAGGGAGATTGTGTATGGGAGCGAATGACGGTGAGATTGTTTATGGGAGAGAGTGACAGTGAGGTTGTGTGGGAGAGAGTGACGGTGAGATTGAGTATGGGAGAGATTGACATTAATATTGTGTATGGGAGATAGTGATAGTGAGATTGTGTATGGGAGAGAGTAACAGTGAGATTGCGTATGGGATAGAGTGATACTGGGATTGTGTATGGGTGAGAGTGATGGTGAGATTGTGTATGGGAGAGAGTGATAGTGAGAATGTGTATGCGACAGACTGACAGGGAGATTGTGTATGGAAGAGAGTGATAGTGAGTTTGTGTATGGGAGAGAGTAACAGTGAGATTGTGTATGGGAGAGAGTGATAGCGAGATTGTGTATGGGAGAGAGTTGCAGTGAGATTGTGCGTGGGAGAGAGTGACAGTGAGGTTGTGTGTGGGAGAGAGTGACGGTGAGGTTGAGTATGGGAGAGATTGACATGAAGATTGTGTATGGGAGATAGTGATAGTGAGATTGTGTATGGGAGAGAGTGACAGTGAGATTGTTTATGGGACAGAGTAACAGTGAGGTTGTGCATGGGAGAGAGTGACGGTGAGATTGTCTATGGGAGAGAGTGATAGTGAGATTGTGTACGGGAGAGAGTGTCAGTGAGATTGAGTATGGGAGAGATTGAAAGTGAGATTGTGTATGGGAGAGAGTGATAGTGAGATTGTGTATGGGAGAGAGTGACAGTGAGATTGTGTATGGGAGAGAGTGACAGTGAGATTGAGTATGGGAGGGTGTGATAGTGAGATTGTGTATGGGAGAGAGTGACAGTGAGATTGAGTATGCGAGAGTGTGACAGTGAGATTGTGCATGGGAGAGAGTGATAGTTTGATTGTGTATGGGAGAGACTGACAGATGGATTGTGTATGGGAGAGAGTGACAGTGAGATTGAGTATGGGAGAGAGTGATGGGGAGATTGTGCATGGGAGAGAGAGACATTTAGATTGTGTAAGGGAGAGAGTCTCAGTGAGATTGTGTATGGGAGGGAGTGACGGTGAGATTGAGTATGGGAGAGGGTGACAGTGAGATTGTGTATGGGAGAGAGTGTCAGTGAGATTGTGTATGGGAGAGAGTGATAGTGAGATTGTGTATGGGCGTGAGTGACAGTGAGATTGAGTATGGGGGTGAGTGACAGTGTGATTGAGTATGGGAGAGAGTGACAGTGAGATTGTGTATGAGAGAGAGTGACGGTGAGATTGTGTATGGGAGAGAGTGACAGTGAGATTGTGTATGGGAGAGAGCGATAGTGAGATTGTGTATGGGAGAGAGTGACAGTGAGATTGGGTATGGGAGTGAGTGACAGTGTGATTGAGTATGGGAGAGAGTGACAGTGAGATTGTGTATGGGAGAGAGTGACGGTGAGATTGTGTATGGGAGAGAGTGACAGTGAGATTGTGTATGGGAGAGGGTGACGGTGAGATTGTGTATGGGATAGAGTGATAGTGAGATTGTGTATGGGACAGAGTGACAGTGAGATTGAGTATGGGAGTGAGTGACAGTGTGGTTGAGTATGGGAGAGAGTGACAGTGAGATTGTGTATGGGAGAGAGTGACAGTGAGATTGTGTATGGGAGAGAGTGACAGTGAGATTGAGTATGGGAGTGAGTGACAGTGTGGTTGAGTATGGGAGAGAGTGACAGTGAGATTGTGTATGGGAGAGAGAGATAGTGAGATTGTATATGGGTGAGAGTGACAGAGAAATTGTGTATGGGAGAGAGTGATAGTGAGATTGTGTATGGGAGAGAGTGACAGGGAGATTGTGTATGGGAAAGAGTGATAGTGAGATTGTGGATGGGAGAGAGTGACAGTGAGATTGTGTATGGGAGAGAGTAACAGTGAGATTGTGTGTGGGAGAGAGTGATAGTGAGATTGTATATGGGAGAGAGTGACAGAGAGATTGTGTATGGGAGAGAGTGTCAGTGAGATTGTGTATGGGAGAGAGTGACGGTGAGATTGTGTATGGGAGAGAGTGAAGGTGAGATTGTGTTTGGGAGAGAGTGATAGAGAGATTGTGTATGGGTGAGAGTGACAGTGCGATTGTGTATGGGAGAGAGGAACGGTGACATTGTGAATGGGAGAGAGTGATAATAAGATTGTGTATGGGAGAGAGCGACAGTTAGATTGTGTATGGGAGAGAGTGTCAGTGAGATTGTGTATGGGAGAGAGTGATAGTGAGATTGTGTATGGGAGAGAGTGATAGTGAGACTGTGTATGGGAGAGTGTGACAGTGAGATTGTGTATAGGAGAGAGTGACAGTGAGATTGTGTATGGGAGAGAGCGATAGTGAGATTGTGCATGGGAGAGAGTGACAGTGAGATTGTGTTAGGTGGAGAGTGACAGTGAGATTGTGTATGGGAGAGAGAGATAGTGAGATTGTAGATGGGTGAGAGTGACAGAGAAATTGTGTATGGGAGAGAGTGATAGTGAGATTGTGTATGGGAGAGAGTGACAGGGAGATTGTGTATGGGAAAGAGTGATCGTGAGATTGTGGATGGGAGAGAGTGACAGTGAGATTGTGTATGGGAGAGAGTGATAGTGAGATTGTGTGTGGGAGAGAGTGATAGTGAGATTGTATATGGGAGAGAGTGACAGAGAGATTGTGTATGGGAGAGAGTGACGGTGAGATTGTGTATGGGAGAGAGTGTCGGTGAGATTGTGTTTGGGAGAGAGTGATAGAGAGATTGTGTATGGGTGAGAGTGACAGTGCGATTGTGTATGGGAGAGAGGAACGGTGACATTGTGAATGGGAGAGAGTGATAATGAGATTGTGTATGGGAGAGAGCGACAGTTAGATTGTGTGTGGGAGAGAGTGTCAGTGAGATTGTGTATGGGAGAGAGTGATAGTGCGATTGTGTATGGGAGAGAGTGATAGTGAGATTGTGTATGGGAGAGTGTGACAGTGAGATTGTGTATAGGAGAGAGTGATAGTGAGATTGTGTATGGGAGAGAGTGATAGTGAGATTGTGTACGAGAGAGAGTGACAGCGAGATTGTGGATGGGAGAGAGTGATAGTGAGATTGTGTATGGGAGAGAGTGATTGTGAGATTGTGTATGGGAGAGAGTGATAATGAGATTGTGTATGGGAGAGAGTGACAGTTAGATTGTGTATGGGAGAGAGTGTCAGTGAGATTGTGTTTGGGAGAGAGTGATAGAGAGATTGTGTATGGGTGAGAGTGACAGTGCGATTGTGTATGGGAGAGAGGAACGGTGACATTGTGAATGGGAGAGAGTGATAATGAGATTGTGTATGGGAGAGAGCGACAGTTAGATTGTGTATGGGAGAGAGTGTCAGTGAGATTGTGTATGGGAGAGAGTGATAGTGAGATTGTATATGGGTGAGAGTGACAGAGAAATTGTGTATGGGAGAGAGTGATAGTGAGATTGTGTATGGGAGAGAGTGACAGGGAGATTGTGTATGGGAAAGAGTGACAGTGAGATTGTGGATGGGAGAGAGTGACAGTGAGATTGTGTATGGGAGAGAGTAACAGTGAGATTGTGTGTGGGAGAGAGTGACAGTGAGATTGAGTATGGGAGTGAGTGACAGTGTGGTTGAGTATGGGAGAGAGTGACAGTGAGATTGTGTATGGGAGAGAGTGACAGTGACATTGTGAATGGGAGAGAGTGATAATGAGATTGTGTATGGGAGTGAGTGACAGTGTGGTTGAGTATGGGAGAGAGTGACAGTGAGATTGTGTATGGGAGAGAGAGATGGTGAGATTGTAGATGGGTGAGAGTGACAGAGAAATTGTGTATGGGAGAGAGTGATAGTGAGATTGTGTATGGGAGAGAGTGACAGGGAGATTGTGTATGGGAAAGAGTGATAGTGAGATTGTGGATGGGAGAGAGTGACAGTGAGATTGTGTATGGGAGAGAGTAACAGTGAGATTGTGTGTGGGAGAGAGTGATTGTGAGATTGTATATGGGAGAGAGTGACGGTGAGATTGTGTATGGGAGAGTGTGACAGTGAGATTTTGTATAGGAGAGAGTGACAGTGAGATTGTGTATGGGAGAGAGCGATAGTGAGATTGTGCATGGGAGAGAGTGACAGTGAGATTGTGTTAGGTGGAGAGTGACAGTGAGATTGTGTATGGGAGAGAATGATAGTGAGATTGTGTATGGGAGAGAGTGTCAGTGAGATTGTGTATGGGAGAGAGTGACGGTGAGATTGTGTATGGGAGAGTGTGACAGTGAGATTTTGTATAGGAGAGAGTGACAGTGAGATTGTGTATGGGAGAGAGCGATAGTGAGATTGTGCATGGGAGAGAGTGACAGTGAGATTGTGTTAGGTGGAGAGTGACAGTGAGATTGTGTATGGGAGAGAATGATAGTGAGATTGTGTATGGGAGAGAGTGACAGTGAGATTATGTATGGGAGAGAGTGATAGTGAGATTGTGTATGGGAGAGAGTGACAGAGAATGTGTATGGGAGAGAGTGACAGTGAAATGAATATGGGATAAAATGATGGTTAGATTATGTGTGGGAGAGGGTGATAGTGAGAGTGAGTATGGGAGAGAGTGATGGTGAGATTGTGTATGGGAGAGATTGACAGTGAGATTGTGTATGGGAGAGAGTGATAGTGAGATTGTGTATGGGAGAGAGTGATAGTGAGATTGAGTATGGGAGAGAGTGAGAGTGAGATTGTGTATGGGAGAGAGTGTTAGTGAGATTGTGTATGGGATCAAGTGATATTGAGATTGTGAATGGGAGAGAGTGATGGTGAGATTGTGTATGGGAGAGAGTGACGGTGAGATTGTGTATGGGAGAGAGTGACAGAGAATGTGTATGGGAGAGAGTGACAGTGAAATTGAGTATGGGATAGAATGATGGTTAGATTATGTATGGGAGAGGGTGATAGTGAGAGTGAGTATGGGAGAGAGTGATGGTGAGATTGTGTATGGGAGAGAGTGACAGTGAGATTGTGTATGGGAGAGAGTGATAGTGAGATTGCGTATGGGAGAGAGTGATAGTGAGATTGAGTATGGGAGAGAGTGACAGTGAGATTGTGTATGGGAGAGAGTGATAGTGAGATTGTGTATGGGAGAGAGTGTTAGTGAGATTGTGATTGGGAGAGAGTGACAGTGAGATTGTGTATGGGAGAGAGTGTTAGTGAGATTGTGAGTGGGAGAAAGTGACATTGAGATTGTGAATGGGAGAGAGTGATGGTGAGATAGTGTATGGGAGAGAGTGAATGTGCGATTGTGTATGGGAGAGAGTGACAGTGAGATTGTGTTTGGGAGAGCGTGATAGTGAGATTACGTATGGGAGACAGTGATAGTGTGATTCTGTATGGGAGAGAGTGATATTGAGATTGCGTATGGGAGAGAGTGACAGTGAGATTGTGTATGGTAGAGAGTGACAGTGAGACTGTGTATGGGAGAGAATGATAGTGATATTATGTATGGGAGAGAGTGACAGTGAGATTGTGTATGGGAAAGAGTGATAGTGAGATCGAGTATGGGAGAGAGTGATAGTGAGATTGTGTATGGGAGAGAGTGATAGTGAGATTGTATATGGGCGTGAGTGACAGTGTGATTGCGTACGGGAGAGATTGATGGTAAGATTGTGTATGGGAGAGAGTGATAGTGCGATTGTGTACAGGACAGAGTGATAGTGAGATTGTGTATGGGAGAGAGTAACAGTGAAATTGTGTATGGGAGAGAGTGACAGTGAGATTGTGTAGGGGAAAGAGTGATAGTGAGATCGAGTATGGGAGAGAGTGATAGTGAGATTGTTTATCGGAGTGAATGATAGTGAGATTGTGTATGCGAGAGAGTGACAGTGTGATTCTGTATGAGAGAGAGTGATAGTGAGATTGTATATGGGCGAGAGTGATAGTGAGATTGTGTATGGGCGAGAGTGACAGTGAGATTGCGTATGGGAGAGAGTGACAGTGAGATTGTGTATGGGAGAGAGTGACAGTGAGATTGTATATGGGAGAGAGTGATAGTGAGATTGTGTATGGTAGAGAGTGACAGTTAGATTGTGTATGGGAGAGAGTGTCAGTGAGATTGTGTATGGGAGAAAGTGATAGTGAGATTGTGTAAGGGAGAGAGTGATAGTGAGATTGTATATGGGAGAGAGTGACAGAGAGATTGTGTATGGGAGAGAGTGTCAGTGAGATTGTGTATGGGAGAGAGTGACGGTGAGATTGTGTATGGGAGAGAGTGAAGGTGAGATTGTGTTTGGGAGAGAGTGATAGAGAGATTGTGTATGGGTGAGAGTGACAGTGCGATTGTGTATGGGAGAGAGGAACGGTGACATTGTGAATGGGAGAGAGTGATAATGAGATTGTGTATGGGAGAGAGCGACAGTTAGATTGTGTATGGGAGAGAGTGTCAGTGAGATTGTGTATGGGAGAGAGTGATAGTGAGATTGTGTATGGGAGAGAGTGATAGTGAGATTGTGTATGGGAGAGAGTGACAGGGAGATTGTGTATGGGAAAGAGTGACAGTGAGATTGTGGATGGGAGAGAGTGACAGTGAGATTGTGTATGGGAGAGAGTAACAGTGAGATTGTGTGTGGGAGAGAGTGACAGTGAGATTGAGTATGGGAGTGAGTGACAGTGTGGTTGAGTATGGGAGAGAGTGACAGTGTGGTTGAGTATGGGAGAGAGTGACAGTGAGATTGTGTATGGGAGAGAGAGATAGTGAGATTGTAGATGGGTGAGAGTGACAGAGAAATTGTGTATGGGAGAGAGTGATAGTGAGATTGTGTATGGGAGAGAGTGACAGGGAGATTGTGTATGGGAAAGAGTGATAGTGAGATTGTGGATGGGAGAGAGTGACAGTGAGATTGTGTATGGGAGAGAGTGATAGTGAGATTGTGTGTGGGAGAGAGTGATAGTGAGATTGTATATGGGAGAGAGTGACAGAGAGATTGTGTATGGGAGAGAGTGTCAGTGAGATTGTGTATGGGAGAGAGTGACGGTGAGATTGTGTATGGGAGAGAGTGTCGGTGAGATTGTGTTTGGGAGAGAGTGATAGAGAGATTGTGTATGGGTGAGAGTGACAGTGCGATTGTCTATGGGAGAGAGGAACGGTGACATTGTGAATGGGAGAGAGTGATAATGAGATTGTGTATGGGAGAGAGCGACAGTTAGATTGTGTGTGGGAGAGAGTGTCAGTGAGATTGTGTATGGGAGAGAGTGATAGTGAGATTGTGTATGGGAGAGTGTGACAGTGAGATTGTGTATAGGAGAGAGTGACAGTGAGATTGTGTATGGGAGAGAGCGATAGTGAGATTGTGCATGGGAGAGAGTGACAGTGAGATTCTGTTAGGTGGAGAGTGACAGTGAGATTGTGTATGGGAGAGAATGATAGTGAGATTGTGTATGGGAGAGAGTGACAGTGAGATTATGTATGGGAGAGAGTGATAGTGAGATTGTGTATGGGAGAGAGTGACAGAGAATGTGTATGGGAGAGAGTGACAGTGAAATGAATATGGGATAAAATGATGGTTAGATTATGTGTGGGAGAGGGTGATAGTGAGAGTGAGTATGGGAGAGAGTGATGGTGAGATTGTGTATGGGAGAGAGTGACAGTGAGATTGTGTATGGGAGAGAGTGATAGTGAGATTGTGTATGGGAGAGAGTGATAGTGAGATTGAGTATGGGAGAGAGTGAGAGTGAGATTGTGTATGGGAGAGAGTGTTAGTGAGATTGTGTATGGGATCAAGTGATATTGAGATTGTGAATGGGAGAGAGTGATGGTGAGATTGTGTATGGGAGAGAGTGACGGTGAGATTGTGTATGGGAGAGAGTGACAGAGAATGTGTATGGGAGAGAGTGACAGTGAAATTGAGTATGGGATAGAATGATGGTTAGATTATGTATGGGAGAGGGTGATAGTGAGAGTGAGTATGGGAGAGAGTGATGGTGAGATTGTGTATGGGAGAGAGTGACAGTGAGATTGTGTATGGGAGAGAGTGATAGTGAGATTGTGTATGGGAGAGAGTGATAGTGAGATTGAGTATGGGAGAGAGTGATAGTGAGATTGTGTATGGGAGAGAGTGTTAGTGAGATTGTGATTGGGAGAGAGTGACAGTGAGATTGTGTATGGGAGAGAGTGTTAGTGAGATTGTGAATGGGAGAAAGTGACATTGAGATTGTGAATGGGAGAGAGTGATGGTGAGATAGTGTATGGGAGAGAGTGAATGTGCGATTGTGTATGGGAGAGAGTGACAGTGAGATTGTGTTTGGGAGAGCGTGGTAGTGAGATTACGTATGGGAGACAGTGATAGTGTGATTCTGTATGGGAGAGAGTGATATTGAGATTGCGTATGGGAGAGAGTGACAGTGAGATTGTGTATGGTAGAGAGTGACAGTGAGACTGTGTATGGGAGAGAATGATAGTGATATTATGTATGGGAGAGAGTGACAGTGAGATTGTGTATGGGAAAGAGTGATAGTGAGATCGAGTATGGGAGAGAGTGATAGTGAGATTGTGTATGGGAGAGAGTGATAGTGAGATTGTATATGGGCGTGAGTGACAGTGTGATTGCGTACGGGAGAGATTGATGGTAAGATTGTGTATGGGAGAGAGTGATAGTGCGATTGTGTACAGGACAGAGTGATAGTGAGATTGTGTATGGGAGAGAGTGACAGTGAAATTGTGTATGGGAGAGAGTGACAGTGAGATTGTGTAGGGGAAAGAGTGATAGTGAGATCGAGTATGGGAGAGAGTGATAGTGAGATTGTTTATCGGAGTGAATGATAGTGAGATTGAGTATGCGAGAGAGTGACAGTGTGATTCTGTATGAGAGAGAGTGATAGTGAGATTGTATATGGGCGAGAGTGATAGTGAGATTGTGTATGGGCGAGAGTGACAGTGAGATTGCGTATGGGAGAGAGTGACAGTGAGATTGTGTATGGGAGAGAGTGACAGTGAGATTGTATATGGGAGAGAGTGATAGTGAGATTGTGTATGGTAGAGAGTGACAGTTAGATTGTGTATGGGAGAGAGTGTCAGTGAGATTGTGTATGGGAGAAAGTGATAGTGAGATTGTGTAAGGGAGAGAGTGATAGTGAGATTGTGTATGGGAGAGAGTGATAGTGAGATTGTGTACGAGAGAGAGTGACAGCGAGACTGTGTATGGGAGAGAGTGATAGTGAGATTGTGTATGGGAGAGAGTGACTGTGAGATTGTGTATGGGAGAGAGTGATAATGAGATTGTGTATGGGAGAGAGTGACAGTTAGATTGTGTATGCGAGAGAGTGTCAGTGAGATTGTGTTTGGGAGAGAGTGATAGAGAGATTGTGTATGGGTGAGAGTGACAGTGCGATTGTGTATGGGAGGCAGGAACGGTGACATTGTGAATGGGAGAGAGTGATAATGAGATTGTGTATGGGAGAGAGCGACAGTTAGATTGTGTATGGGAGAGAGTGTCAGTGAGATTGTGTATGGGAGAGAGTGATAGTGAGATTGTGTATGGGAGAGAGTGACAGTGAGATTTTGTATGGGAGAGAGTGATGGTGAGATTGTGTATGGGAGAGAGTGATAGTGAGATTGTGTATGGGAGAGTGTGACAGTGAGATTGTGTATAGGAGAGAGTGGCAGTGAGATTGTGTATGGGAGAGAGCGATAGTGAGATTGTGCATGGGAGAGAGTGACAGTGAGATTGTGTTAGGTGGAGAGTGACAGTGAGATTGTGTATGGGAGAGAATGATAGTGAGATTGTGTATGGGAGAGAGTGACAGTGAGATTATGTATGGGAGAGAGTTATAGCGAGATTGTGTATGGGAGAGAGTGACAGAGAATGTGTATGGGAGAGAGTGACAGTGAAATTGAATATGGGATAAAATGATGGTTAGATTATGTGTGGGAGAGGGTGATAGTGAGAGTGAGTATGGGAGAGAGTGATGGTGAGATTGTGTATGGGAGAGAGTGACAGTGAGATTGTGTATGGGAGTGAGTGATAGTGAGATTGTGTATGGGAGAGAGTGATAGTGAGATTGAGTATGGGAGAGAGTGAGAGTGAGATTGTGTATGGGAGAGAGTGTTAGTGAGATTGTGTATGGGATCAAGTGATATTGAGATTGTGAATGGGAGAGAGTGATGGTGAGATTGTGTATGGGAGAGAGTGACGGTGAGATTGTGTATGGGAGAGAGTGACAGAGAATGTGTATGGGAGAGAGTGACAGTGAAATTGAGTATGGGATAGAATGATGGTTAGATTATGTATGGGAGAGGGTGATAGTGAGAGTGAGTATGGGAGAGAGTGATGGTGAGATTCTGTATGGGAGAGAGTGACAGTGAGATTGTGTATGGGAGAGAGTGATAGTCAGATTGTGTATGGGAGAGAGTGATAGTGAGATTGAGTAAGGGAGAGAGTGACAGTGAGATTGTGTATGGGAGAGAGTGTTAGTGAGATTGTGATTGGGAGAGAGTGTTAGTGAGATTGTGTATGGGAGAGAGTGTTAGTGAGATTGTGAACGGGAGAAAGTGACATTGAGATTGTGAATGGGAGAGAGTGATGGTGAGATAGTGTGTGGGAGAGAGTGAATGTGCGATTGTGTATGGGAGAGAGTGACAGTGAGATTGTGTTTGGGAGAGCGTGATAGTGAGATTACGTATGGGAGACAGTGATAGTGTGATTCTGTATGGAGAGAGTGATATTGAGATTGCGTATGGGAGAGAGTGACAGTGAGATTGTGTATGGTAGAGAGTGACAGTGAGACTGTGTATGGGAGAGAATGATAGTGATATTATGTATGGGAGAGAGTGACAGTGAGATTGTGTATGGGAAAGAGTGATAGTGAGATCGAGTATGGGAGAGAGTGATAGTGAGATTGTGTATGGGAGAGAGTGATAGTGAGATTGTATATGTGCGTGAGTGACAGTATGATTGCGTACGGGAGAGATTGATGGTAAGATTGTGTATGGGAGAGAGTGATAGTGCGATTGTGTACAGGACAGAGTGATAGTGAGATTGTGTATGGGAGAGAGTGACAGTGAAATTGTGTATGGGAGAGAGTGACAGTGAGATTGTGTAGGGGAAAGAGTGATAGTGAGATCGAGTATGGGAGAGAGTGATAGTGAGATTGTTTATCGGAGTGAATGATAGTGAGATTGTGTATGCGAGAGAGTGACAGTGTGATTCTGTATGAGAGAGAGTGATAGTGAGATTGTATATGGGCGAGAGTGATAGTGAGATTGTGTATGGGCGAGAGTGACAGTGAGATTGCGTATGGGAGAGAGTGACAGTGAGATTGTGTATGGGAGAGAGTGACAGTGAGATTGTATATGGGAGAGATTGATAGTGAGATTGTGTATGGTAGAGAGTGACAGTTAGATTGTGTATGGGAGAGAGTGTCAGCGAGATTGTGTATGGGAGAAAGTGATAGTGAGATTGTGTAAGGAAGAGAGTGATAGTGAGATTGTGTATGGGAGAGAGTGATAGTGAGATTGTGTTCGAGAGAGAGTGACAGCGAGACTGTGTATGGGAGAGAGTGATAGTGAGATTGTGTATGGGAGAGAGTGACTGTGAGATTGTGTATGGGAGAGAGTGATAATGAGATTGTGTATGGGAGAGAGTGACAGTTAGATTGTGTATGGGAGAGAGTGTCAGTGAGATTGTGTATGGGAGAGAGTGATAGTGTGATTGTGTATGGGGGAGAGTGACAGTGAGATTGTGTATGGGTGAGAGTGATATTGAGATTGCGTATGGGAGAGAGTGACAGTGAGATTGAGTATGGGAGAGCGTGACTGTGAGATTGTGTACGGGAGAGAGTGACAGTGAGATTGTGTATAGGAGAGAGTGACAGTGAGATTGTGTATGGGAGAGAGCGATAGTGAGATTGTGCATGGGAGAGAGTGACAGTGTGATTGCGTACGTGAGAGATTGATGGTAAGATTGTGTATGGGAGAGGGTGATAGTGAGAGTGAGTATGGCAGAGAGTGATGGTGAGATTACGTATGGGAGACAGTGATAGTGTGATTCTGTATGGGAGAGAGTGATATTGAGCTGGCGTATGGGAGAGAATGATAGTGATATTATGTATGGGAGAGAGTGACAATGAGATTGTGTATGGGAAAGAGTGATAGTGAGATCGAGTATGGGAGGGAGTGATAGTGAGATTGTGTATGGGAGAGAGCGATAGTGAGATTGTATATGGGCGTGAGTGACAGTGTGATTTCGTACGGGAGAGATTGATGGTAAGATTGTGTATGGGAGAGAGTGATAGTGCGATTGTGTACAGGAGAGAGTGATAGTGAGATTGTGTATGGGAGAGAGTGATAGTGAGATTGTGTAGGGGATAGAGTGACAGTGAGATCGAGTATGGGAGAGAGTGATAGTGCGATTGTGTATCGGAGTGAATGATAGTGAGATTGTGTATGGGAGAGAGTGACAGTGAGATTGTGTATGCGAGAGAGTGACAGTGTGATTCTGTATGAGAGAGAGTGATAGTGAGATTGTATATGGGCGAGAGTGATAGTGAGATTGTGTATGGGCGAGAGTGACAGTGAGATTGCGTATGGGAGAGAGTGACAGTGAGATTGTGTATGGGAGAGAGTGACAGTGAGATTGTATATGGGAGAGAGTGATAATGAGATTGTGTATGGGAGAGTGTGACAGTGAGATTGCGTATGGGAGAGAGTGATAGTGAGATAGTGTATGGGAGAGAGTGAATGTGCGATTGTGTATGGGAGAGAGTGACAGTGAGATTGTGTTTGGGAGAGCGTGATAGTGAGATTACGTATGGGAGACAGTGATAGTGTGATTCTGTATGGGAGAGAGTGATATTGAGATTGCATATGGGAGAGAGTGACAGTGAGATTGTGTATGGTAGAGAGTGACAGTGAGACTGTGTATGGGAGAGAATGATAGTGATAATATGTATGGGAGAGAGTGACAGTGAGATTGTGTATGGGAAAGAGTGATAGTGAGATCGAGTATGGGAGAGAGTGATAGTGAGATTGTGTATGGGAGAGAGTGATAGTGAGATTGTATATGGGCGTGAGTGACAGTGTGATTGCGTACGGGAGAGATTGATGGTAAGATTGTGTATGGGAGAGAGTGATAGTGCGATTGTGTACAGGACAGAGTGATAGTGAGATTGTGTATGGGAGAGAGTGACAGTGAAATTGTGTATGGGAGAGAGTGACAGTGAGATTGTGTAGGGGAAAGAGTGATAGTGAGATCGAGTATGGGAGAGAGTGATCGTGAGATTGTTTATCGGAGTGAATGATAGTGAGATTGTGTATGCGAGAGAGTGACAGTGTGATTCTGTATGAGAGAGAGTGATAGTGAGATTGTATATGGGCGAGAGTGATAGTGAGATTGTGTATGGGCGAGAGTGACAGTGAGATTGCGTATGGGAGAGAGTGACAGTGAGATTGTGTATGGGAGAGAGTGACAGTGAGATTGTATATGGGAGATAGTGACAGTGAGTTTGTGTATGGGAGAGAGTGACAGTGAGACTGTGTATGGGAGAGAATGATAGTGATATTATGTATGGGAGAGAGTGACAGTGAGATTGTGTATGGGAAAGAGTGATAGTGTGATCGAGTATGGGAGAGAGTGATAGTGAGATTGTATATGGGCGTGAGTGACAGTGAGATTGCGTATGGGAGAGAGTGACAGTGAGATTGTGTATGGGAGAGAGTGACAGTGAGATTGTATATGGGAGAGAGTGATAGTGAGATTGTGTATGGTAGAGAGCGACAGTTAGATTGTGTATGGGAGAGAGTGTCAGTGAGATTGTGTATGGGAGAAAGTGATAGTGAGATTGTGTAAGGGAGAGAGTGATAGTGAGATTGTGTATGGGAGAGAGTGATAGTGAGATTGTGTACGAGAGAGAGTGACAGCGAGACTGTGTATGGGAGAGAGTGATAGTGAGATTGTGTATGGGAGAGAGTGACTGTGAGATTGAGTATGGGAGAGAGTGATAATGAGATTGTGTATGGGAGAGAGTGACAGTTAGATTGTGTATGGGAGAGAGTGTCAGTGAGATTGTGTATGGGAGCGAGTGATAGTGAGATTGTGTATGGGGGAGAGTGACAGTGAGATTGTGTATGGGTGAGAGTGATATTGAGATTGCGTACGGGAGAGAGTGACAGTGAGATTGAGTATGGGAGAGCGTGACTGTGAGATTGTGTATGGGAGAGAGTGACAGTGAGATTGTGTATAGGAGAGAGTGACAGTGAGATTGTGTATGGGAGAGAGCGATAGTGAGATTGTGCATGGGAGAGAGTGACAGTGTGATTGCGTACGGGAGAGATTGATGGTAAGATTGTGTATGGGAGAGGGTGATAGTGAGAGTGAGTATGGGAGAGAGTGATGGTGAGATTACGTATGGGAGACAGTGATAGTGTGATTCTGTATGGGAGAGAGTGATATTGAGCTGGCGTATGGGAGAGAATGATAGTGATATTATGCATGGGAGAGAGTGACAGTGAGATTGTGTATGGGAAAGAGTGATAGTGAGATCGAGTATGGGAGAGAGTGATAGTGAGATTGTGTATGGGAGAGAGCGATAGTGAGATTGTATATGGGCGTGAGTGACAGTGTGATTTCGTACGGGAGAGATTGATGGTAAGATTGTGTATGGGAGAGAGTGATAGTGCGATTGTGTACAGGAGAGAGTGATAGTGAGATTGTGTATGGGAGAGAGTGATAGTGAGATTGTGTAGGGGATAGAGTGACAGTGAGATCGAGTATGGGAGAGAGTGATAGTGAGATTGTGTATGAGAGAGAGTGATAGTGAGATTGTATATGGGCGAGAGTGATAGTGAGATTGTGTATGGGCGAGAGTGACAGTGAGATTGCGTATGGGAGAGAGTGACAGTGAGATTGTGTATGGGAGAGAGTGACAGTGAGATTGTATATGGGAGAGAGTGATAATGAGATTGTGTATGGGAGAGTGTGACAGTGAGATTGTGTATGGTAGAGATTGTCAGTGAGATTGAGTATGGGAGAGTGTGACAGTGAGATTGTGTATGAGAGAGAGTGACAGTGAGATTGCGTATGGGAGAGAGTGATAGTGAGATAGTGTATGGGAGAGAGTGAATGTGCGATTGTGTATGGGAGAGAGTGACAGTGAGATTGTGTTTGGGAGAGCGTGATAGTGAGATTACGTATGGGAGACAGTGATAGTGTGATTCTGTATGGGAGAGAGTGATATTGAGATTGCGTATGGGAGAGAGTGACAGTGAGATTGTGTATGGTAGAGAGTGACAGGGAGACTGTGTATGGGAGAGAATGATAGTGATATTATGTATTGGAGAGAGTGACAGTTTGATTGTGTATGAGAAAAAAAGTGATAGTGAGATCGAGTATGGGAGAGAGTGATAGTGAGATTGTGTATGGGAGAGAGTGATAGTGAGATTGTATATGGGCGTGAGTGACAGTGTGATTGCGTACGGGAGAGATTGATGGTAAGATTGTGTATGGGAGAGATTGATAGTGCGATTGTGTACAGGACAGTGTGATAGTGAGATTGTGTATGGGAGAGAGTGACAGTGAGATTGTGTATGGTAGAGATTGTCAGTGAGATTGAGTATGGGAGAGTGTGACAGTGAGATTGTGTATGAGAGAGAGTGACAGTGAGATTGCGTATGGGAGAGAGTGATAGTGAGATTGTATATGGGAGAGAGTGACAGTGAGATTGTGTATGGGAGTGTGTGACAGTGAGATTGCGTATGGGAGAGAATGATAGTGAGATTGTATATGGGAGAGAGTGACAGTGAGATTGTGTATGGGAGAGAGTGATAGTGAGATTGTATATGGGAGAGAGTGACAGTGAGATTGTGTATGGTAGAGAGTGACAGTGAGATTGTGTATGTGAGAAAGTGATAGTGAGATTGTGTATGGGATAGAGTGATAGTGAGATTGTGTATGGGAGAGAATGATAGTGAGATTGTGTATGGTAGAGAGTGACAGTTAGATTGTGTATGGGAGAGAGTGTCAGTGAGATTGTGTATGGGAGAAAGTGATAGTGAGATTGTGTAAGGGAGACAGTGATAGTGAGATTGTGTATGGGAGAGAGTGATAGTGAGATTGTGTACGAGAGAGAGTGACAGCGAGACTGTGTATGGGAGAGAGTGATAGTGATATTGTGTATGGGAGAGAGTGACTGTGAGATTGTGTATGGGAGAGCGTGATAATGAGATTGTGTATGGGAGAGAGTGACAGTGAGATTGTGTATGGGAGAGATTGTCAGTGAGATTGTGTATGGGAGAGAGTGATAGTGAGATTGTGTATGGGGAGAGTGACAGTGAGATTGTGTATGGGTGAGAGTGATAGTGAGATTGCGTATGGGAGAGAGTGACAGTGAGATTGTGTAAGGTGAAGAGTGACAGTGAGATTGTGTATGGGAGAGAATGATAGTGAGATTGTGTATGGGAGAGAGTGACAGTGAGACTGTGTATGGGATAGAGTGATAGTGAGATTGTGTATGGGAGAGAGTGATAGTGAGATTGTGTATGGGGAGAGTGACAGTGAGATTGTGTATGGGTGAGAGTGACAGTGAGATTGTGCATGGGAGAGAGTGACAGTGAGATTGTGTAAGGTGAAGAGTGACAGTGAGATTGTGTATGGGAGAGAATGATAGTGAGATTGTGTATGGGAGAGAGTGACAGTGAGACTGTGTATGGGATGGAGTGATAGTGAGATTGTGTATGGGAGAGAGTGACAGAGAATGTGTATGGGAGAGAGTGACAGTGAAATTGAGTATGGGAGAGAATGATGGTTAGATTATGTGTGGGAGAGGGTGATAGTGAGAGTGAGTATGGGAGAGAGTGATGGTGAGATTGTGTATGGGAGAGAGTGATAGTGAGATTGTGTATGGGAGAGAGTGATAGTGAGATTGAGTATGGGAGAGAGTGACAGTGAGATCGTGTATGGGAGAGAGTGACAGTGAGATTGTGTATGGGAGAGAGTGTTAGTGAGATTGTGTATGGGAGAGAGTGACAGTGAGATTGTGTATGGGAGAGAGTGTTAGTGAGATTGTGTATGGGAGAAAGCGACATTGAGATTGTGAATGGGAGAGAGTGATGGTGAGATTGTGTATGGGAGAGAGTGATGGTGAGATTGTGTATGGGAGAGCGTGATATTGAGATTACGTATGGGAGAGAGTGATAGTGTGATTCTGTATGGGAGAGTGTGATAGTGAGATTGCGTATGGGAGGGAGAGACAGTGAGATTGTGTATGGTAGAGAGTGACAGTGAGACTGTGTATGGGAGAGAATGATAGTGATATTATGTATGGGAGAGAGTGACAGTGAGATTGTGTATGGGAAAGAGTGATAGTGTGATCGAGTATGGGAGAGAGTGATAGTGAGATTGTATATGGGCGTGAGTGACAGTGAGATTGTGTAGGGGAAAGAGTGATAGTGAGATCGAGTATGGGAGAGAGTGATAGTGAGATTGTGTTTCGGAGTGAATGCTAGTGAGATTGTGTATGGGAGAGAGTGACAATGAGACTGTGTATGCGAGAGAGTGACAGTGTGATTCTGTATGAGAGAGAGTGATAGTGAGATTGTATATGGGCGAGAGTGATAGTGAGATTGTGTATGGGCGAGAGTGACAGTGAGATTGCGTATGGGAGAGAGTGACAGTGAGATTGTGTATGGGAGAGAGTGACAGTGAGATTGTATATGGGAGAGAGTGATAGTGAGATTGTGTACGGGAGAGAGTGACAGTGAGATAGTGTATGGGATAGAGTGATAGTGAGATTGTGTATGGGAGAGAGTGACAGAGAATGTGTATGGGAGAGAGTGACAGTGAAATTGAGTATGGGAGAGAATGATGGTTAGATTATGTGTGGGAGGGGGTGATAGTGAGAGTGAGTATGGGAGAGAGTGATGGTGAGATTGTGTATGGGAGAGAGTGATAGTGAGATTGTGTATGGGAGAGAGTGACAGTGAGATTGTGTATGGGAGAGAGTGATTGTGAGATTGTATATGGGAGAGAGTGACAGTGAGATTGTGCATGGGAGAGAGTGACAGTGAGATTGTGCATGTGAGAAAGTGATAGTGAGATTGTGTATGGGATAGAGTGATAGTGAGATTGTGTATGGGAGAGAATGATAGTGAGATTGTGTATGGTAGAGAGTGACAGTTAGATTGTGTATGGGAGAGAGTGTCAGTGAGATTATGTATGGGAGAAAGTGATAGTGAGATTGTGTAAGTGAGAGAGTGATAGTGAGATTGTGTATGGGAGAGAGTGATAGTGAGATTGTGTACGAGAGAGAGTGACAGCGAGACTGTGTATGGGAGAGAGTGATAGTGATATTGTGTATGGGAGAGAGTGACTGTGAGATTGTGTATGGGAGAGAGTGATAATGAGATTGTGTATGGGAGAGAGTGACAGTTAGATTGTGTATGGGAGAGAGTGTCAGTGAGATTGTGTATGGGAGAGAGTGTTAGTGAGATTGTGTTTGGGGGAGAGTGACAGTGAGATTGTGTATGGGAGAGCGTGACTGTGAGATTGTGTATGGGAGAGAGTGACAGTGAGATTGTGTATGGGAGAGAGTGACAGTGAGATTGTGTATGGGAGAGAGTGATAGTGAGATTGTGCATGGGAGAGAGTGACAGTGTGATTGCGTACGGGAGAGATTGATGATAAGATTGTGTATGGGAGAGGGTGATAGTGAGAGTGAGTATGGGAGAGAGTGATGGTGAGATTACGTATGGGAGACAGTGATAGTGTGATTCTGTAGGGGAGAGAGTGATATTGAGATGGCGTATGGGAGAGAATGATAGTGATATTATGTATGGGAGAGAGTGACAGTGAGATTGTGTATGGGAAAGAGTGATAGTGAGATCGAGTGTGGGAGAGAGCGATAGTGAGATTGTATATGGGCGTGAGTGACAGTGTGATTTCGTACGGGAGAGATTGATGGTAAGATTGTGTATGGGAGAGAGTGATAGTGCGATTGTGTACCGGAGAGAGTGATAGTGAGATTGTGCATGGGAGAGAGTGACAGTGAGATTGTGTAGGGGATAGAGTGACAGTGAGATCGAGTATGGGAGAGAGTGATAGTGAGATTGTGTATCGGAGTGAATGATAGTGAGATTGTGTATGGGAGAGAGTGACAGTGAGATTGTGTATGCGAGAGAGTGACAGTGTGATTCTGTATGAGAGAGAGTGATAGTGAGATTGTATATGGGCGAGAGTGACAGTGAGATTGTGTATGGGCGAGCGTGACAGTGAGATTGCGTATGGGAGAGAGTGACAGTGAGATTGTGTATGGGAGAGAGTGACAGTGAGATTGTATATGGGAGAGAGTGATAATGAGATTGTGTATGGGAGAGAGTGACAGTGAGATTGTGTATGGTAGAGATTGTCAGTGAGATTGAGTATGGGAGAGTGTGACAGTGAGATTGTGTATGAGAGAAAGTGACAGTGAGATTGCGTATGGGAGAGAGTGATAGTGAGATTGTATATGGGAGAGAGTGACAGTGAGATTGTGTATGGGAGTGTGTGACAGTGAGATTGCGTATGGGAGAGAATGATAGTGAGATTGTATATGGGAGAGAGTGACAGTGAGATTGTGTATGGGAGAGAGTGATAGTGAGATTGTATATGGGAGAGAGTGACAGGGAGATTGTGTATCGGAGAGAGTGACAGTGAGATTGTGTATGGGAGAAAGTGATAGTGAGATTGTGTATGGGATAGAGTGATAGTGAGATTGTGTATGGGAGAGAGTGACAGTGAGATTGTATATGGGAGAGAGTGATAGTGAGATTGTGTAAGGGAGAGAGTGATAGTGAGATTGTGTATGGGAGAGAGTGATAGTGAGATTGTGTACGAGAGAGAGTGACAGCGAGACTGTGTATGGGAGAGAGTGATAGTGATATTCTGTATGCGAGAGAGTGACAGTGTGATTCTGTATGAGAGAGAGTGATAGTGAGATTGTATATGGGCGAGAGTGATAGTGAGATTGTGTATGGGCGAGAGTGACAGTGAGATTGCGTATGGGAGAGAGTGACAGTGAGATTGTGTATGGGAGAGAGTGACAGTGAGATTGTATATGGGAGAGAGTGATAGTGCGACTGTGTACGGGAGAGAGTGACAGTGAGATTGTGTATGGGAGAGAGTGACAGAGAATGTGTATGGGAGAGAGTGACAGTGAAATTGAGTATGGGAGAGAATGATGGTTAGATTATGTGTGGGAGAGGGTGATAGTGAGAGTGAGTATGGGAGAGAGTGATGGTGAGATTGTGTATGGGAGAGAGTGATAGTGAGATTGTGTATGGGAGAGAGTGATAGTGAGATTGAGTATGGGAGAGAGTGACAGTGAGATTGTGTATGGGAGAGAGTGACAGTGAGATTGTGTATGGGAGAGAGTGTTAGTGAGATTGTGTATGGGAGAGAGTGACAGTGAGATTGTGTATGGGAGAGAGTGTTAGTGAGATTGTGTATGGGAGAAAGTGACATTGAGATTGTGAATGGGAGAGAGTGATGGTGAGATTGTGTATGGGAGAGAGTGACGGTGAGATTGTGTATGGGAGAGAGCGATAGTGAGATTGTATATTCGAGAGAGTGATGGTGAGATTGTGTATGGGAGAGCGTGATATTGAGATTACGTATGGGAGACAGTGATAGTGTGATTCTGTATGGGAGAGTGTGATAGTGAGATTGCTTATGGGAGAGAGAGACAGTGAGATTGTGTATGGTAGAGAGTGACAGTGAGACTGTGTATGGGAGAGAATGATAGTGATATTATGTATGGGAGAGAGTGACAGTGAGATTGTGTATGGGAAAGAGTGATAGTGAGATCGAGTATGGGAGAGAGTGATAGTGAGATTGTGTATAGGAGAGAGTGATAGTGAGATTGTGTATGGGAGAGAATGATAGTGAGATTGTGTATGGTAGAGAGTGACAGTTAGATTGTGTATGGGAGAGAGTGTCAGTGAGATTGTGTATGGGAGAGTGTGACCGTGAGATTGCGTATGGGAGAGAATGATAGTGAGATTGTATATGGGAGAGAGTGACAGTTAGATTGTGTATGGGAGAGAGTGACAGTGAGATTGTGTATGGGAGAGAGTGATTGTGAGATTGTATATGGGAGAGAGTGACAGTGAGATTGTGCATGGGAGAGAGTGACAGTGAGATCGAGTATGGGAGAGAGTGATAGTGAGATTGTGTATCGGAGTGAACGATAGTGAGATTGTGTATGCGAGAGAGTGACAGTGTGATTCTGTATGAGAGAGAGTGATAGTGAGATTGTATATGGGCGAGAGTGATAGTGAGATTGTGTATGGGCGAGCGTGACAGTGAGATTGCGTATGGGAGAGAGTGACAGTGAGATTGTGTATGGGAGAGAGTGACAGTGAGATTGTATATGGGAGAGAGTGATAATGAGATTGTGTATGGGAGAGAGTGACATTGAGATTGTGTATGGTAGAGATTGTCAGTGAGATTGAGTATGGGAGAGTGTGACAGTGAGATTGTGTATGAGAGAGAGTGACAGTGAGATTGCGTATGGGAGAGAGAGATAGTGAGATTGTATATGGGAGAGAGTGACAGTGAGATTGTGTATGGGAGTGTGTGAAAGTGAGATTGCGTATGGGAGAGAATGATAGTGAGATTGTATATGGGAGAGAGTGACAGTGAGATTGTGTATGGGAGAGAGTGATAGTGAGATTGTATATGGGAGAGAGTGACAGTGAGATTGTGTATCGGAGAGAGTGGCAGTGAGATTGTGTATGGGAGAGAGTGATAGTGAGATTGTGTACGAGAGAGAGTGACAGCGAGACTGTGTATGGGAGAGAGTGATAGTGATATTGTGTATGTGAGAAAGTGATAGTGAGATTGTGTATGGGATAGAGTGATAGTGAGATTGTGTATGGGAGAGAATGATAGTGAGATTGTGTATGGTAGAGAGTGACAGTTAGATTGTGTATGGGAGAGAGTGTCAGTGAGATTGTGTATGGGAGAAAGTGATAGTGAGATTGTGTAAGGGAGAGAGTGATAGTGAGATTGTGTATGGGAGAGAGTGATAGTGAGATTGTGTACGAGAGAGAGTGATGGCGAGACTGTGTATGGGAGAGAGTGATAGTGATATTGTGTATGGGAGAGAGTGACTGTGAGATTGTGTATGGGAGAGAGTGATAATGAGATTGTGTATGGGAGAGAGTGACAGTTAGATTGTGTATGGGAGAGAGTGTCAGTGAAATTGTGTATGGGAGAGTGTGATAGTGAGATTGTGTATGGGGGAGAGTGACAGTGAGATTGTGTATGGGAGAGCGTGACTGTGAGATTGTGTATGGGAGAGAGTGTCAGTGAGATTGTGTATGGGAGAGAGTGACAGTGAGATTGTGTATGGGAGAGAGCGATAGTGAGATTGTGCATGGGAGAGAGTGACAGTATGATTGCGTACGGGAGAGATTGATGATAAGATTCTGTAATAGAGAGGGTGATAGTGAGAGTGAGTATGGGAGAGAGTGATGGTGAGATTACGTATGGGAGACAGTGATAGTGTGATTCGGTAGGGGAGAGAGTGATATTGAGATGGCATATGGGAGAGAATGATAGTGATATTATGTATGGGAGAGAGTGACAGTGAGATTGTGTATGGGAAAGAGTGATAGTGAGATCGAGTATGGGAGAGAGCGATAGTGAGATTGTATATGGGCGTGGGTGACAGTGTGATTTCGTACGGGAGAGATTGATGGTAAGATTGTGTATGGGAGAGAGTGATAGTGCGATTGTGTACAGGAGGGAGTGATAGTGAGATTGTGCATGGGAGAGAGTGACAGTGAAATTGTGTATGGGATTGAGTGACAGTGAGATCGAGTATGGGAGAGAGTGATAGTGAGATTGTGTATCGGAGTGAATGATAGTGAGATTGAGTATGGGAGAGAGTGACAGTGAGATTGTGTATGCGAGAGAGTGACAGTGTGATTCTGTATGAGAGAGAGTGATAGTGAGATTGTATATGGGCGAGAGTGATAGTGAGATTGTGTATGGGCGAGCGTGACAGTGAGATTGCGTATGGGAGAGAGTGACAGTGAGATTGTGTATGGGAGAGAGTGACAGTGAGATTGTATATGGGAGAGAGTGATAATGAGATTGTGTATGGGAGAGAGTGACATTGAGATTGTGTATGGTAGAGATTGTCAGTGAGATTGAGTATGGGAGAGTGTGACAGTGAGATTGTGTATGAGAGAGAGTGACAGTGAGATTGCGTATGGGAGAGAGAGATAGTGAGATTGTATATGGGAGAGAGTGACAGTGAGATTGTGTATGGGAGTGTGTGACAGTGAGATTGCGTATGGGAGAGAATGATAGTGAGATTGTATATGGGAGAGAGTGACAGTGAGATTGTGTATGGGAGAGAGTGATAGTGAGATTGTGTATGGGAGAGAGTGACAGTGAGATTGTGTATGGGAGAGAGTGATAATGAGATTGTGTATGGGAGAGAGTGACAGTTAGATTGTGTATGGGAGAGAGTGTCAGTGAGATTGTGTATGGGAGAGAGTGATAGTGAGATTGTGTATGGGGAGAGTGACAGTGAGATTGTGTATGGGTGAGAGTGATAGTGAGATTGTGCATGGGAGAGAGTGACAGTGAGATTGTGTAAGGTGGAGAGTGACAGTGAGATTGTGTATGGGAGAGAATGATAGTGAGATTGTGTATGGGATAGAGTGATAGTGAGATTGTGTATGGGAGAGAGTGACAGAGAATGTGTATGGGAGAGAGTGACAGTGAAATTGAGTATGGGAGAGAATGATGGTTAGATTATGTGTGGGAGAGGGTGATAGTGAGAGTGAGTATGGGAGAGAGTGATGGTGAGATTGTGTATGGGAGAGAGTGATAGTGAGATTGAGTATGGGAGAGAGTGATAGTGAGATTGTGTATGGGAGAGAGTGACAGTGAGATTGTGTATGGGAGAGAGTGTTAGTGAGATTGTGTATGGGAGAGAGTGACAGTCAGATTGTGTATGGGAGAGAGTGTTAGTGAGATTGTGTATGGGAGAAAGTGACATTGAGGTTGTGAATGGGAGAGAGTGATGGTGAGATTGTGTATGGGAGAGAGTGACGGTGAGATTGTGTATGGGAGAGAGCGATAGTGAGATTGTATATTGGAGAGAGTGCTGGTGAGATTGTGTATGGGAGAGCGTGATATTGAGATTACGTATGGGAGAGAGTGATAGTGTGATTCTGCATGGGAGAGTGTGATAGTGTGATTGCGTATGGGAGAGAGAGACAGTGAGATTGTGTATGGTAGAGAGTGACAGTGAGACTGTGTATGGGAGAGAATGATAGTGATATTATGTATGGGAGAGAGTGACAGTGAGATTGTGTATGGGAAAGAGTGATAGTGAGATCGAGTATGGGAGAGAGTGATAGTGAGATTGTGTATGGGAGAGAGTGATAGTGAGATTGTATATGGGCGTGTGTGACAGTGTGTTTGCGTACGGGAGAGATTGATGGTAAGATTGTGTATGGGAGAGAGTGATAGTGCGATTGTGTACAGGACAGAGTGATAGTGAGATTGTGTATGGGAGAGAGTGACAGTGAGATTGTGCATGGGAGAGAGTGATAGTGATATTATGTATGGGAGAGAGTGACAGTGAGATTGTGTAGGGGAAAGAGTGATAGTGAGATCGAGTATGGGAGAGAGTGATTGTGAGATTGTGTTTCGGAGTGAATGCTAGTGAGATTGTGTATGGGAGAGAGTGATAGTGAGATTGTATATGGGCGAGAGTGATAGTGAGATTGTGTATTGCCGAGAGTGACAGTGAGATTGCGTATGGGAGAGACTGACAGTGAGATTGTGTATGGGAGAGAGTGACAGTGAGATTGTATATGGGAGAGAGTGATAGTGAGATTGTGTACGGGAGAGAGTGACTGTGAGTTTGTGTATGGTAGAGATTGTCAGTGAGATTGAGTATGGGAGAGAGTGACAGTGAGATTGTGTATGAGAGAGAGTGACAGTGAGATTGCGTATGGGAGAGAGTGATAGTGAGATTGTATATGGGAGAGAGTGACAGTGAGATTGTGTATGGGAGAGTGTGACAGTGAGATTGCGTATGGGAGAGAATGATAGTGAGATTGTATATGGGAGAGAGTGACTGTGAGATTGTGTATGAGAGTGAGTGACAGTGAGATTGCGTTTGGGAGAGAGTTATAGTGAAATTGTATATGGGAGAGAGTGACAGTGAGATTGTGTATGGGAGAGTGTGACAGTGAGATTGCGTATGGGAGAGAATGATATTGAGATTGTATATGGGAGAGAGTGACAGTGAGATTCTGTATGGGAGAGAGTTATAGTGAGATTGTATATGGGCGAGAGTGACAGTGAGATTGCGTATGGGGGAGAGGGACAGTGAGATTGTGTATGGGAGAGAGTGATCGTGAGATTGTGTATGGGAGAGAGTGACAGTGAGATTGTGTATGGGAGAGATTGTCAGTGTGATTGAGTATGGGAGAGATTGTCAGTGAGATTGAGTATGGGAGAGCGTGACAGTGAGATTGTGTATGTGAGAGAGTGATAGTGAGATTGTGTATGGGAGAGAGTGACAATGAGATTGTGTATGGGAGAGTGTGACAGTGAGATTGTGTATGGGAGAAAGTGATAGTGAGATTGTGTATGGGATAGAGTGATAGTGAGATTATGTATGGGAGAGAATGATAGTGAGATTGTGTATGGTAGAGAGTGACAATTAGATTGTGTATGGGAGAGAGTGTCAGTGAGATTGTGTATGGGAGAAAGTGATAGTGAGATTGTGGAAGGGAGAGAGTGATAGTGAGATTGTGTATGGGAGAGAGTGATAGTGAGATTGTGTACGAGAGAGAGTGACAGCGAGACTGTGTACGGGAGAGAGTGATAGTGAGATTGTGTATGGGAGAGAGTGATTGTGAGATTGTGTATGGGAGAGAGTGATAATGAGATTGTGTATGGGAGAGAGTGACAGTTAGATTGTGTATGGGAGAGAGTGTCAGTGAGATTGTGTATGGGAGAGAGTGATAGTGAGATTGTGTATGGGAGAGAGTGACAGTGAGATTGTGTATGGGTGAGAGTGATAGTGAGATTGCGTATGGGAGAGAGTGACTGTGAGATTGTGTATGGGAGAGAGTGGCGGTGAGATTGTGTATGGGAGAGAGTGACAGTGAGTTTGTGTATGGGAGAGAGTGAGATTGTCTATGAGAGATTTGGCAAGATTGAGTATGAGGGAGAGTGACATTGTATTTGACAGAGAGACAGAGTGCGATTGTGCATGTCTGAGAGAAATATTTTGTATATGAGAGGGAAAAATGTTGAGACTGTGTATGAGAGAAGGTGAGAAACTGGGATTATGTATGAGACAGATGATGAGATTCTACATGAGAGAGAGAAATAGTAAGATTTTGCATGAGAGAGAGTATTGGGTTTTCAGTTATTCCACATGTAAAGCACCCCACTCCCCTGTATCATTCGATTCTCGTCCGATCTGTAACTCACTCACTGGTACCTGCTACTTTGTATAGAAAGTAGCCCAAATCCCTCAGTTAGATTTCAGACTGAAACTCACTCCCTGTTGTGTTCCGAAATACATAAACTCGCTGTGACCATCGATGAGATTCCAATCTCTAATTCAGTATAAACTAAACGGGTGAATATTAAATTGGGAGCAGGAACAGAGAACGCTGGAGTTTAATTTTCACTACATTCTGTTTCTCCAGAAACATTAATTTGAAGGAGTGCAGCGGTTCAGTAAGGCAGCTCCCTCCAACCTTCCCAAGGGCTGATGGGATTGGGGGATTAATGCTGGGCCCAGCCAGTGATACTCACATCCCAGGAACAAATGAAAACAACAATCCCTTTGCCTTCCTGTTCACTCACTGCCCCTGCAGACTGAGTCTGCAGACACAGCAAGGCTTCCTCACTTCCCTAGTCCCATGTCCTGGTCTTCATTGGCAAACCATCTTAATATCTGGTGACATCATCACATTAGCTTTCTGTGATCTCTGAAGATTGATGGGAGACAGTGTAAATGGAATTGTCAGGGTCCAATTCCTGGAAGAGAGAAGGTCTCCAATTGGAATTGTGAGAAAATTGATGCCCATGGGACTGAAGGGTCAGTAACAGAATGAAGACACCATTGGCTCAGAGAGAGCAGACAGGATAGAGGGTAGGAGTGTTCAAGGCTGGAGGAAGGTACAGGTACATTCAAAGGGATCTGAGACAAACATTTTATGCACAGAAGGTTTTGGATGTGTGGAATGATTTGCCAAAGTCTGGTATACTCACACCATTGTTGCCAGGTTTGGTCGATCTGATCTACAGGGAGATGCTGACCGGTCTGAGGCTGTTTTCCCTGGAGCATTGGAGGCTGAGGGATTGACCTTATAGAGGTTTACAAAATTATGAGGGGCATGGATAGGATAAATAGGCAAAGACTTTTCCCTGGGTTCAGAGAGTCCATAACTATAGGGCATAGGCTTATGGTAAGAGGGGAAAGATATAAAAGAGACCTTTGGGGCAACATTTTCACCCATGGGGTGGTGAGTGTATGGATTGAGCTGCCAGAGGAAGTGATGGAGGCTGGTACAATTGCAACATTTAAGAGGCATTTGGACGGGTATATGGATAGGAATGTTTGGAGGGATATGGGCCAGGTACTGGCAGGTGGGATTAGATTGGGTTGGGATATCTGGTCGGCATGGACGGGTTGGACCGAAGGGTCTGTTTCCATGCTGTGCATCTTTATGACTCTATTTAAAAGGCACCTGGATGGGATGTAGACAGGGAGAGTTTGGAGGGGTAAGGGACAAATGTTGGCAAATATAGCTAGATTAATTTCGGTTATTTGGTCAGCAGGGATGAGCTGGAATGGTGGGTCTGTTTCTGTGCTCGGTACCTCTGAAATCCTGATGAAGGACATTGGCTCGAAACATCGATTTTCCTGCTCCTTGGATGCTGCCTGTCCTGATGTGCTTTTCCATCACCACTCTGATCTAAGCTCTGAATTGCACTATTTCAGAGTTCCATCAACCTCATCTCATGCACTTCTCAAGCAGGCGACTTCTACTGCCTTCCGAAGGTACACAGAGCCAACACACCAGGATGGCCCATCATATTAGGCAATGGGACCCGATGTGTGATCCTCACTGCCAATGTCAAATACATCTTGAAAGCCATGAGGCAGGGTATCCCCAGCTTTTGCCACGGCAGAACATTGGGACCCAGGCAGAATTCAACCTCCCACCTTCAAGGCTGAATCTGAGCTGAGGTGGCACCTATTGTTAAAGATTTACCTGGGAATTTATCTATTTTTACACACGGTTTACATATGAAATGAAAAAAAATCTAACATGATATTTCTAACAGTATACAGACTGAACAGACAATACACTTTTATTTTTAAATATGTCATTTCAGTGGCATCACCCTGTAATCTTTTTGCTATAAATTCTGTGTGGTATGATGTTATGCCCCACAACCACCTGATGAAGGAACAGAGCTCCAAAAGCTGGTCCTATCAAATAAACCTGTTGGACTGTAACCTGATGCTGTGTGATTATTTAATTTTGTCCACCCCAATCTAATACCGGCACCTCGAAATCTTTATTACATATTGTTTACACTAACTCATATGCAGTTCAGGTCAGTTTAACACAATTACCCTGTTCCTCTTTTTGTGAGGTTCCCTGTGGATATTAACAGAGTTAATGGGCCCCGAGAGGATGAATACATTCTCTTTATCCTGTCAGTTTAAACAGCTGAACATATCAGTTTGAATGCAGTGGAAGAGGAGATTGTCTTTTTCTGTACCATTTCAGTGCAGAACGTTCAGCCATAAACTGTCTTTGCAAAAGTGGGGGTTGAATGCAATTCTCACTGAGCAACATTAATACAGAAAACATAATTCCGTGTTACTGTCATCAATTGGTTAAGGAACTGGGATGAGAAAACCATTTGTGGTGTGGTGCCGTGGCTTAGTTTGTTAACTTGCCTCCATCATAAACAGCCCACCAAGATTTCACATCGTAGTGGTGCCTGTGTAGTTTACCAAATGCATGGTTGTTTCAAAATCTCCCAAGTCAGTGTTGCTCATCAGTCAGCCATGCGTCCTGTTTGAGTGTCAGCCTGTTTAGGTGATCCTGATCTGCTCCCTGGTTTAGTTCCTCCAGTGGATTTCGTTTCTTCCGAACTATTAATTCAATCTGGAGTTTCCTTCCTGTGTTTGACAAGAACTTCTGCTTCTACTCCTCCTTTATTACGCCCCGTTCATTCCCAGTTTGTTGGGAATAAAGAGGTGAGCCAGGAGACATGGCAGACTTGCTCGTGAATGGTGCAGTGATGGCGCAGACACCAAGAGCTGTTCCCCCTAATTCTCTGCTGTCAACGTTCATTCATTCCACACCAACAGGGAATCCTTCATTGCCCTCCTGTCGTTGTGGTTTGCACTGTGATTGCGGTTTCTTTTCTTGTGGATTATGAAGTCTATTTAGAACTCCAAAGGATCACAATATTTTGAGGAAGGAATGACTCCTCACCTCAGGCATAAGTGCCAGACACATTATTCGGAGAATGTGAGCCCAATCCCACACATGCTACTGAGGAGGCAGAAAGTCTGTCAGCTGGTCCACTCTCAATTTGTCTCCAAATGTCAGACTTTTTAAAGAGCAGAAATGGAAAATGAGGAATATGGGCAGACCGAGAGTCCGAGAATGTGAAAGAGGGTCAGGTGCATGCACAGAGAGAGAAAGAAATATGGAGACGCATATTGAGGGAGATACTGAAAGGACCAATTGTCCAAACGACAAGGCTGCTGACTGACAGAAACAAATAGTTAAAAAAGGGAACTATTAAGCACAGCCTTTCCCCAGCTCCGGACAACGGAAGTATTCTTACAGCCAACATAGTCATTTTGTATTTTCAACATTGACAGTTGGAAGCTAATGAAAGATTTTGGTAAATATCCTAACAGGGAAAACTGATCATTTTACCAAAAATATAATACAGAAATGTCGAAGTAACCTCACTCTGCCGATATGAAGCATTAACTCTGTTTCTCTCCACTGTCTTATTGAGTTTTCCTGTCATATCTTGTTTTCGGTTCAGATTTCAAACATCTGCTGTCCTTTGTTTCATATTATTCTTAACAACGTTTGAGACAAAACCAATGACCTGACGGCTTCAGAAAATCAGTCAGAAATACTGTTAGCAAGATATCTTTGCAGAACGCATCACCCATTCCCTGACCAGGAATCACCCTTTCCCCTTCAGAGAGAGCACCGACTCCTAACCGAGAGATTAAAAGGGAAGGCCACAGAAGCTGTCGCGTTTATTATCAATGAAACCACTTATGCATTTCATTTTGGGTCATTTTTGCTGCACATTAGTTTTTCGTTGTCTTCGAGGTTTTTTTACACAATAGGAAAATACCATTCGGCCCATCGTGCAGTATGGCTCATCAGATAGCCATCTGTGTTCGATCCAGTGTCCACGATACTTTGTGTGTTCTGATGGTTTCAACGCAAAATCCAGAAAAGATTATCCCTGGGATTTTAAACGAGACAACAATGGGAGTGAGGTATACACCGTCATACTGAAGTGAAATCCCCTCGAGCAACCCTTCACATTTTCACCCATAGAGTGAGTCACAGGCACAAATGCCCGGAGGTGGGGAGGGGGGTGGGAGGAGGGCAGAGGTTTCGGGGTTATACCAGCTCCTTGTGCTTCAGTTCCTCTCTCCACTTACATAACACCCCCCTCCCCCCCCCCCACACACACACACACCCACACCCACACACACACACACACACACACCTTTCTCCGACAAAAGGCAGCTTTAAGTGCAACTAAAGCTAGTTTTACAGACAATGAGAGACGTTACGATGAGCTGGAATTTAAAATGGACAATTACCTCACACGCAACTTTCAAATTTGAAAACACACTGATCCAAAGTCTGCAGTTCCTCAGAATCTGTCGCACATTGAGGTGCAATACTCCCAAATTCGGGACCCACTGATCCAATCCCTGCAGTACATTGCAGACAAATCAGGAAGGATTTGAACCACCAAAAGTCGGATGTATTATCCATTATGTCACTGGCCCAAGGGCAGCCGGAGGTATGACAGGTAGTCGATATGAAATTGAAACATGGACACCGGGGAAAACAGTATTCACAAGGTGATCAATCAGTAAAAAAAAATCAGACGAGATGAACAGCACCTTTTTTTGGTGGAACCCCTTCACTGCAATCTCCGCCTCAAAACGTGTCTCTGCCCACGTTAACCTGTCCTGTACATTCCTGTATTACACCAACTGACCAACATCAGATTACCACAGCTCCACTTTCTTTACTTTGAAACCCAAGGCGATAATATGAAGCGTTTACAAAATTGAAGAGAGAACCTTTGTTGCCGAAGGTGGTTATGAAGGGATGGACAGGCACATGGGGTGTACAATTCAGGTCGCTTTGGGTACTGTCAGCATTTACCGGGGGCGCGTGCTGAGGAGTCAAAGTTTGTATTGTCCACACATAGATACAGTTCCCATTCAGGGAATGAAGGTTTAATTCTCTTCATGTGAATTGTCTGAATGAAAATGCATTCCTCGTTCCGCAAAGAAGACATCCCGGGATCCCTCCAGAACCAGCCCAGTGATTGCTTGAACCATGTAGAAGGACAGTGACAGCGGACAGATACGATAGTGACCCCTTCAAATCTCTCTTCAGTCATCTCACCTTCCTGAGTTGGAAATATGTTGGTGTTCCTTCAGTGTGGCTGGGTGTAAATCCAGGGAATCCCGCGCTTGCAGCATTGTGGCTGTAACTCCGTGTGAAGGAGATCAATGGTTCACAAAAGCAGCACTTCTCCTCCATCTCTGGGGGATTTTGGGATGGGCAGCGCGTCCTATTCCATTGAGTGATATCTTTATCCCAGGAATGCGTTTCTAACAGTGATAGGTCCCAATTGGACACCTGCAGGAGATCGGGAGTAAGTTGAGAAGTGGAGCAGGGTAGTGAAATTGAGGTGACTGACAATGATGACTGGGAGGCATGAGGCAGGAAGTGAGTCTGGATCTGGGGGTGTAAGGCTCAGTGTCACTGCTAATGGGTCAGTCTTTACTGCAAACTGTTTCCATTGGCTCACACACCATTCCTGGTCAATTCATGGCAATGATACTGTTCCGCTTTGTGTGAGATTCCCTCTGTGTGTATTAAAGGTGTCAATACGCGTCAAGAGAATGAAAAATGTCCCCTTTGTCCTGTCAGCTTAAACAGATACAAATATCTGTTTGAATCCAATGCAAGAGCAGATTGCCGTTTTATGTGCCTTTGCATTGAAGAATGTCCAATCGTGAAATGCCTGGTTTTGCAAAAGTGGGGTTTGATTACATATCCCACTGAGTAATATTGATGCAGAAATGTATTTTCGAATTACTATGGTCATGTGGTTAAGGAACGGCACATTTTTTTTATCTTTCAAAAATATACTTTATTCGTAAAATATTCATAAAATAATTTGATACACTGTACATTAGGTAATGCCATACATATGTTCACATTAACATACACAGCTCAGAATTATCATTTCTCGCTCATACGCCCATATATTGAGCTGAAGCGTCAGCAGAGCCCAAATGACTGCATGGGCCCCCTGATCTTCTTTAGACAGGCAGATGTTAAACGGTGGTCTTTCCCCACCGCGCCTTGGCGGCAGCTGCCCCAAGCTTCAGTGCGTCCCTCAACACGTAGTCCTGGACCTTGGAATGTGCCAGTCTGCAACACTCAGTCGGGGTCAACTCCTTCAGCTGAAAGATCAACAGGTTTCGGACCACCCAGAGAGCGTCCTTTACTGAGTTGATGATCCTCCAGGCCAAGTTGATATTCGTCTCAGTGTGCGACCCAGGGAACAGGCCGTTGAGCACGGAGTCCCGCGTCACGGCGCTGCTCGGGACGATCCTCGACAAATACCACTGCATTCCTCTCCAGATTTCCTCTGCATAGGCACATTCCAGAAGGAGGTGTGGGACAGTCTCGTCCCCCACGCAGCCGCTTCGAGGGCAGTGTGCGGTGCGGCTGAGAGTCCGGGTGTGCATAAATGATCTCACAGGTAGAGCCCGTCTCACCACCAGCCAAGCCATGTCTTGGTGCTTGTTGGAAAGTTCTGGCGATGAGGCATTCTGCCAAATTGCTTTAACAGTCTGCTCAGGGAAACACTCAACAGAATCCACCCTCTCCTTTTCCCGAAGCGTCTCAAGGACTCTACGTGCTGACCACTTCCTGATGGACTTGTGGTCAAATGTGTTTTTATTCAGAAATTTCTCCACGAAGGGCAGATGGTATGGAACGGTCCAACTACTTGTAGCGTTCCGCGGCAGCGAGGCCAGGCCCATCCTTCGCAACACCGGGGACAGGTAGAACCTCAGTACGTACTGACACTTGGTGTTTGCGTACTGGGGATCCACACACAGCTTGATGCAGCCACACACAAAGGTGGCCATCAGGGTGAGGGTGGCATTGGGAGTGTTTTTTCCCCCGTTGCCCAGATCTTTGTACATGGCGTCTCTTCAGACCCGGTCCATCTTTGATCTTCACATGAAGTGGAAGACGGCCCGGGTGACTGCGGCAGCGCAGGTTCTGGGGATAGGCCAGATTTGTGCCACATATAACAATACTGAGAGTACCTCAAATCTGATGACCAGGTTTTTTCCCGCGATGGAGAGCGACCGTTGCTCCCATCTGCCTAGTTTCTGTCTCATCTTCCTCATCTGCTCCTCCCAGGTCTCCCAGCAACCCCGAACCAAATACCCAGCACCTTCAGGTGGTCAGTCCTGGCGGTGAAGGGGATAGAGGATTGGTCGGCCAAGTTCCTGAAGAGCATGGCCTCGCTCTTGCCTCGGTTTACCTTGGCCCCCGAGGCCCGTTCGAACTGGTCGCAGATGCACATGAGTCTGTGCACGGACAGCGGATCCGAGCAGAAAACGGCGACGTCATCCATGTACAGGGAGGCCTTAACCTGTAAGCCCCCGCTGCCCGGAATAGTCACCCCTCTCAGGTTCGCATCCTTCCTGATGGATTTGGCAAATGACTCTATTCAGCACACAAACAAGGCAGGAGAGAGTGGGCAGCCCTGCCTGACTCCAGATCTTACAGGGAAGCTATCTTATTCCCACCCATTGATTGAGACTGCACTGACAATGTTGGTGTAGAGCAGTCGGATCCAATTGCAGATTCCCTCCCCAAAGCCCATTTTGGAGAGGACATCCCTCATATATGTATGCAATATACTGTCAAAGGCTTTCTCCTGGTCCAGGCTGATGAGGTAGGTGTCCACCTCCCTGTCCTGCACGTAGGCGATCGTGTCCCTGAGGAGTGCAAGACTCTCAGAGATCTTCCTGCCCGGCACAGCACAGGTTTGGTCGGGGTGGATCACCGCTCCCAGAGCAGACCTGACCCGTTTGGCGATGACCTTTGACAAGATTTTGTAGTCTGTGTTTAACAGTGAGATCGGTCTCCAATTTCTAATTTCGTCCCTCTCCCCCTTCTGCTTGTAGATGAGGGTGATGATGCCATTCCTCATGGATTCACTCATGGTACCTGCCCGAAGCATACTGACATACACCTCCAGCAGGTCCTGGCCAATCACGTTCCAAAGAGCGGAATAGATCTCGACCGGTAAGCCGTCGCTTCCGGGAGTTTTATTCTTTTCGAAGGACTCGAGGGCCCTTGTCAGCTCATCCAGAGATAACAGCTGGTCCAGCCTCTCTCATGTTCGGTCCTCTAGGACCTCCGTGATAGAGGACAGGATGACTGGGAAGGCCGCGCTGTCGGTGGGCTTCGCGTCATATAGGCTGGCATAGAAGGATTTGCTGATCCTCATGATGTCAGCCTGAGATGATGTTACCGAGCCATCTTCTTCCTTCAGGCTGCTGAGCACAGAGCTCTCTTTGTGCACCTTCTGGAAGAAGAAACGTGAGCAAGTTTCGTCCTGCTCCACCGAGCGGACGCTAAACCGGAAGATTATCTTGGAGGCCTCCGAGGCAAAGAGCGAGGCTTGCTGGCCCTTCACCTCCTTGAGGTCCTCCGTGACATCGACCCCCAACATCTGCAGCAGGAGCAGATTCTGCATACTTTTCTGGAGTTGGGACAGTTTTCCGCGCCTCTCTCTCTCGCCTCCTGAACACCTTTGAGGATGAAGAACCTCTTGATGTTCCCTTTTACTGTTTCCCACCAGTCTGCTAGAGACTCAAAGAGGGGCCTCGCGGTTCTCCAACCTGCGTAATCCATCTTGAGCTCCTCGATGTTTCCCGGGATCAACAGCTTAGTGTTCAGCTTCCACGTTCCCTTGCCCGCCCGCTGCTCGTCCTGTAGGTGACAGTCGGCCAGTAGGAGGCAGTGGTCAGAGAAGAACACCGGCTTGACGTCGGTGGTTCTGACCGAGAACGTTCGGGACACAAACAGGTAACCTATCCGTGAGCGGATAGACCCGTCTGCCCGTGACCAGGTGTATCTATGCTGCGCTCCATCTGCAAGGGTGCTGAAGACGTCATGCAGCTTGGCATCTTTGACCGTTTCCATCAGAGCTCTGGACGGAGTGTCCAGTTTACTGTCCCCCCCCCCCCCCCCGCCGGATCGTCCATCTGCATCAATGATGCAGTTGAAGTCTCCGGCCAGAATGACCGGCCTGGACGTAGCCAGCAACAGGGGAAGCTGTTGCTGGGCGGCCAACCCTTCACTCTTATCCGCTGGGGCGTACACGTTGATTAGTCTTCCGGGAGCGATTCTGAATTTAACATCCGCGAAGAGGAGGCGCCCGCCCACCACCTCCTTAACCTCGGAGATGGTGAAGTTGCCTCCCCGCAACAGGATCCCTAGGCCTGAGGAGCGGTTATCGCTGCCCCCGACCACACTGATGGCCCACGGGCCCACAAGCTCGACCACATCCTGTAACTGCTGAGGTGCGGTATCCCACACTCCTGCAGAAACAGGACGTCGTCTTTGACCCTGGCCAGGAAGGCCAGCATTGAGATGCATTGTGTAGCCAATTTGATGCTACGCACGTTGATGCTAGCAATTTTGAACCCCATTTTAACAGTTTACAGGTTTACCGGTGTCCATTTGCTGCTGGTCTTGCCCCTCTGGGGTATCTGCGTGCATCCCCGTGGTGGCGGCAAACTGTTGGACCTTCGCAGGGCTGAGGGAGCTGTCCGGCTCCACGCTGGGGCCATTAGCCCACTCTGGTGTCTTCGTGTCGGGCCCATGGTCCGCACTGACCAGTTCTCCGTCTGACAGCAGGGCTGTCACAGGACCGCTGCTCCCAGATACTTGGAGCTGTGGGCTGGTGGGTACCGCCTGGTTCTCACCAGGTAGGGGGAGGCTTTTACCCGTCCCCTCAGAGGGATCGTACTTTCCTTCCTGGGCGGTGCTGCCCTCCTTTTTCCCCACGGCGCTCTGTCTCTTCCTCTGATGACGACCCTTCTTGCGCCCGTCCTCACCATCGGAAGAGCTGCCTGCATCTTCGACTTGTAGGTGTCGCTTCCCCCTTCGCTGGGTGGCTTTGGGGACCCCGAGAGGTTTCCTTTTCCTGTTTTTGACTGTGATCCAGTCCTCTGCCTCCTTTGATTCCTCCCTTTCCATTTCCTCCGTCTGCCGTGACGGAGCTTGGATCGGCTGCTGCACCACCCCGCTGTCTGCCGTCTGCTCCGCTACCGCCTGCTCTTCCTTCTGGGTGCCTCCAGGCACCGTTTCGGTGCTATTTTCTGGTGCCTTGCTGGTCTTTGTTGGTCCACGGCTCGTATTCGTGTTGCCACCTCCGGCCACCTCCGGCCACCCTGCGGCTCCTCGTCTTGGGCAGGCCTTGTACATGTGGCCCGCCTCTCCGCACAGGTTACAGTTCTTGGCCTCCTTACAATCCTTGGTCGGGTGGCCTTCCTGCTTGCAGTTTCGGCATATGGTCACCTTACAGTCGGCCGCCATGTGGCCTGACCTCCCGCAGGTTTGGCACACCTTCGGCTGCCCTGCGTACGTCAGGTAACCTCTGCTTCCTCCGATGGTGAAGCTGAAGGGTGGATGGAGGATGTTCCCGCTGCCATCGACCCTCAGGGTTACATTGACCTGCCTTTTACTGGTCCAGATCCCGAAAGGATAGACCACATCGGTGCTTTCTCCTTCGACCTGGACATACCTCTTCAAGAAGTTGAGAACATCTGCCGCTGGGGTTGTACATTTGGATTGTAACAACCCGACTTCTCTGTGCAGGAAGCACACACAACGGGACCACCGACAAGATGGAGAACAGAGGTTCCCCTTCCTTCTCCTTGAAGACCTTCAGGAGCTGCTCACAATGCTTCACACTCCTGAAGGCACGTCGAAGTAGCCTGCCCCAGGAAAATCCTGCAGGCAGTACAAGTTTTTTTTATTTCACAAATATACTTTATTCGTAAAATATTCATAAAATAATTTGATATACTGTACATTAGGTAATGCCATGCATATTTCCACATTTACATACACAGCTCAGAATTATCATTATTTCATACAGGTCAGTGCATTTCTCGCTCATACGCCCATATATTGAGCTGAGGCATCAGCAGAGCCCAAATGACTGCATGGGCCCCCTGATCTTCTTTAGACAGGCAGATGTTAAACGGTGGTCTTTCCCCACCGTGCCTTGGCGGAAGCTGCCCCAAGCTTCAGCGCGTCCCTCAACACGTAGCCCTGGACCTTGGAATGTACCAGTCTGCAACACTCAGTCGGGGTCAACTCCTTTAGCCGAAATATCAACAGGTTTCGGACCACCCAGAGAGCGTCCTTCACCGAGTTGATGATCCTCCAGGCGCAGTTGATATTCGTCTCAGTGTGCGTCCCAGGGACCAGGCCGTAGAGCACGGAGTCCCGTGTCACGGCGCTGCTCGGGACGAAACTCGACAAATACCTCTGCATTCCTCTCCAGACTTCTTCTGTATAGGCACATTCCAGAAGGAGGTGTGAAACAGTCTCGTTCCCCCCACAGCCGCTTCGAGGGCAGCGTGCGGTGCGGCTGAGAGTTCGGGTTGCATAAATGATCTCACAGGTAGAGCCCTACTCACCACCAGCCAAGCCATGTCTTGGTGCTTGTTGGAAAGTTCTGGCGATGAGGCATTCTGCCAAATTGCTTTAACAGTCTGCTCAGGGAACCACTCGACAGGATCCGCCCCCTCCTTTTCGCGAAGGGTCTCAAGGATGCTATGTGTTGACCACTTCCTGATGGACTTGTGGTCAAAGGTGTTTTTCTTCAAAAATTTCTCCACGAAGGACAGGTGGTACGGAACGGTCCAGCTACTCTGAGCGTTCCGCGGCAGCGAGTCCAGGCCCATCCTTTGCAACACCGCGGACAGGTAGAACCTCAGTATGTAGTGACACTTGGTGTTTGCATACCGGTGATCCACGCACAGCTTGATGCAACCACACACAAAGGTGGCCATCAGGGTGAGGGTGGCATTGGGTGTATTTTTTCCCCGTTGCCCAGATCTTTGTATAGTGAGTCCCTTCGGACCCGGTCCATCTTTGAACTCCATATGAACTGGAAGATGGCCCGGGTGGCTGCAGCGGCGCAGGTTCTGGGAATAGGCCAGACCTGTGCCACGTACAACAGCAATGATAGTGCCTCACACCTGATGACCAGGATTTTTTCCCGTGATGGAGAGCGACCGTAGCCTCCATCTGCCCAGTTTCTGCCTCACTTTACTGATAAGCTCCTCCCAAGACTTGGCGCACGCCCCAGCACCCCCCCCCCCACCCCGAACCAAATACCCAGCACCTTCAGGTGGTCGGTCCTGATGGTGAAGGGGATCGAGGATTGGTCGACCCAGTTCCTGAAGAGCATGGCCTCGCTCTTGCCTCGGTTTACCTTGGCCCTCGAGGCCCGTTTGAACTGGTCACAAATGCACATGAGTCTGCGCACGGTCAGCGGATCCGAGCAGATAATGGCGACGTCATCCATGTCCAGGGAGGCCTTAATCTGCAGGCCCCCGCTGCCCGGAATAGTCACCCCTCTCAGGCTCGCATCCTTCCTGATAGACTCGGAAAATGGCTCGATGCAGCACACAAACAAGGCAGGAGAGAGAGGGCAGCCCTGCCTGACTCCAGATCTGACTGGGAAGCTATCTGATTCCCACCCATTGATTGAGACTGCACTGACGATGTTGGTGTAGAGCAGTCTGATCCAAATGCAGATTCCCTCCCCAAAGCCCATTTTGGAGAGAACATCTCTCATATACCTGTGTGATATCCTGTCAAAGGCTTTCTCCTGGTCAAGGCGATCAGGCAGGCGTTCAACTCTCTATCCTGCACGTAGGCGATCGTATCCCTGAGGAGTGCGAGACTTTCAGCGATCTTCCTGCCCGGCACAGCACAGGTTTGTTCAGGGTGAATCACTGACCCCAGAGCAGACCTGACCCGGTTGGCGATTACCTTTGACAGGATTTTGTATTCCGCATTCAACAGTGTGATCGGTCTCCAATTTTTGAGTTCCTCCCTCTCCCCCTTCCACTTCCACTTGTAGATGAGGGTGATGATGCCTTTCCTCATGGATTCGCTCATGGTACCGCCTGAAGCATGCTGACATACACCTCCAGCAGGTCCTGGCCAATCAAGTCCCACAGAGCGGAATAGAGCTCGACCTGTAAGCGATCACTTCCGGGAGTTTTATTCTTTTGCAGGTAGTATACATCCACTGCTACAAATCCACAAGACTTTCTTCACAAACACTGTGCGATCGACCGGTGTGTGCTCCTCCACCTTCTTCACAGTCACCCTGACTGTGTTGCGAATGCCCTGGCCAGGGCTGCGAACGGCTGCTGAGGCCATGGCTCCAAGGTTGGCTGGTCCCTGAATTGGCGTTAGGCCGAAGCCAGCATGAAGATCCACCAATAGCAGGTCAGCACAACCAAACGATCCTCCAACGCCCAATCACAATCCAGCAATGATCTCTCCACCAGCTCTGATGACTCGCAACTCGACACCTGTCCTGATAAGAACAGACACTTGATCTGAGCTAAAAGGCCGAGAAGTGGTTAAGGAACTGCACATATGGACGTCGCTTAGTAAGCAGCTGACCATAGGGTCCAATCACAGCTCCGCCCGCTTGTTGTATTGAAGGCTCGTAGGTTCCCGTTTTATTAAGTGTCGTGTTGCTGATGAAGCGACTCAGCATCCTGTTTGAGTTCCAGCCTGTTTTGGTTTGACAAACCCGCTCCTTTTTCCTGGTTTAGTTCCAGCAGTGCATGTTGTTCTTCCTAACCAATGCACCAACCTGGAGTTTCTCGCCGCTGTTCCAAAAGCATTCCTTCTTCTCCTCCACTTTTATTCTCCCTCCTTCATTCCAAGTTTGGTGGGAAAAACGAGATGAGGCAGGAGACACTGCAGAAAGGCCGTGGGATGTTGTGGTTATGGCACAGAAACCACGAGTGGATCACCCTCATTCTCTGCTGTCGCCATTCATTCATTTTACAGCAACGTTAATGCTTCCATGGTGTAGTTTCTTTTCGATTGGATAAGGAATACTACTTTAACTTCGAAAGGGTTACAATATTTTGAGGAAGAAATGGCTCCTTGTATCTCATCCAAGTGTCAGACGTATTGTCCGTAGAATGTGAGCCAAGTTGTACAGTCTCCTGCCAGATTCCAGAAAACCTCTCAGCAGCTCCATTCTCAAACTATCCCTGAACGTCAGGCTTTTCATAGAGTAGGAATGGGAAATGAGGGATATTGGCAAATAAAGGGTCAGAGAATATGAAAAAGGGTGAGGTAGATACACAGAGATAAAGACAGAAAACTAGACACCCATCTTGTGGTTGACACTGAAAGAACCAATTCTCGGGTCGACATGGCTGCTAACTGGCAAAAACAATTAGGTTTTGATAACTATCCTCATCCGACCGATAAAACTGACCATTATCCTGGCATTGTGGTCTAGAAATGGAGAACTAATCTGATTCTGTCGTTGTGAATCATTGTCTCTGTTTCTCCCCACAGATGGTGCCAGGACTATTCAGTATCCACGGCAACTCTTTGGATCAGATATCCAACATCTGCATCTCTTGGTTTGCTGTTAAACTTTAAAACTGTTGGCACAAAATCGATGTTCTGCCAGCTTTGGAAAAGTGGGCAGGAATATTCTTACACGATGTGTGTGCAGAACAAAGCACGCATTCCTTGACCGGGAATAGAACCCGTGTCATGGCGGCGAGACCGCCAAATGCTGACTACTAGACTACAAGCGAAGGCAGAAGGTGCCCTTACATTTATTCAGATAGAAAACACTTTTGCCTTTTCACTTCTGATCAGTCTTGCTGCAGATGAGGTCCTCCTTGCCTTCGAGCTTTCACAGAGTGGGAAGAGACCGTTCGGCCCATCGTGTATTGCAGCTAATCAGGCATCCATGTATTCTAGTCCCAGTTTCTAGTTTTGGCTCAAAATGTTTTTTTTTAAGCTTGCTTTTACAGTGTGGAAACAGGCCCTTCGGCCCAACAAGTCCACACCGACCCGCCGAAGCGCCACCCACCCATACCCCTACATTTACCCCTTACTTAACACTACGGGCAATTTAGCATGGCCAATTCACCTGACCCGCACATCTTTGTGACTGTGGGAGGAAACCGGAGCACCCGGAGGAAACCCACGCAGACACGGGGAGAACGTGCAAACTCCACACAGTCAGTCGCCTGAGGCGGGAATTGAACCCAGGTCCCTGGTGCTGTGAGGCAGCAGTACTAACCACTGTGCCACCGTGCCGCCCAACTGTGCCACCGTGCCGCCGTGTTATGTGTACTGCTGTTTCCAGAGCAAATGTGAATGCGATTCTCACTGTGAATTTAAATGACACGACAATGGGACTGAGGTCTGACATGATCACACTGTGTTGGAACCACCTTGAGGAACTGAACCTCATTTTCACCCACAGAGGGAGACACACAGAAACATACCCCGAGAGGAACAGATGTCTCAGGATCATACCAGCTGCCTGTGCTTCACTTCCGCTCTTGGCCCCACACAACAGCTTCTCTTGCAAAGGCAGCTTTAGGTAGAACACTCGCCAGTTTGACAGGCAATGAGAGATGTGGAGCTGAGCTGGAGTTTAAAATGGCCAATAGACCTAAATGCAAGTTGTAAATTTGAAACCACACAGATCCAAACCATTCAGATCCTCAGGACCTGACAAAACAGGACCAGCCATACACCTGTCTGACATTGAGCTGTAATGGACCCAAAAGCAACATTCCCTTTGAATCCACACTGATCCAATCCCTGCAGCTCAAAAGAACCTCAGAAAATAGCAGCTGACAAAATGTAACTGGCTGAACTTTTAAAAGCCCTTTCAAGTACTTTCTAAATTGCACCGCGTTCATTACTGAAAACGCGATCTGTTAGTGCCTGAATTGAAGCGATGCTGAAACACTAGTAATGACAATTTTGACAAGCCACAGCTGTTGGGTAGTGTGGCCGAGTGGTCTAAGTCGCTGGATTTAAGTTCCAGTCTCAATCGAGTCGTGGGTCCGAATCCCATCGCAACCAAAATTGTGGTTGTTTCACTGCTGGCAGCTCAACATCACAGATAGTATGAGTTTTCCTTGTTGCGCTTGCAACTGCTCAGGCCTCTAAAATACTGTCAATCAAACATCATGGCTAGACAGAGAACACAGGGGGCCAACACCTTCAACATATTGTCTAGCTATCACCATTGTTAACAGCTGACCCGGGAATGTAACTTTAAAGAAGAGTTTTGCAATTTACACATGAAAGAAGTGAAACTACCACTGTATTCTAACAGATGAAAGGCTGAACAGACAATCAACTTTTCAATGTATAATTTCAGTTACATCACACTGTAAATTTTTGCTCTAAATTCTGTGTTACGATCAAGCCCTCCGCTATCACCTGATGAAGGACCGTCGCTCCGAAAGCTCGTGTGCTTCCAATTAAACCTGTTGGACTATAACCTGGTGTTATGTGATTTTTAACTTTGGAAAACTGTCGCCCTTAAAGCGGGAACAACAATGTTTCTGCTCAGCTCTGAACGAGGTCACTTTCTGCACAGACTGATGCTTCTTCTCTCCAGAAATTATCAGGGCCCGCCGACAGCATTCATCATCATAGTGATTATCTGTGCTGGAAACATCCACGTATATTCTGAACGAGGAAGAATGTGTATCGAATAAAATCGCACATGGCAATTAATTGGACTTGCATTCCCTTTCACGACAACGGCAGGAATGGGCAGGGACATACAGAGTAAGGTTTACTGACCAGGTCAGAAAGCAATTACCCCCACCTATGTTCACACACAAGCCGAGCGTTCTTACTGCCCGGATATTTGAAGCACCGATCCTTCCCATGGGAGGTGAAGGTGATAACTGCTCCCCCACACAGACACAGTGGGGCCAGAGACCTGATCGAGCTGTCCCCCAGCGGGGATTGTGTTGCTCAGAACAGATTGGGTTTGCCGTGTGGGACTGACACTCACCTCGATCACCCAGAGACACGGTGTAACAGCCGCCAGCAGATGGAGAGGGGTTTGGGGCGGATGCAGACCCACTCTGGGAAAAAAAAAGACTTGGTCCTAAATTCAGGGGGAATAATTGTTACAGGTAGAAGACTGGAGAATGGGATTGAGAACGATATTAACCAAGATCGAATGGCAGAGCAGTCTATGGGCTGAAAGCTCTAACCGTCATCTGATACCTTCCGGTCTCTGGTCACCTGGTGTCTAAGAAATGAGATACAGAGTTAATTGTTCATTTCCAAGTTCTCCGGTCATAAATGGGCAAAGTGAGAGATGGGACAGATCTGATACACATTTAAAAACTGGGAAAATGGTTGGAGAGGAAAATAAAAGAGAAGCTGAGTATAAAGTTGGAAGTCAGAAGATAGTCAATAAAAAGGAAGAGAGTACAGATCCAGAGGGAGATGGACATGTAAAAAGAAATGTTACTAGTCCCAAAGTCTTAACACTTTTCCTTTCCAAAATGCGAGCAGACCTGCTGAGATTTTCCAGCAATTTCATTTGTTGGTTCTGAAACAGAAGATGGGGGTGATCCTGGACCAATCAGCTCTCCCATGCTCTGGGGATGTTTGACTTACCCGCTCACCCAGATAACTTCTGCCCCACTCTGAAACCTCACAATCCTGCCCCACCCTTGTTACTGACAATAAACTGTTCATTAGGTGAACCCCCATGAGCACACAAGATCATTTTCTGTGGGAATTGTGGAACGTTCAGGGAGAGTTCCCTTCGGTTTCCGTCAGAACGGTCTGAATCACTTCATCTTGGTTCAGGACCATTTGACATTGAGCGGTCACTTTCAGACCCCCCCCCAACAAGGAGCCATTGGCGTTTTGTGTCTCTGAGCACCTTGTTTGGTGCACGTTTGGAGTGGAAGCTGACGTTTTGAAAGGGACACCATTCATCGTATATTCGGCTGCACTGAGAAACTTGTCTCTGGCATTTCCAGGAAAGTGGAGACAGCTTTCACTCAGAAACCGATGTGAGATCAACCACAGTCGGATCGACGTGTCAAAACCAACCCCTGCTCTGGGTTACAATCCTGCAAGTGGAGCAGACAGTTGGATTTCTTTCAAGGAGTGAAAGGGCCCATCGTGAGGCTTGAACCTAAGGCCTGAGATGAAGTATCTCATGCTCTACCGACTAAAGTAGCTGGGCCTGGCTCACGATTGGTTAGTGTTCATTTCATACTGAGCATATTTCACCGGGCATTGCAATTTGTAAGGATCCAGTTCATTCCTCCCAATCACAAATGGCATCATTCCCACTTTCCATTTCTCAGCTATTATTCCTTCGGAACATTATTATCTAGTTAGCACTTGTCTCTGGATTTAAGACTCAAGAAAAATATTTTCATATATTTATCCTCATCTTTAGGTGGCCGGAGTGATTCCCAGTCACTCTGGCAGATGCTAAATCAAATGGGAAATTACCTCAGGAAACCCCATCATTTTTGTTTGGAGTGTAAGGAATCCCACCTGCTGACGAGACAGAGTCCTCACAGTCAACACTTTCTCTATTCTTCCTGCCAACAACCTTTCCCACTTCTTATTTGCCAGACAGGAGTTTTGTTTATGAAACGGTCCAAGAACAGGAACAATCTTCTGAAGCCATTTCCAATTTAAAGGTGTCGCTTGCACACGGGAAGAGCCGTTCCTGGGGAAGGATTTTCCATGTGCTGTGTCCCAGGGCTGTGCAGGAAGCCGCTGATTGAAGCTGCAGTAGCCGCTTTCTGTTGGCAGCGGGGCCTTGGAGAGTTTGGGGCCGCATCCAGCTGCAGACTCGGGTGAGTTCTCCGGTGGCAGTGTCGGGACATGGTTGGTCTCAATGCTTGAACTGAAATCACTGAGGCTCAGTGCTAAGGGCACCGAAGTTTCAGACAAATGCGCTGGCTATTTGAGACACAGAAACTGACAATAAAATGGGCCATACATATGTCCGAAAGCAGAGTGGTTTGAGGAGGCTCCGACAGCAAGGGCTTACATTGTTTTCAGAGTCAGCCTGGATTAGAGGCCTGCCCGGCTGCAAGCACAACAATTAAAACGCCCAGCGCCTGCTGTGGTTTTTGCTATGTGACGACTTTGGTAGCAGCAGGATTCGAACTCTCGACTCAACAGAAACTGGAACTTAAATCCAGCGCCTTAGTGCGCTCAGCCACGCTGCCCTCCACCAATGGAGGGCCAAAATTGCCATTACTAGTGCTTCAGCGTCTCTTCATTTCAGGCACTAACAGATCGCGCATTCAGTAATGAACTTGGTGCAATTTAGAAAGTACTTGAAAGGGTTTTTACTGTTTGGGCAATAGCATGAAGCTGAATACGCTTCGACGGTTTTCCCTCCACCAATGGAGTGCTAAAATCGCCATTACTAGTGTTTCAGCGTCTCTTCATTTCAGGCACTAACAGATCGCGCATTCAGTAATGAACTTGGTGCAATTTAGAAAGTACTTGAAAGGGTTTTTACTGTTTGGGCAATAGCATGAAGCTGAATACGCTTCGACAGTTTTCCCTGGAGCTTCAGGGCTGAGGGATGACCTTACAGAATTTTATAAAGACATGAGGCAGACGGACAGAGAAAAGAGTCAGGGAGTAATTTTTCACAAGGCACATGAGTTCAAAGCGAGATAGCATTGGTTTAATGTGAGAACAGGAACATTTAAAGGGGATGTGAGGGACACTTGTTTTACACACAGACATTTCCGTGTGTACAGAATGAATTGCCATATTTAGTGGCAGAGACTGGCGCGCTCACAACATTTCAAAGGCATCTGAATGGGTTCGGAGAGATAAGGGACAAATTTTGGGAAATATGGTTGGATTAATTTCGGGTTATCTGTTTAGCAGTGGCAGGTTAGATAGCAGGATCTGTTTCCGAGCTTGGCAACTCTGAGACGCTCCAGAAGCTGACACCAGCTTGAATAGACCATTTACTAAAAAAAAACGCCTGCTGTTTGTTACTATATTTCCTGGAGGGTGAAGTTTGGCCTGAAGAAAAATACCACACAAATTGTGTTACCCCTCAGCACTCCAGCGAATCCAAAAGCTGACAGCTCTTAGCGTGGAACAGAAGCAAACAGAAAAGGCGGAATCATTGCCAGGCACACTGGCCCCATGTTGACTTTGAGGGAGTGCGAGTCGTCTATGTCATGTACTGCTCCCACAAATGGCAGCGAGACAATTCCAAACCGTGCTTCCAAACATCCTGCAGCTTTAATACATTGTAAAGTCACAGAAAGTGCTCAAGTAACATCCAACAAAGCAGAACAACAATGAACCATGGGAAGTGAAGGTGACCAATGACATTCTTGATTAAATTAGGTCACCAATGCGCTGGTGGAGGGGACCAATCACCAGCCTCCCTGACCAGGACAGGAATGAAGGAAACCAGAGAACTCGAACAACGTTTCACATCGGGATTGTCCACCGTTTCACCACAGCAACAAAAACCGGCGAGCAGATTCAGTGTAGGATGTGGTTTCACATCAGCAATGAAATATCAATCCCCACTCACTTTCAGGGAAAACAGTGACCAACCGTAAATTGTCTGGAATATAAATCCCCAGCGCAGGCTGTTTGGGTCCTGGATTATACTGCTGTACAGACCCTCATATGGACAAAGTACTTCGCAATGGGAGTGTTTGTGGCTGTCCATACCACAATGGCAGCTGTTGCCCTCGCTCTCACTGCCATTCCTGGCCGTGTACGGATTGGCATCCTCACCTTGCTCCCGGGGCTTCAGGGTACAATACTCTGCTGCAGAAAACCGGAGCGTTTTGGAGCATAAAGATGTGTATCCCCTGTGCCTCCTGGAGTTGTTGTTGGAATGTTTGGCGGAGCTGGGAAGATGGTTTGCAGCATTTTCCTCCCATTTCAGGGTAACATGCTCAGGGCTGCAGAGCCTGTTGTGAAACGCTGCTGTCCTGTGGCAGTGGGAATTGATTTGGTTTCATTCCCGATGCTTCCGGTTTTTGGGGTTGCAGACTGGGTCCTGATGAATCTGTTTATTGATGGAATCCGCGGATGAGTGCCCTGCTTCTTGAAATTCTCTGGCTGCCTTCTGTTTGCCCTGTCCTATTACAATTGTGCTGTTCTGGTCGAACCTTGCCGTCTGGACGGATTGCTACTCGGGACAGCTGGTCGTTGACAATTCATTACTGCCACGCAATGTCTTTGCCAAGAATAGATATCCCCACGACTTCATTCCCAGATGTCTGGCACACGAAATTCCCAACGAGGATATGCCACCAGGCAATTTGAAAAGCACACTCACCTTTATTCAAATAAATTGCTGGGAACTGACAGTCAGACTCCCCTGAACACATGGGTTTACAACAGCACATAACCTTGAACATAAAACGACAGCCTCGCTCAGACAAAACTCCCCAGAACACAACACCCAATCCCCATCATGTACAAACGTGGGTGTCAAGATTCCACGCAGCGACTGCATGATACACTATCAAGGAGAAACAGGCCGACAACTAGCGAGCTGCATTTATAAAGTTCAACTAACCCATAAACGCCACGGACGGCTGTTCCTTGTAGCTATCCACAGGGCACTGAGTGTCTCGGATTCCGGGGCTGGGAACTTGGATCACATGACCGTCTGGGACACTGGTTACTTCCGTGTGTGACGTAACTCCTGAGGGAACACATGGAACTCTCGATTGCTCATTGAGAAATACATCCAACATAGTAGCGCAGAGAAATCTGTCTGTTGTGGTTCTGGTGCTGTTCCTGACAGGTCCTCTAGTGCTGAACTTATTCTGTGTTACCTGATGGTTCGGTGCGTGTTTCTGTGATCGTATTGTGGGCAGTCATCTGCGGTTTAGCTGCGTTGGAAACCCAGGTCTCTATTTTGTTTTTTTTTCATATAATGCGCAATTGCAACACAGTAAAGTATCAGTTAATATTTGAAGATGATACACAGAGGCGTGTGAAATGCTGAGGTTTTGGTGATACTTATACAATAGTTAGAGATTACCTTCATTCAGGAGATAAGGATGCAGAATGTGTTTGGATACGAATGAGGAACAGTGAGGAGAGAGCTCACCAGCAGATATAGTTTACAAGTCCACTCGCAGTAACCACGATGTGAGATAAAACATGCAAGAAATAAATAGTCTGTGAGTGATAAAAGATGGCAATAATCATGTGTGGGTTTAATTTCCCCGCTCCCACTCCCGGTCCCATTGTAAAGGAAGTTTGGAGAACAATAATCAATAAATCACAGATGACCCATAGAACAACGCGAGTCATATCTTGGTCATCGATTAGTTTACAGGCGACTTAGTCTCTGTCTTTTCTTGGACACCATCTCGTTCATTGTGAGCATCAGGAAATGCCATTTCTTTTGTCAGAAAAAAATGTCACTAATCTTTATTTGTTTCATGTCCCAGAACACTCAGATCAATAACTCCCTTGATCAGCTCTGCTGGACATGTCAGTAAAGAAATCTGGCAAATTGACAAATATGATATTCCTTTCAATAAATAATTTTGACACAGTTTGACTGCAATCATCTCTTCCTAACTTTCTGCGTTTCTTCTTTTACAATGGCGTCTCGCATCTTCCAAATAACAGCAAAGGTATGAGAGCAGATGGAAGCAATTTACCGATTACGTGAGCGACAGGTTTCAATGAGATCACGGCTGATTTGTTAAATCCACCCACCCCGACCCACCACCCTTTTCAGTCTAATCTCCGTGGCCCTTGATTGTGAATTAACGAAATATTTGTCTCTCTCAGTCTTGAATATATCTGGCCTTCCCAACCATCTGACGGATAGAATTCCATAGATTTGCTAATCTCTGAAAGAAAGAATATCCTTCTCATCAGAGTCTTAAATGTGGGACCCCTTCCGCTGTTAGAAAACCCTCTGCTCCCACATTGTCCCAGGCGTAAATCAGAGCGGAATCACCCCCTGAGAAGAGGTCTGCACTGCCCAGTGCCAGCTGTGTGCATTTGAAACATTTCCCTATTTTGACCTCTGATTCAACAAATCGACCAGATTTACACTTGGGTTTGCCAATGGGGAATCTTTTCAAGAGCACCAATTCAGCTGGCGGTGAAAGCGCTAGGCAAGTACAAGGACATTTTTCTTTCTCAATCCACTGCTGCGTTTATGAATCTCTCAGCTGGCAGGAGGATGAGGGTGTAGTGGGTAGCATGGCTGCCTTCCAAGCAGTTGGTATGGGTTCAGATCTCAGCCATCGCACGTTGACACCTTTGAAGCGATGTTGAATGGAAAACCCTGAGATGAAGTCAATGAGATCCATCTGTCTGAAGTTTTCCAAAGGTTTTAGGATGGGATACCAGCTGCTGTTACACTTCCAGAGCTGGCAAAACTCTGAGAGATTCTCTCAATGGTGATTTGAACAGTGAGTGACTAATCCAGGAGAGTCAGCATGAGTTTCTCAGTGAAGGCTGTACCTTGCTCAGTTTGGGAGAATTTGTTTGAAGGAAAAAAGATTAATCGATGGAGAGCGTGTTTGTGATGGGGATAAAATGGATGATAGGAACCATGCTGCATTTGCGTGTCTGGATAAACTCAGTGAGGAGAGCGTTAGACCCTCCGATCTGAGCTGGTTCAAGCATCCTTCAGGCACAACGTTGATTGGGCTTCACTGAGACAAACCCGAAACGCCGTGTGGCTGCTTTCCGTGCTGTCATCTGTCTCCAAGTCCCTGGCTCTATCTGACAGTGTGTTCAACAAGGGAAACTGACAGGTTACATTGATCACGGTGAAAGGTAAGGACGGACTGGCGATGCCTGGTAAAGGAACCAATTGTCAATGAGGAAACAGGATTTGTGCCACAATCTGTCCAACACTGACACTTGCATTCTCCTTTTTCAGCATCGTCAGGTTAACTCGGAAATAAAATGGGGAATTACCGGGAATTAGAGCATATTTAATGAAAGGTAGGTGGTGAAATTAGCCCGACTATCATTGCAGAGAACCCTCACAAATACAACGTGTGTATTATTTCGTTCAGTACAATAACAGCTGGAGCATTCTATGATTCTGAATTATGATGGATTGTTCCAAATCTCCACTTCCCCTTCAACTGCTGTAACGGGCTGTAATTTCTCTGTTCCTGCAGACACAGTTGGAACTGAAGGAACCTGGGCAATTTCAAAAGGCCACATCATGACAATGTCTCCACCAGGGTGAGGTGTTTCTGGCCAGATTGATAACAATGTTAGCTGCCAATTACACAGGGGTAGGGTTCTATTGACCAGATTTGACACAAAGTCAGAGTGAGGTAATGGTGTTCTCAGTGACTCACTGATGTGAACAGATCAAATAGCACATTGTGGTGCACTGTGTGTGGCAGTTTGAGGGGAACCACTCCAGCAGAATGACACATTCCCCGTTGTCAGTGTTTCGACCTTGAAAGCCCACAATTATGTGTGAATCTGAGCCAGTGCAAAGGCTGTCCCTTACATTCCAATTGATCTGCCAGTCTGAAACAAGTTAATTTCTGTCACTGTTGTACAGGGCACCAAGTGTGTCTCCATACTGTTCCATTCCCAATGTGGTTCAATGCTATCCGCTTCTCCCTGGGCCGGGACAGATTCTCTTTGGTTTCTCGGTTTCTGGTTTGGGACATGGAGGTTCCATCTGTGCTCCCAATATGACCTGACCTGCCAAACATTTCTGAGCCAATACTGATGTCAGCAACTGCTTATGAATTGGGGCCCTGAAGTACTTGGGGATAGGCTGCACTTATTGTGTCGCATATAGACCTGAGCACCGAACTTTCCAAGAGATGTGTGAACGCTGCACATGTTTAAAAGAATTGTCCCAGGAATGCGGATATTAGCTATGTCAATAGCGTTGAGGAGCTGGACATTTCTGTTTCATTTGGAAGTGATTTTATTAAATAGATGTCCTCAAAATTGTGGGTCATCTGGCCCAGAGAGAAGGAAGGCAATCAGACACTCAGTCTATTGTCAAAAGAGAAAAGGGCAGAATGAGATAATTAAAAAAAGCATAGAATACCTTGTGAGGAGCTAAAATGATCCGTTTGAGCCTGGTTTGGAACTACATTATACCAGAACGGTATTGCATCAGCAACTGGGAAAAGCAAGTCCATGTCACGGCAGGAGGGTGACAATGAGGGGCCCTGAACTTCTCCAACACAGACATGGGGCGGACATGGTACAATGACAGGTCACCTACATTCCTACCAGTAATCTAGGATGATGGGAATTATCTGAGACATGGGTAATGACAGCCCATGGTAGAGCTACGGTAGACGGCTCGCTAATGTCATAGATTCATACAATAAATGGTCATGACTGACATCACGGAGACAATGTGAGGTACATTCTCTCAACACAATGTTGCTGTACAAAAATCCAAGACAAATTAGAAAGCAAATTTCGATGTTACCAGTTCATTAAGGAAGAGGAAAACAGTGTTGATACAGCAAACAAAATAACATCCATCCACTAGAAAGCAATGTAATCTCTTTATGTGAAGGCAGCATTTTTACAATGGCAGGCTGCCTCTCTGTCCATAAAGTGGCGAGAATGACGGGTTTTTCTAATTAGACAGCGGCTACACATCCTTAACGTTATCTGATCTGGCCTTGAAGTTCCTATTTGCATTGGTACTGAGCTCCATGATGCACAGTAAATGAACTAGTATAGTGGCAATGTTCCCAGCTCAGGGCTGCTGGACCTGGCTTCAAGTTCTGTCTTTTCCATAGGTACATTGTTACATCTCTGAGCAGATTGATTGAAAAATGTCTCCAGAGTAAGTGTGATGGGGTCAGGGTGATAGTGACGCAGTAATTGTGATGGGGTCAGGGTGACAGTGATGCAGTAAGTGTGATGGGGTCCCTGGAATAGTGATGCAGTAGGAGTGCGGAGATCAGTGTGATAGTGATACAGTAAGTGTGAAGGGTCAGGGTGATCGTGATGCAGTAAGTGTGATGGGGTCAGAGCGATAGCAACGCAGTAAGTGTGATGGGGTCTGGGTGATAGTGATGCAGTAAGTGTGAGGTAGTCAGGGTGATAGTGATTCATAAGTGTGATGGCTTCAGGGCGACAGTGATGCAGTAAGTGTGATGGGGTCAAGGTGATCGTGATGCAGTAAGTGTGGTGGGGTCAGGATGATAGTGACGCAGGAAGTGTGATGGGGTCAGGGTGATCGTGATGCAGTAAGTGTGATGGGGTCAGGGTGATAGTGACGCAGGAAGTGTGATGGGGTCAGGGTGATCGTGATGTAGTAAGTGTGATGGGGTCAAGATGATAGTGACTCAGTAAGTGTGATGGTGTCAGGGTGATCGTGATGCAGTAAGTGTGATGGGGTCAGGGTGATAGCGACACAGTAAGTGTGGTGGGGTCAAGGTGATATTTATGCAATAAGAGTGAGGTGATCAGTGTGATAGTGATACAATAAGTGTGAGGAGATCAGGGTGAAAGTGACGCAGTAAGTGTGAGGGGTCAAGGTGATAGTGATGCAGTAAGTGCGATGAGGTCAAGGTGATAATGACTCAGTAAGTGTGATGGTGTCGGGATGATCGTGACACAGTAAGTGTGAGGGGGTCATGGTGATAGTGATGCAGTACGTGTGATGGGGTCATGGTGATAGTGATACAGTAAGTGTGTTGGGATCAGGATGACAGTGACACAGTAAGTGTGATAGGGTCAGGGTGATAGTGATGCAGTAAGTGTGATAGGGTCAGGGTGATTGTGAGGCAGGAAGTGTGATGGGGTCAGGGTAAAAGTGACGCAATAAGTGTGATGGGGTCAGGGTGATAGTTACGCAGTAAGTGTGATGAGGTGAGGGTGATAGTGACGCAGTAAGTGTGATGGGGTCAGGGTGATAGTGATGAAGTAAGTATGATGGCGTCAGGGTGATTGTGACGCAGTAAGTGTGAAGGGGTGAGGGTGATCGTGACGCAGTAAGTATGATGGGGTCAGGGTGATAGTGACGCAGAAAGTGTGATGGGGTCAGGATAATAGTGATGCAGTAATTGTAATGGGGTCAGGGTGATAGCGACACAGTAAGTGTGATGGGGCCAAGGCGATATTTATGCAATAAAGAGTGAGGTGATCATTGTGATCGTGATACAGTAAGTTGAGGAGATAAGCGTGATAGTGACGCAGTAAGTGTTAGGGGGTGAGGATGATAGCGACGCAGTAACTGTGAGGAGATCAGGGTGAAAGTGACGCAGTAAGGGTGAGGGGGTCAGGGTGATAGTGATACAGTAAGTGTGAGGGGGTCAGGGTGATAGCGACTCACTAGGTGTGAGGGGTCAGGGGGATAGCGAAGCAGTAAGGGAGAGCATGTCAGGGTGATAGTGATGCAGTTAGTGTGAGTGTGCCAGGGTGAAAGTGACGCAGTAAGTGCGATGGGGTTAGGGAAGTAGCGACATAGTAAGTGTGATAGGGTCAGGGTGATAGTGACACAGTAAATGTGATAGGGTCAGGGTGTCGTGAAACAGCACTTGTGAGTGTATCAGGGAGATAGTGACGCAATAAGTGTGTTGGGATCAGGATGGCAGTGAGGCAGTAAGTGTGATGGGGTCAGGGTGATAGTGATGCAGTAATTGTGAGAGGGTCAGGGTGATTGTGACGCAGTAAGTGTGATGGGGTCAGGGTAAAAGTGACGCAATAAGTGTGATGGGGTCAGGGTGATAGTTACGCAGTAATTGTGATGAGGTGAGGGTGATAGTGACGGAGTAAGTGTGATGGGGTCAGGGTGATAGTGACTCAGTAAGTGTGAGGGTCAGGGTGATAGTGATGCAGTAAGTGTGAGGTAGTCAGGGTGATAGTGATGCATAAGTGTGATGGGGTCAGGGTGATAGTGATACAGTAAGTGTGATGGGGTCTGGGTGATAGTGATGCAGTAAGTGTGAGGTAGTCAGGGTGATAGTGATGCATAAGTGTGATGGCTTCAGGGCGATAGTGATGCAGTAAGTGTGATGGGGTCAAGGTAATCGTGATGCAGTAAGTGTGATGGGGTCAGGGTGATAGTGACGCAGGAAGTGTGATGGGGTCAGGGTGATCGTGATGTAGTAAGTGTGATGGGGTCAAGATGATAGTGACTCAGTAAGTGTGATGGGGTCAGGGTGATCGTGATGCTGTAAGTGTGATGGGGTCAGGGTGAAAGTGACGCAGTAAGTGTGATGGGGTCAAGGTGATAATGACTCAGTAAGTGTGATGGGGTCGGGATGATCGTGACACAGTAAGTGTGAGGGGGTCATAGTGATAGTGATGCAGTGCGTGTGATGGGGTCATGGTGATAGTGACACAGTAAGTGTGTTGGGATCAGGATGACAGTGACACAGTAAGTGTGATAGGGTCAGGGGGATAGTGATGCAGTACGTGTGATAGGGTCAGGGTGATTGTGAGGCAGGAAGTGTCATGGGGTCAGGGTGATAGTTACGCAGTAAGTGTGATGGGGTCAGGGTGATAGTGATGCAGTAAGTGTGATGGGGTTAGGGTGATTGTGACGCTGTAAGTGTGAAGGGGTGAGGGTGATCGTGACGCAGTAAGTATGATGGGGTCAGGGTGATAGTGACGCAGAAAGTGTGATGGGGTCAGGATAATAGTGATGCAGTAATTGTAATGGGGTCAGAGTGATAGCGACACAGTAAGTGTGATGGGGCCAAGGTGATATTTATGCAATAAAGAGTGAGGTGATCATTGTGATCGTGATACAGTAAGTTGAGGAGATCAGCGTGATAGTGACGCAGTAAGTGTGAGGGGGTGAGGGTGATAGCGACGCAGTAAGTGTGAGGAGATCAGGGTGAAAGTGATGCAGTAAGGGTGATGGGGTCAGGGTGATAGTGATACAGTAAGTGTGATGGGGTCTGGGTGATAGTGGTGCAGTAAGTGTAAGGTAGTCAGGGTGATAGTGATGCATAAGTGTGATGGCTTCAGGGCGATAGTGATGCAGTAAGTGTGATGGGTCAAGGTGATCGTGATGCAGTAAGTGTGGTGGGGTCAGGGTGATAGTGACGCATTAGTTTGATGGGGTCCGGGTAATAGTGACGCAGTAAGTGTGAGGTAGTCAGGGTGATAGTGATGCAGTAAGTGTAATGGCTTCAGGGTGAGTGACGGGGTCAGTGTGAATGTGACGCTGAAAGGGTGATGGGGTCAGGGTGACAGTGACGCAGTAGGTGTGAAGTGGTCAGGGTGATAGTGACACGGTAAGTGTGAGGGGATCAGGGTGATCCTGATGCTGTAAGTGTGATGTGGTGAGGGTGATAGTGACGCAGTAAGTGTGAGGGGTCAGGGTGATCGTGATGCAGTAAGTCTGTTGGGGTCAGGGTGATAGTGACTCAGTACGTGTGATGGGGTCAGAGTGACAGTGACGCAATAAGAGTGATGGGTTCAGGGTGATAGTGAAGCAGTAAGTGTGATGGGGTCAGGGTGACAGTGATGCAGTAAGTGTGATGCGGTCATGGTGATAGTGAAGCAGTAGGAATGTGGAAATCAGTGTGATAGTGATACAATAAGTGTGAAGGGTCAGGGTGATCGTGAAGCAGTAAGTGTGTTGGGGTCAGGGTGATAGCAACGCAGTAAGTGTGATAGGGTCAGGGTGATAGTGATGCAGTAAGTGTGAGGTAGTCAGGGTGATAGTGATGCATAAGTGTGAAGGGTTCAGGGCGACAGTGATGCAGTAAGTGTGATGAGGTCAAGGTGATAGCGATGCAGTCAGTGTGTTGGGGTCAAGATGATAGTGATGCAGTAAGCGTGATGGGGTCAGGGTGATAGTGACACTGTAAGTGTGGTGGGGTCAAGGTGATATATATGCAATCAGTGTGAGGAGATCAGGGTTAAAGTGATGCAGGTAGTGTGATGGGGTCAGGGTGATAGTGACACAGTAAGTGTGATGGGGTCCCTGTGATAGTGATGCAGTAAGTGTGATGAGGTCACGGTGATAGTGAATCAGTAAGTGTGATGGGGTCAGGGTGATCGTGACACAGTAAGTGTGAGGGGGTCATGGTGATAGTGATGGAGTAAGTGTGATAGGGTCAGGGTGATTGTGAGGCTGTAAGTATGATGGGGATAGGGCAAAAATGATGCAATAAGTGTGATGGGGTCAGGGTGATCGTGACACAGTCAGCGTGAGGGGGTCATGTTGATAGTGATGCAGTACGTGTGATGGGGTCAGGGTGATAGTGACACAGTAAGTGTGGTGGGGTCAGGGTGGTAGTGACGCAGGAAGTTTGATGGGGTCCGGCTAATAGTGATGCAGTAAGTGTGAGGTAGTCAGGGTGATAGTGATGCAGAAAGTGTGGTGGATTCAGGGCGAGTGACGCAGTAAGTGTGATGGGGTCAGTGGGAATGTGACGCTGGAAGGGTGATGGGGTCAGGGTGACAGTGACGCAGTAGATGTGATGGGGTCAGGGTGATAGTGACACGGTAAGTGTGAGGAGATCAGGGTGATCCTGATGCAGCAAGTGTGAGGGGATCAGGGTGATCCTGATGCAGTAAGTGTGATGTGGTGAGGGTGATAGTGACGCAGTAAGTGTGAGGGGTCAGGATGATCGTGATGCAATAAGTGTGATGGGGTCAGGGTGATAGTGACTCAGTACGTGTGATGGGTTCAGGGTGATAGTGAAGCAGTAAGTGTGATGGGGTCAGGGTGACAGTGAAGCATTAGGAATGTGGAAATCAGTGAGATAGTGATACAATAAGTGTGAAGGGACAGGGTGATCGTGAAGCAGTAAGTGTGTTGGGGTCAGGGTGATAGCAACGCAGTAAGTGTGATAGGGTCAGGGTGATAGTGATGCAGTAAGTGTGAGGTAGTCAGGGTGATAGTGATGCATAAGTGTGAAGGGTTCAGGGCGACAGTGATGCAGTAAGTGTGATGAGGTCAAGGTGATAGCGATGCAGTCAGTGTGTTGGGGTCAAGGTGATAGTGATGCAGGTAGTGTGATGGGGTCAGGGTGATAGTGACACAGTAAGTGTGATGGGGTCCCTGTGATAGTGATGCAGTAAGTGTGATGAGGTCACGGTGATAGTGAATCAGTAAGTGTGATCGGGTCAGTGTGATCGTGACACAGTAAGTGTGAGGGGGTCATGGTGATAGTGATGCAGTACGTGTGATGGGGTAAGGGTGATAGTGACACAGTAAGTGTGTTGGGATCAGGATGACAGTGACGCAGTAAGAGTGATAGGGTCACGGTGATAGTGATGGAGTAAGTGTGATAGGGTCAGGGTGATTGTGAGGCTGTAAGTATGATGGGGATAGGCAAAAGTGATGCAATAAGTGTAATGGGGTCCGGGTGATAGTTACGTAGGAAGTGTGATGGGGTCAGGGAGATAGTGGCACAGTAAGTGTGATGATGTCAGGGTGATAGTGATACAGTAAGTGTGATGGGGTCAGGGTGATAGTGACACAATAAGTGTGATGGTGTGAAGGTGATATTTATGCAATAAAGGGTGAGGTGATCATTGTGATCGTGATACAGTGAATGAGAGGAGATCAGCGTGATAGTGACGCAGTAAGTGTGAGGGGGTGAGGGTGATAGCGACGCAGTAGGTGAGAGCATGTCAGGGTGATAGTGATGCAGTTAGCGTGAGTGTGCCAGGGTGAAAGTGACGCAGTTAGTGTGATGGGGTCAGGGAAATAGCGACATAGTAAGTGTGATGGTGTCAGGGTGATCGTGACACAGTCAGTGTGAGGGGGTCATGTTGATAGTGATGCAGTAGGTGTGATGGGGTCAGGGTGATAGTGACACAGTAAGTGTGATAGGGTCAGGGTATCGTGACACAGCAAGTGTGAGTGTATCAGGGAGATAGTGATGCAATGAGTGTGTTGGGATCAGGATGACAGTGACGCAGTAAGTGTGATGGGGTCAGGATGATAGTGATGCAGTAAGTGTGAGAGGGTCAGGGTGATTGTGACGCAGTAAGTTTGATGGGGTCAGGGTAAAAGTGACGCAATAAGTGTGATGGGGTCAGGGTGATAGTTACGCAGTAAATGTGATGACGTGAGGGTGATAGTGACGCAGTAAGTGTGATGGGGTCAGGGTGATAGTGACGCAGTAAGTGTGATGGGGTCAGGGTGATTGTGACGCAGTAAGTGTGATGGGGACAGGATAATAGTGATGCAGTAAATGTAATGGGGTCAGGGTGATAGCGACACAGTAAGTGTGATGGGGTCAAGGTGATATTTATGCAATAAAGAGTGAGGTGATCATTGTGATGGTGATACAGTAAGTGTGAGGGGGGTCAGGGTGATAGTGATACAGTAAGTGTGATGGTGTCTGGGTGATAGTGATGCAGTTAGTGTGAGGTAGTCAGGGTGATAGTGATGTATAAGTGTGATGGGTTCAGGGTGATAGTGATGCAGTAAATATGATGGGGTCAAGGTGATCGTGATGCAGTAAGTGTGATGGGGTCAGGGTGATAGTGACGCAGGAATTGTGATGGGGTCAGGGTGATAGTGATGCAGTAAGTGTGATGATGTCACGGTGATAGTGACTCAGTAAGTGTGTTGGGGCCAGGGTGATAGCGACACAGTAAGTGTGGTGGGGTCAAGGTGATATTTATGCAATCAGTGTGAGGAGATCAGGGTGAAAGTGACGCACTAAGTGTGATGGGGTCAAGGTGATAGTGATACATTCCGTGTGATGGGGTCCCTGTGATAGTGATGCAGTAAGTGTGAGGGGTCAGGGTGATAGTGGTGCAGTAAGTGTGATGAAGTCACGGTGATAGTGACTCAGTAAGTGTGAGGGGGTCATGGTGATAGTGATGCAGTACGTGTGATGGGGTCAGGGTGATGGTGACACAGTAAGTGTGTTGGGATCAGGATGACAGTGACGCAGTAAGTGCGATAGGGTCAGGGTGATAGCGACACAGTAGTGTGAAGGGGTCAAGGTGATATTTATGCAATAAAGAGTGAGGTGATCATTGTGATCGTGATACAGTAAGTGTGAGGGGGTCAGGGTGATAGCGACTCACTAAGTGTGAGGGGTCAGGGTGATAGCGAAGCAGTAAGTGAGAGCATGTCAGGGTGATAGTGATGCAGTAAGTGTGAGTGTGCCAGGGTGAAAGAGACGTAGTAAGCGTGAGGGGGTCAGGGTGATAGCGAGGCGGGAAGTGTGATGGGGTCAGGGTAATAGCGACACAGTAAGTGTGATGTGGTCAAGGTGATATTTATGCAATAAAGAGTGAGGTGATCATTGTAATAGTGATTCAGTAAGTGTGAGGAGATCAGGGAATTGTGACGCAGTAAGTGTGAGGGGGTGAGGGTGATAGTGACACAGCAATAAAGAGTGAGGGGGTGAGGGTGATAGCGACGCAGTAAGGGTGAGGAGATCAGGGTGAAGTGACTCAGTAAGTGTGATGGGGTCAGGGTGATAGTGATACACTAAGTGTGAGGGGGTCAGGGTGATAGCGATGCAGTAAGTGTAAGGGGTCAGGGTGATAGCGAAGCAGTAAGTGAGAGCATGTCAGTGTGATAGTGATGCAGTAAGTGTGAGTGTGCTAGGGTGAAAGTGACGCAGTAAGTGTGAGGCGGTCAGGGTGATAGCGAGGCAGGAAGTGTGATGGGGTCAGGGTGATTGTGAGGCAGTAAGTGTGATGGGGTCAGGGTAATTATGACGCAGAAAGTGTGAGGTAGTCAGGGTGATAGTGATGCAGTACGTGTGATGGGGTCAGGGTGATGGTGACACAGTAAGTGTGTTGGGATCAGGATGACAGTGACGCAGTAAGTGCGATAGGGTCAGGGTGATAGCGACACAGTAGTGTGAAGGGGTCAAGGTGATATTTATGCAATAAAGAGTGAGGTGATCATTGTGATCGTGATACAGTAAGTGTGAGGAGATCAGCGTGATAGTGACGCAGTAAGTGTGATGGGGTCAGGGTGATAGCGATACAGTAAGTGTGATGGGGTCAGGGTAATTATGACGCAGAAAGTGTGAGGTAGTCAGGGTGATAGTGATGAAGTAAGTGTGATGGGTTCAGTGTGAGTGACGCAGTAAGTGTGATGGGGTCAGTGCGAATGTGACGCTGAAAGGGTGATAGGGTACGGGTGATCGTGATGCAGTAAGTGTGATGGGGACAGCGTGATTGTGAGGCAGTAAGTGTGAGGGGATCATGCTGAATGTGACACTGGAATGGTGATGGGTCAGGGTGATTGTGAGGTAGTAAGTGTGAGGGGATCATGGTTAAAGTGACGCAATAAGTGTGAGGGGTCAGGGTGATAGTGACAAAGTAAGTGTGAGGGGTTAGGGTGACAGTAATGCAATAAGTGCGATAGTGTCAGTGTGATAGTGATGCAGTAAGTGTGATGGTGTCAGGGTGATAGTGATGCAGTAAGAATGAAGGGGTCAGGGTGATAGCGACACAGTAAGTGTGATGGGGTCCCTGTGATAGTGATGCAGTAATTGTGATGGGGTCAAAGTGATAGTGACTCAGTAAGTGTGATGTGGTCAGGGTGATCGTGATGCAGTAAGTGTGATGGGGTCATTGTGAATGCGACGCCAAAAGGGTGATGGGGTCAGGGTGACAGTGATACAGTAAGTGTGATGGGGTCAGGGTAATTGTGATGCAGTAAATGTGAGGGGATCAGAGTGAAAGTGACACGGTAAGTGTGAGGGGATCAGGGTGATCCTGATGCAGTAAATGTGATGTGGTGAGGGTGATAGTGATGCAGTAAGTGTGATGTGGTCCGGGTGAAATTAACACATTTAGTGTGATGCGGTCAGGGTGATAGTGATGCAGTAAGTGTGATGGGGTCAGGGTGAAATTGACACATTTAGTGTGATGCGGTCAGGGTGATAGCGATGCAGTAAGTGTGAGGAAGTCACGGTGATAGTGACGCAGTAAGTGTGAGGGGTCAGGGTGACAGTGATGCAGAAAGTGTGATGGGGTCACGGTGAAACTGACACATTTAGTGTAATGCGGTCAGGGTGATAGTGGTGCAGTAGGAGTGAGAGGATAAGTGTGATAGTGATGCAATAAGTGTGAGGGTATCAGGGTGATAGAAATGCAGTAAGTGTGATGGGGTCAGTGTGCAAGTGACGCAGAAAGGGTGATGGGGTCATGGTGACAGTGACGCAGGAAGTGTGATGGGGTCAGGGTCATAGTGATACACTATGTGTGATTGGGTAAAGGTGATTGTGATGCAGTAAGTGTGAGGGTATCAGGGTGATAGAGATGCAGTAAGTGTGATGGGGTCAGTGTGCAAGTGACGCAGAAAGGGTGATGGGGTCAGTTTGATAGTGACACAGAAAGTGTGATGGGGACTGGGAGATATTGAAGCAGTAAGTGTGATGGGGTCAGGGTGACAGTGACGCAGGAAGTGTGATGGGGTCAGGGTCATAGTGATACACTATGTGTGATGGGGTAAAGGTGATTGTGATGCAGCAAGTGTGAGGGTATCGGGGTGATAGAGATGCAGTAAATGTGATGGGGTCAGTGTGCAAGTGACGCAGAAAGGGTGATGGGGTCAGTTTGATAGTGACACAGTAAGTGTGATGGGGACTGGGTGATAGTGATGCAGTAAGTGTGATGGGGTTTGACTGATAGTGATGCAGTAAGTGTGAGCGGGACAGGGTGATAGTGACACAGTAAGTGTGAGGGAGTCAGGGTGATAGTGACGCAGTAAGTGTGAGGGGTCAGGGTGATAGTGATGCAGAAAGTGTGATGGGGTCAGGGTGAAATTGACACATTTAGTGTGATGCGGTCAGGGTGATAGTGGTGCAGTAGGAGTGAGAAGATAAGTGTGAGAGTGATGCAATAAGTGTGAGGGTATCAGGGTGATAGAAATGCAGTAAGTGTGATGGGGTCAGTGTGCAAGTGACGCAGAAAGGGTGATGGGGTCAGGGTGACAGTGACGCAGTAAGTGTGATGGGGTCAGGGTGATAGTGAAGCAGGAAGAGTGAGTGGGACAGGATGTTAGTGACACAGCAAGTGTTAGGTGGTCATGGTGATAATGACACAGTAGGTGTGAGTGGCTCTGGGAGATATTGATGCAGTAAGTGTGATGGGGTCAGGACGATAGTGACGCACGAAGTGTGATGGGGTCAGAGTCATAGTTATACACTATGTGTGATGGGGTAAAGGTGATTGTGATGCAGTAAGTGTGAGGGTATCGGGGTGATAGGGATGCAGCAAGTGTGATGGTGTCAGTGTGCAAGTGACGCAGAAAGGGTGATGGGATCAGTTTGATAGTGACACAGTAAGTGTGATGGGGACTGGGTGATAGTGATGCAGTAAGTGTGATGGGGTTTGACTGATAATGATGAAGTAAGTGTGAGTGGGACAGTGTGATAGTGACACAGTAAGTGTGAGGGGGTCATGGTGATAGTGACTCAGTAAGTGTGATGTGGTCAGGGTGACAGTGATGCAGTAAGTGTGATTGGGTCACGGTCATAGTGATACACAAAGTGTGATGGGGTAAAGGTGATTGTGATGCAGTAGTGTGATGGGGTCAGGGTGATAGTGACACAGTAAGTGTGGTGGGGTCAGGGTGATCGTGACTCTGTAAGTGTGATGGGGTCTGGGTGATAGTGATGCAGTAAGCGTGATGCGGTCAGGGTGATAGTGATGCAGTAAGTGTGATGGGGTCAGGGCCATAGTGACACACGAAGTGTGGTGGGGTAAAGGTGATTGTGATGCAGTAGTGTGATGGGATCAGGGTGATAGTGACACAGTAAGTGTGGCGGGGTCCCTGTCATAGTGATGCAGTAAGTGTGAGGGGATCAGGATGATAGTGATGCAGTAAGTGTGATGGGGTCAGGGTGATAGTGACACATGAAGTGTGAAGGGGTTAGGGTGATAGTGGTGCAGTAGGAGTGAGGGGATCAGTGTGATAGTGATGCAATAAATGTGAGGGTATCAGGGTGATAGAGATGCAGTAAGTGTGATGGGATCAGGATGACATTGACGCAGAGAGGGTGATGGGGTCAGGGAGATAGTGATGCATTAAGTGTGATGGGGTCAGGGTGTTAGTGGCACAGTAAGTGTGATGGGGTCCCTGTGGTAGTGATGCAGTAAGTGTGAGGGTGTCAGGGTGATAGTGATGCAATAAGTGTGATGGGGTCAGGATGATAGTGACTCAGTAAGTGTGATGTGGTCAGGGTGATCGTGACACAGCAAGTGTGATGGGGTCTGGGTGATAGTGATGCAGTAAGCATGATGCGGTCAGGGTGATAGTGATGCAGTAAATGTGAGGGGTCAGGGTGATCGTGATACAGTAAGTGTGATGGGGTCAGGGTGCTTGTGATGCAGTAAGTGTGATGGGGTCAGGGTGATCGCGATGCAGTAAGTGTGATGGGGTCAGGGTGATAGTTACGCAGTAAGTGTGATGGGGTCTGAGTGATAGTGATGCAGTAAGTGTGAGGTAGTCAGAGTGATAGTGAAGCATAAGTGTGATATGTTCAGGGTGATAATGATGCAGTAAATGTGAGGGTTCAGGGTGTTAGCGAAGCAGTAAGTGAGAGCATGTCAGGGTGATAGTGATGCAGTAAGTGTGAGTGTGCCAGGGTGAAAGTGACGCAGTAAGTGTGAGGGGGTCAGGGTGATAGTGAGGCAGGAAGTGTGATGGGAATCAGGGTGATTGTGAGGCAGTAAGTGTGAGGGGTCAGGGTGATCGTAATGCAGTAAGTGTGATGGAGTCAGGGTGATAGTGATGCAGTAAGTGTGATGGAGATCTGGGTTAAAGTGACGCAAAAAGTGTGAGGGGTCAGGGTGATAGTGAAAAAGTAAATGTGAGGAGATCAGGGTGATAGTGATGCAGTAAGTGTGATAGGGTCAGTGTGCAAGTGATGCAGAAACGGCGATGGGGTCAGGGCGACAGTGACGCAGTAAGTGTGAGGGGGTCAAGGTGATAGTGAAGCAGTAAGTGTGTTGGGGTCCCTGTGATAGTGACGCAGTAAGTGTGAGGGGGTCAAGGTGATAGTGATGCAGTAAGTGTGATGGGGTCAGGGTGATAGTGACGCAGTGTGATGCAGTCCCTGTGATAGTGACACAGAAAGTGTGATGAAGTCAGTGTGCAAGTGACGCAGGAAGGGTGATGGGGTCAGGGTGACAGTGACGCAGTAAGTGTGATGGGGTCAGGGTGATAGAGACACACTAAGTGTGATGGGGTCTGGGTGATAGTGATACATTAAGTGTGATGGGGTCAGGATGATTGTGAGGCAGTAAGTGTGAGGGGAGCAGGGTGAAAGAGACGCAATAAGTGTGAGGGATCAGAGTGATGGTGATGCAGTAAGTGTGACGGGGTCAGGGTCATAGTGATGCACTAAGTGTGATGGGGTACGGGTGATCGTGATGCAGTAAGTGTGATTGGGTCAGGGTGATAGTGACACAGCAAGTGTGATTGTATCAGGGAGATAATGATGCATTAAGTGTGATGGGATCAGGATGACATTGACACAGTAAGTGTGACGGGTCAGGGTGATAGCGAAGCAGTAAGTGAGAGCATGTCAGGGTGATAGTGATGCAGTAAGTGTGATGGGGACAGCGTGATTGTGAGGCATTAAGTGTGAGGGAAACATGGTGAATGTGACGCAATATGTGTGAGGGTTCAGGGTGATAGTGACAAAGTAAGTGTGAGGGGTCAGGGTGATAGTTACGCAGTAAGTGTGATGGGGTCTGAGTGATAGTTACGCAGTAAGTGTGAGGTAGTCAGGGTGATAGTGAAGCATAATTGTGATGGGTTCAGGGTGATAATGATGCAGTAAATGTGAGGGTTCAGGGTGTTAGCGAAGCAGTAAGTGAGAGCATGTCAGGGTGATAGTGATGCAGTAAGTGTGAGTGTGCCAGGGTGAAAGTGACGCAGTAAGTGTGAGGGTATCAGGGTGATTGTGAGGCAGTAAGTGTGAGGGGTCAGGGGATCAAGATGCAGTAAGTGTGAGGGGTCAGGGTGATCGTAATGCAGTAAGTGTGATGGAGTCAGGGTGATAGTGATGCAGTAATTGTGACGAAGATCTGGGTTAAAGTGACGCAAAAAGTGTGAAGGGTCAGGGTGATAGCGAAAAAGTAAATGTGCAGATATCAGGGTGATAGTGATGCAGTAAGTGTGATGGGGTCAGGGTGATAGTGACGCAGTAAATGTGATGGGGTCAGGATGATAGTGACGCAGTAAGAGTGATGCGGTCCCTGTGATAGTGACACAGAAAGTGTGATGGAGTCAGTGTGCAAGTGACGCAGAAAGAGTGATGGGGTCAGGGTGACAGTGACGCAGTAAATGTGATGGGGTCAGGGTGATACTGATGCAATAAGTGTGATGGGGTTAGACTGATAGTGATGCAGTAATTGTGAGCGGGACAGGGTGATAGTGACGCATTAAGTGTGAGGGGGTCATGATGATAATGACACAGTAGGTGTGAGTGGCTTTGGGAGATATTGATGCAGTGTGACGGGGTCAGGGTCATAGTGATGCACGAAGTGTGATGGGGTCAGGGTGATAGTGACACAGTTAGTGTGATGGGGTCAGGGTGACAGTGACACAGCAAGTGTGAGTGTATCAGGGAGATAATGATGCATTAAGTGTGATGGGATCAGGATGACATTGACACAGTAAGTGTGACGGGTCAGGGTGATAGCGAAGCAGTAAGTGAGAGCATGTCAGGGTGATAGTGATGCAGTAAGTGTGATGGGGACAGCGTGATTGTGAGGCATTAAGTGTGAGGGAAACATGGTGAATGTGACGCAATATGTGTGAGGGTTCAGGGTGATAGTGACAAAGTAAGTGTGAGGGGTCAGGGTGATAGTTACGCAGTAAGTGTGATGGGGTCTGAGTGATAGTTACGCAGTAAGTGTGAGGTAGTCAGGGTGATAGTGAAGCATAATTGTGATGGGTTCAGGGTGATAATGATGCAGTAAATGTGAGGGTTCAGGGTGTTAGCGAAGCAGTAAGTGAGAGCATGTCAGGGTGATAGTGATGCAGTAAGTGTGAGTGTGCCAGGGTGAAAGTGACGCAGTAAGTGTGAGGGTATCAGGGTGATTGTGAGGCAGTAAGTGTGAGGGGTCAGGGGATCAAGATGCAGTAAGTGTGAGGGGTCAGGGTGATCGTAATGCAGTAAGTGTGATGGAGTCAGGGTGATAGTGATGCAGTAATTGTGACGAAGATCTGGGTTAAAGTGACGCAAAAAGTGTGAAGGGTCAGGGTGATAGCGAAAAAGTAAATGTGCAGATATCAGGGTGATAGTGATGCAGTAAGTGTGATGGGGTCAGGGTGATAGTGACGCAGTAAATGTGATGGGGTCAGGATGATAGTGACGCAGTAAGAGTGATGCGGTCCCTGTGATAGTGACACAGAAAGTGTGATGGAGTCAGTGTGCAAGTGACGCAGAAAGAGTGATGGGGTCAGGGTGACAGTGACGCAGTAAATGTGATGGGGTCAGGGTGATACTGATGCAATAAGTGTGATGGGGTTAGACTGATAGTGATGCAGTAATTGTGAGCGGGACAGGGTGATAGTGACGCATTAAGTGTGAGGGGGTCATGATGATAATGACACAGTAGGTGTGAGTGGCTTTGGGAGATATTGATGCAGTGTGACGGGGTCAGGGTCATAGTGATGCACGAAGTGTGATGGGGTCAGGGTGATAGTGACACAGTTAGTGTGATGGGGTCAGGGTGACAGTGACACAGCAAGTGTGAGTGTATCAGGGAGATAATGATGCATTAAGTGTGATGGGATCAGGATGACATTGACACAGTAAGTGCAATGGGGTCCCTGTGATAGTGACGCAGTAAGTGTGAGGGGGTCAAGGTGATAGTGATGCTCTAAGTGTGATGGGGTCAGGGTGATAGTGACCCAGTAAGTGAGAGCGGGTCAGGGTGATAGTGATGCAGTAAGTGTGAGTGGTCAGGGTGATCGTGATGCCGTAAGTGTGATGGGGTCAATGTGATAGTGATGCAGTAAGTGTGATGGGGACGCCGTGATTGTGAGGCAGTAAGTGTGAGGGGATCATGGTGAATGTGACGCTGAAACGGTGGTGGGGTATGGGTGATTGCGAGGCAGTAAGTGAGAAGGGATCAGGGTGAAAGCGACGCAATAAGTGTGAGGGGTCAGGGTGATCGTGATGCAGTAAGTGTGATGGGGTCGGAATGATAGTTACGCAGTAAGTGCGATGGGGTCTGGGTGATAGTGATGCAGTAAGTGTGATGGGGTCAGGGTGATAGTGATGCAGTAAATGTGAGGTAGTCAGGGAGATAGTGATGCATAAGTGTGATGGGTTCAGGGTGATAGTGATGCAGTCAGTGTGATGGGATCAAGGTGATCGTGATGCAATCAGTCTGATGGGGCCAGGACGATGGTGACTCAGTACGTGTGATGGGGTCAGGGTGATAGTGACGCAGTATGACGGGGTCAGGGTCCTAGTGATGCACTAAGTGTGAGGGGGTACGGGTGATCATGATGCAGAAAGTGTGATGGGGTCAGGATGATAGTGACGCAGTAAGTGTGATGGGGTCAGGGTGATCGTGACACAATAAGTGTGATGTGGTCTGGGTGATAGTGACTCAGTAAGTGTGATGGGGTCAGGGTGATCGTGACACAGAAAGTGTGATGGGTTCAGGGTGATAGTGACACAGCATGTGTGAGTGTATCAGGGAGATAGTGATGCATTAAGTGTGATGAGATCAGGATGACATTGACACAGTAAGTGTGATGGGGTCAGGATGATATTGATGCAGTAAGTGTGAGGGTGTCAGGTTGATAGTGATGCAGTAAGTGTGATGAGGTCAGGGTGATCGTGACACAGTAAGTGTGATGTGGTCTGGGTGATAGTGACTCCGTAAGTGTGATGGGGTCAGGGTGATCGTGACACAGAAAGTGTGATGGGTTCAGGGTGATAGTGACACAGCATGTGTGAGTGTATCAGGGAGATAGTGATGCATTAAGTGTGATGAGATCAGGATGACATTGACACAGTTAAGTGTGATTGGGTCAGGGTGATAGTGACACAGCAAGTGTGATTGTATCAGGGAGATAATGATGCATTAAGTGTGATGGGATCAGGATGACATTGACACAGTAAGTGTGACGGGTCAGGGTGATAGCGAAGCAGTAAGTGAGAGCATGTCAGGGTGATAGTGATGCAGTAAGTGTGATGGGGACAGCGTGATTGTGAGGCATTAAGTGTGAGGGAAACATGGTGAATGTGACGCAATATGTGTGAGGGTTCAGGGTGATAGTGACAAAGTAAGTGTGAGGGGTCAGGGTGATAGTTACGCAGTAAGTGTGATGGGGTCTGAGTGATAGTTACGCAGTAAGTGTGAGGTAGTCAGGGTGATAGTGAAGCATAATTGTGATGGGTTCAGGGTGATAATGATGCAGTAAATGTGAGGGTTCAGGGTGTTAGCGAAGCAGTAAGTGAGAGCATGTCAGGGTGATAGTGATGCAGTAAGTGTGAGTGTGCCAGGGTGAAAGTGACGCAGTAAGTGTGAGGGTATCAGGGTGATTGTGAGGCAGTAAGTGTGAGGGGTCAGGGGATCAAGATGCAGTAAGTGTGAGGGGTCAGGGTGATCGTAATGCAGTAAGTGTGATGGAGTCAGGGTGATAGTGATGCAGTAATTGTGACGAAGATCTGGGTTAAAGTGACGCAAAAAGTGTGAAGGGTCAGGGTGATAGCGAAAAAGTAAATGTGCAGATATCAGGGTGATAGTGATGCAGTAAGTGTGATGGGGTCAGGGTGATAGTGACGCAGTAAATGTGATGGGGTCAGGATGATAGTGACGCAGTAAGAGTGATGCGGTCCCTGTGATAGTGACACAGAAAGTGTGATGGAGTCAGTGTGCAAGTGACGCAGAAAGGGTGATGGGGTCAGGGTGACAGTGACGCAGTAAATGTGATGGGGTCAGGGTGATACTGATGCAATAAGTGTGATGGGGTTAGACTGATAGTGATGCAGTAATTGTGAGCGGGACAGGGTGATAGTGACGCATTAAGTGTGAGGGGGTCATGATGATAATGACACAGTAGGTGTGAGTGGCTTTGGGAGATATTGATGCAGTGTGACGGGGTCAGGGTCATAGTGATGCACGAAGTGTGATGGGGTCAGGGTGATAGTGACACAGTTAGTGTGATGGGGTCAGGGTGACAGTGACACAGCAAGTGTGAGTGTATCAGGGAGATAATGATGCATTAAGTGTGATGGGATCAGGATGACATTGACACAGTAAGTGCAATGGGGTCCCTGTGATAGTGACGCAGTAAGTGTGAGGGGGTCAAGGTGATAGTGATGCTCTAAGTGTGATGGGGTCAGGGTGATAGTGACCCAGTAAGTGAGAGCGGGTCAGGGTGATAGTGATGCACTAAGTGTGAGTGGTCAGGGTGATCGTGATGCCGTAAGTGTGATGGGGTCAATGTGATAGTGATGCAGTAAGTGTGATGGGGACGCCGTGATTGTGAGGCAGTAAGTGTGAGGGGATCATGGTGAATGTGACGCTGAAACGGTGGTGGGGTATGGGTGATTGCGAGGCAGTAAGTGAGAAGGGATCAGGGTGAAAGCGACGCAATAAGTGTGAGGGGTCAGGGTGATCGTGATGCAGTAAGTGTGATGGGGTCGGAATGATAGTTACGCAGTAAGTGCGATGGGGTCTGGGTGATAGTGATGCAGTAAGTGTGATGGGGTCAGGGTGATAGTGATGCAGTAAATGTGAGGTAGTCAGGGAGATAGTGATGCATAAGTGTGATGGGTTCAGGGTGATAGTGATGCAGTCAGTGTGATGGGATCAAGGTGATCGTGATGCAATCAGTCTGATGGGGCCAGGACGATGGTGACTCAGTAAGTGTGATGGGGTCAGGGTGATAGTGACGCAGTATGACGGGGTCAAGGTCCTAGTGATGCACTAAGTGTGAGGGGGTACGGGTGATCATGATGCAGAAAGTGTGATGGGGTCAGGATGATAGTGACGCAGTAAGTGTGATGGGGTCAGGGTGATCGTGACACAATAAGTGTGATGTGGTCTGGGTGATAGTGACTCAGTAAGTGTGATGGGGTCAGGGTGATCGTGACACAGAAAGTGTGATGGGTTCAGGGTGATAGTGACACAGCATGTGTGAGTGTTTCAGGGAGATAGTGATGCATTAAGTGTGATGAGATCAGGATGACATTGACACAGTAAGTGTGATGGGGTCAGGATGATATTGATGCAGTAAGTGTGAGGGTGTCAGGTTGATAGTGATGCAGTAAGTGTGATGAGGTCAGGGTGATCGTGACACAGTAAGTGTGATGTGGTCTGGGTGATAGTGACTCCGTAAATGTGATGGGGTCAGGGTGATCGTGACACAGAAAGTGTGATGGGTTCAGGGTGATAGTGACACAGCATGTGTGAGTGTATCAGGGAGATAGTGATGCATTAAGTGTGATGAGATCAGGATGACATTGACACAGTTAAGTGTGATGGGGTCAGGGTGATAGTGATGCAGTAAGTGTGAGTGTGCCAGTGTGAAAGTGACGCAGTAAGTGTGAGGGGGTCAGGGTGATAGTGAGGCAGGAAGTGTGATGGGGTCAGGGTGATTGTGAGGCAGTAACTGTGAGGGCTCAGGGGATCAAGATGCAGTAAGTGTGAGGGGTCAGGGTGATCGTAATGCAGTAAGTGTGATGGAGTCATGGTGATAGTGATGCAGTAAGTGTGATGGGGATCTGGGTTAAAGTGACGCAATAAGTGTGAGGGGTCAGGGTGATAGTGAAAAAGTAAGTGTGAGGGCATCATGGTGATAGTGATGCAGTAAATGTGATGAGGTCAGTGTGCAAGTGACGCAGAAAGGGCGGTGGGGTCAGGGCGACAGTGACGCAGTAAGTGTGATGGGGTAAGGGTGATGATGACATAGTAAGTGTGATGGGGTCCCTGTGATAGTGACGCAGTAAGTGTGAGGGTGTCAATGTGATAGTGATGCTCTAAATGTGATGGGGTCATGGTGATAGTGACTCAGTAAGTGAGAGCAGGTCAGGGTGATAGTGACGCAGTAAGTGTGAGGGTGTCAGTTTGATCGTGACACAGAAAGTGTGATGGGTTTATGGTGACAGTGACGCAGTAAATGTGATGGAGTCAGGATGATAGTGATGCAGTAAGTGTGAGGGTGTCAGGTTGATAGTGATGCAGTAAGTGTGATGAGGTCAGGGTGATCGTGACACAGTAAGTGTGATGTGGTCTGGGTGATAGTGACTCCGTAAGTGTGATGGGGTCAGGGTGATCGTGACACAGAAAGTGTGATGGGTTCAGGGTGATAGTGACACAGCATGTGTGAGTGTATCAGGGAGATAGTGATGCATAAAGTGTGATGAGATCAGGATGACATTTACACAGTAAGTGTGATGGTGTCAGGGTGATAGTGATGCAGTAAGTGTGAGTGTGCCAGGGTGAAAGTGACACAGTAAGTGTGAGGGGGTCAGGGTGATAGTGAGGCAGGAAGTGTGATGGGGTCAGGGTGATTGTGAGGCAGTAACTGTGAGGGCTCAGGGGATCAAGATGCAGTAAGTGTGAGGGGTCAGGGTGATCGTAATGCAGTAAGTGTGATGGAGTCATGGTGATAGTGATGCAGTAAGTGTGATGGGGATCTGGGTTAAAGTGACGCAATAAGTGTGAGGGCATCATGGTGATAGTGATGCAGTAAATGTGATGAGGTCAGTGTGCAAGTGACGCAGAAATGGCGGTGGGGTCAGGGCGACAGTGACGCAGTAAGTGTGACGGGGTAAGGGTGATGATGACATAGTAAGTGTGATGGGGTCCCTATGATAGTGACGCAGTAAGTGTGAGGGTGTCAATGTGATAGTGATGCTCTAAATGTGATGGGGTCAGGGTGATAGTGACTCAGTAAGTGAGAGCAGGTCAGGGTGATAGTGACGCAGTAAGTGTGATGGGGTCAGGATGATAGTGACGCAGTAAGTGTGATGGAGTCCCTGTGATAGTGATGCAGTAAGTGTGAGGGTGTCAGGTTGATAGCGATGCAGTAAGTGTGATGAGGTCAGGGTGATCGTGACACAGTAAGTGTGATGTGGTCTGTGTGATAGTGACTCAGTAAGTGTGATGGGGTCAGGGTGATCGTGACACAGAAAGTGTGATGGGTTCAGCGTGATAGTGACACAGCATGTGTGAGTGTATCAGGGAGATAGTGATGCATTAAGTGTGATGAGATCAGGATGCCATTGACACAGTAAGTGTGATGCGGTCAGGGTGATAGTGATGCAGTAAGTGTGAGTGTGTCAGGGTGAAAGTGACACAGTAAGTGTGAGGGGGTCAGGGTGATAGTGAGGCAGGAAGTGTGATGGGGTCAGGGTGATTGTGAGGCAGTAAGTGTGATGGGGTCAAGGTAAAAGTGACGCAATAAGTGTGATGAGGTGAGGGTGATAGTGACGCAGTAAGTGTGATGGGGTCAGGATGATAGTGACGCTGTAAGTGTGATAGGGTCAGGGTGGTAGTGACGCAGTAAGTGTGATGGGGTCAGGTTGATAGCGACTCAGTAAGTGTGGTGGGGTCAGGGTGATCGTGACACAGTAAGTGTGATTCGGTCAGGGTGATCGTGACACAGCAAGTGTGAGTGTATCAGGGAGAGAGTGATGCATTAAGTGTGATGGGATCAGGATGACATTGACACAGTAAGTGTGATGGGGCAGGGTGATAGTGATGCAGTAAGTGTGAGGGGTCAGGGTGATCGTGATGCAGTAAGTGTGATGGGGTCAGGGTGATAGTGATGCAGTAAGTGTGATGGGGTCAGGGCGATCGTGATGCAGTATGTGTGATGGGGTCAGGGCGATAGTGATGCAGTAAGTGTGATGGGGACAGCGTGAGTGTGAGGCAGTAAGTGTGACGGGATCATGGTGAACGTGACGCTGAAACGGTGATGGAGTCTGGATGATTGTGAGGCAGTAAGTGTGAGGGGATCAGGGTGAAAGTGACGCAATAAGTGTGAGGGGTCAGGGTGATAGTGAAAAAGTAAGTGTGGGGTCAGGGTGATCGTGATGCAATAAGTGTCATGGGGTCAGAATGATAGTTACGCAGTAAGTGTGATGGGGTCTGGGTGATTGTGATGCAGTAAGTGTGATGGGGTCTTGGGGATAGCGATGCACTAAGTGTGATGGGGACAGCGTGATTGTGAGGCAGTAAGTGTGAGGGGTCAGGGTGGTCGTGATGCAGTAAGTGTGATGGGGTCAGGGTGATAGTGATGCAGTAAGTGTGATGGGGTCAGGGCGATCGTGATGCAGTATGTGTGATGGGGTCAGGGCGATAGTGATGCAGTAAGTGTGATGGGGACAGCGTGAGTGTGAGGCAGTAAGTGTGACGGGATCATGGTGAATGTGACACTGAAACGGTGATGGAGTCTGGGTGATTGTGAGGCAGTAAGTGTGAGGGGATCAGGGTGAAAGTGACGCAATAAGTGTGAGGGGTCAGGGTGATAGTGAAAAAGTAAGTGTGGGGTCAGGGTGATCGTGATGCAATAAGTGTCATGGGGTCAGAATGATAGTTACGCAGTAAGTGTGATGGGGTCTGGGTGATTGTGATGCAGTAAGTGTGATGGGGTCTTGGGGATAGCGATGCACTAAGTGTGATGGGGACAGCGTGATTGTGAGGCAGTAAGTGTGAGGGGATCAAGGTGAAAGTGACGCAATACGTCTGAGGGGTCAGGGTGATCGTCATGCAGTAAGTGTGATGGGGTCAGAATGATAGTTACGTAGTAAGTGTGATGGGGTCTGGGTGATGGTGATGCCGTAAGTGTGAGGTAGTAAGGGTGATAGTGATGCATAAGTGTGATAGGTTCAGGGTGATAGTGGTGCAGCAAGTGTGATGGGGCCTGGGTGATAGTGATTCAGTAAGTTTGATGGGGTCAGGGTGACAGTGATGCAGTAAGTGCGATAGTGTCAGGGTGATCGTGATGCAGTAAGTGTGATGGGGTCAGGGTGATAGTGATGCAGTAAGTGTGAAGGGGTCAGGGCGATCGTGATGCAGTATGTGTGATGGGGTCAGGGCGATAGTGATGCAGTAAGTGTGATGGGGACAGCGTGAGTGTGAGGCAGTAAGTGTGACGGGATCATGGTGAATGTGACGCTGAAACGGTGATGGAGACTGGGTGATTGTGAGGCAGTAAGTGTGAGGGGATCAGGGTGAAAGTGACGCAATAAGTGTGAGGGGTCAGGGTGATAGTGAAAAAGTAAGTGTGGGGTCAGGGTGATCGTGATGCAATAAGTGTCATGGGGTCAGAATGATAGTTACGCAGTAAGTGTGATGGGGTCTGGGTGATTGTGATGCCGTAAGTGTGAGGTAGTAAGGGTGATAGTGATGCATAAGTGTGATGGGTTCAGGGTGATAGTGGTGCAGCAAGTGTGATGGGGCCTGGGTGATAGTGATTCAGTAAGTTTGATGGGGTCAGGGTGACAGTGATGCAGTAATTGTGATGGGGTCAGGGTGATAGTGACTCAGTAAGTGTGATGTAGTCAGGGTGATCGTGACGCAGTAAGTGCGATAGTGTCAGGGTGATAATGATGTAGTAAGTGTGATGGGGTCAGGGTGATAGCGACACAGTAAGTGTGATGGGGTCCCTGTGATCGTGATGCAGTAATTGTGATGGGGTCAGGGTGATAGTGACTCAGTAAGTGTGATGTAGTCAGGGTGATCGTGACGCAGTAAGTGTGATGGGGTCTGGGTGATAGTGACACAGTAAGTGTGTTGGGGTCAGGGTGATCGTGACACAGCAAGTGTGAGTGTATCAGGGAGATAGTGACGCAGTAAGTATTTTTGAATAGGATGACAGTGACGCAGTAAGTGTGATGGGGTCAGAGTGATAGTGAAACAGTAAGGGTGATGGGGTCAGGGTGATAGTGACGCAGTAAGTGTGAGAGATCAGGGTGATCGTGATGCAGTAAGTGTGATGGCGTCAGGGTGATAGTGATGCAGTAATTGTGAGTGGTAAGGGTGATAGTTAAGCAGTAAGTGTGATGAGGTGAGGGTGATAGTGATGCAGTAAGTGTGATGGGGTCAGGATGATAGTGATGCAGTAAGTGTGATGGGGTCCGGGTGATAGTAATGCAGTACGTATGAGGGGGTCATGGTGATAGTGACGCAGTAAGTGTGATCGGGTCAGGGTGATAGTGATGCAGTAAGTGTGATGGGGTCAGGGTGATAGCGACACAGTAAGTGTGATGGGGTCCCTGTGATCGTGATGCAGTAATTGTGATGGGGTCAGGGTGATAGTGACTCAGTAAGTGTGATGTAGTCAGGGTGATCGTGACGCAGTAAGTGTGATGGGGTCTGGGTGATAGTGACACAGTAAGTGTGTTGGGGTCAGGGTGATCGTGACACAGCAAGTGTGAGTGTATCAGGGAGATAGTGACGCAGTAAGTATTTTTGAATAGGATGACAGTGACGCAGTAAGTGTGATGGGGTCAGAGTGATAGTGAAACAGTAAGGGTGATGGGGTCAGGGTGATAGTGACGCAGTAAGTGTGAGAGATCAGGGTGATCGTGATGCAGTAAGTGTGATGGCGTCAGGGTGATAGTGATGCAGTAATTGTGAGTGGTAAGGGTGATAGTTAAGCAGTAAGTGTGATGAGGTGAGGGTGATAGTGATGCAGTAAGTGTGATGGGGTCAGGATGATAGTGATGCAGTAAGTGTGATGGGGTCCGGGTGATAGTAATGCAGTACGTATGAGGGGGTCATGGTGATAGTGACGCAGTAAGTGTGATCGGGTCAGGGTGATAGTGATGCAGTAAGTGTGAGGGGATCAGGGTGAAAGTGATGCAGTGAGTGTGAAGAGGGTCAGTGTGATAGTGGTGCAGTAAGTGTGATGCGGTCCGGGTGAGAGTGATGCAGTAAGTATGAAGGGGTCAGTGTGATAATGACGCAGTAAATGTGATGGGGTGCAGGTGATAGTGATGCAGTAAGTGTGTTGGGGTCCGGGTGATAGTGATGCAATAAGTGTGAGGGGGTCATGGTGATAGTGATGCAGTAAGTGTGATGGGGTCAGGGTGATCTTGATGCAGTAAGTATGATGCGGTCAGAATGATAGTTACACAGTAAGTGTGATGGCGTCTGAGCGATAGTGATGCAGTAAGTGTGATGGGTTCTGGGTGATAGTGATGCAGTAAGTGTGAGGTAGTCAGGGTGATAGTGATGCATAAGTGTGGTGGGGTCTGGGTGATAGTGATGCAATAAGTGTGAGGGGTTCAGGGATGTAGTGAGGCCGTATATGTGTGGGGATCAGGTTGATAGTGACGCAGTAAGTGAGAGGGGTTAGGGTGATAGTGACGCAGTAAGTGTAATGGGATCACGGCGATCGTTTCACAGTTAGTGTGATGGGGTCAGGGTGATAGTGATGCGGGAAGTGTGATGGGGTCAGGGTGATAGTGATTCAATTAATGTGAGGGGATCAGGGTGATCGTGACACAGCAAGTGTGAGTGTATCAGGGAGAGAGTGATGCATTAAGTGTGATGGGATCAGGATGACATTGACACAGTAAGTGTGATGGGGCAGGGTGATAGTGATGCAGTAAGTGTGAGGGGTCAGGGTGATCGTGATGCAGTAAGTGTGATGGGGTCAGGGTGATAGTGATGCAGTAAGTGTGATGGGGTCAGGGCGATCGTGATGCAGTATGTGTGATGGGGTCAGGGCGATAGTGATGCAGTAAGTGTGATGGGGACAGCGTGAGTGTGAGGCAGTAAGTGTGACGGGATCATGGTGAACGTGACGCTGAAACGGTGATGGAGTCTGGATGATTGTGAGGCAGTAAGTGTGAGGGGATCAGGGTGAAAGTGACGCAATAAGTGTGAGGGGTCAGGGTGATAGTGAAAAAGTAAGTGTGGGGTCAGGGTGATCGTGATGCAATAAGTGTCATGGGGTCAGAATGATAGTTACGCAGTAAGTGTGATGGGGTCTGGGTGATTGTGATGCAGTAAGTGTGATGGGGTCTTGGGGATAGCGATGCACTAAGTGTGATGGGGACAGCGTGATTGTGAGGCAGTAAGTGTGAGGGGTCAGGGTGGTCGTGATGCAGTAAGTGTGATGGGGTCAGGGTGATAGTGATGCAGTAAGTGTGATGGGGTCAGGGCGATCGTGATGCAGTATGTGTGATGGGGTCAGGGCGATAGTGATGCAGTAAGTGTGATGGGGACAGCGTGAGTGTGAGGCAGTAAGTGTGACGGGATCATGGTGAATGTGACACTGAAACGGTGATGGAGTCTGGGTGATTGTGAGGCAGTAAGTGTGAGGGGATCAGGGTGAAAGTGACGCAATAAGTGTGAGGGGTCAGGGTGATAGTGAAAAAGTAAGTGTGGGGTCAGGGTGATCGTGATGCAATAAGTGTCATGGGGTCAGAATGATAGTTACGCAGTAAGTGTGATGGGGTCTGGGTGATTGTGATGCAGTAAGTGTGATGGGGTCTTGGGGATAGCGATGCACTAAGTGTGATGGGGACAGCGTGATTGTGAGGCAGTAAGTGTGAGGGGATCAAGGTGAAAGTGACGCAATACGTCTGAGGGGTCAGGGTGATCGTCATGCAGTAAGTGTGATGGGGTCAGAATGATAGTTACGTAGTAAGTGTGATGGGGTCTGGGTGATGGTGATGCCGTAAGTGTGAGGTAGTAAGGGTGATAGTGATGCATAAGTGTGATAGGTTCAGGGTGATAGTGGTGCAGCAAGTGTGATGGGGCCTGGGTGATAGTGATTCAGTAAGTTTGATGGGGTCAGGGTGACAGTGATGCAGTAAGTGCGATAGTGTCAGGGTGATCGTGATGCAGTAAGTGTGATGGGGTCAGGGTGATAGTGATGCAGTAAGTGTGAAGGGGTCAGGGCGATCGTGATGCAGTATGTGTGATGGGGTCAGGGCGATAGTGATGCAGTAAGTGTGATGGGGACAGCGTGAGTGTGAGGCAGTAAGTGTGACGGGATCATGGTGAATGTGACGCTGAAACGGTGATGGAGACTGGGTGATTGTGAGGCAGTAAGTGTGAGGGGATCAGGGTGAAAGTGACGCAATAAGTGTGAGGGGTCAGGGTGATAGTGAAAAAGTAAGTGTGGGGTCAGGGTGATCGTGATGCAATAAGTGTCATGGGGTCAGAATGATAGTTACGCAGTAAGTGTGATGGGGTCTGGGTGATTGTGATGCCGTAAGTGTGAGGTAGTAAGGGTGATAGTGATGCATAAGTGTGATGGGTTCAGGGTGATAGTGGTGCAGCAAGTGTGATGGGGCCTGGGTGATAGTGATTCAGTAAGTTTGATGGGGTCAGGGTGACAGTGATGCAGTAATTGTGATGGGGTCAGGGTGATAGTGACTCAGTAAGTGTGATGTAGTCAGGGTGATCGTGACGCAGTAAGTGCGATAGTGTCAGGGTGATAATGATGTAGTAAGTGTGATGGGGTCAGGGTGATAGCGACACAGTAAGTGTGATGGGGTCCCTGTGATCGTGATGCAGTAATTGTGATGGGGTCAGGGTGATAGTGACTCAGTAAGTGTGATGTAGTCAGGGTGATCGTGACGCAGTAAGTGTGATGGGGTCTGGGTGATAGTGACACAGTAAGTGTGTTGGGGTCAGGGTGATCGTGACACAGCAAGTGTGAGTGTATCAGGGAGATAGTGACGCAGTAAGTATTTTTGAATAGGATGACAGTGACGCAGTAAGTGTGATGGGGTCAGAGTGATAGTGAAACAGTAAGGGTGATGGGGTCAGGGTGATAGTGACGCAGTAAGTGTGAGAGATCAGGGTGATCGTGATGCAGTAAGTGTGATGGCGTCAGGGTGATAGTGATGCAGTAATTGTGAGTGGTAAGGGTGATAGTTAAGCAGTAAGTGTGATGAGGTGAGGGTGATAGTGATGCAGTAAGTGTGATGGGGTCAGGATGATAGTGATGCAGTAAGTGTGATGGGGTCCGGGTGATAGTAATGCAGTACGTATGAGGGGGTCATGGTGATAGTGACGCAGTAAGTGTGATCGGGTCAGGGTGATAGTGATGCAGTAAGTGTGATGGGGTCAGGGTGATAGCGACACAGTAAGTGTGATGGGGTCCCTGTGATCGTGATGCAGTAATTGTGATGGGGTCAGGGTGATAGTGACTCAGTAAGTGTGATGTAGTCAGGGTGATCGTGACGCAGTAAGTGTGATGGGGTCTGGGTGATAGTGACACAGTAAGTGTGTTGGGGTCAGGGTGATCGTGACACAGCAAGTGTGAGTGTATCAGGGAGATAGTGACGCAGTAAGTATTTTTGAATAGGATGACAGTGACGCAGTAAGTGTGATGGGGTCAGAGTGATAGTGAAACAGTAAGGGTGATGGGGTCAGGGTGATAGTGACGCAGTAAGTGTGAGAGATCAGGGTGATCGTGATGCAGTAAGTGTGATGGCGTCAGGGTGATAGTGATGCAGTAATTGTGAGTGGTAAGGGTGATAGTTAAGCAGTAAGTGTGATGAGGTGAGGGTGATAGTGATGCAGTAAGTGTGATGGGGTCAGGATGATAGTGATGCAGTAAGTGTGATGGGGTCCGGGTGATAGTAATGCAGTACGTATGAGGGGGTCATGGTGATAGTGACGCAGTAAGTGTGATCGGGTCAGGGTGATAGTGATGCAGTAAGTGTGAGGGGATCAGGGTGAAAGTGATGCAGTGAGTGTGAAGAGGGTCAGTGTGATAGTGGTGCAGTAAGTGTGATGCGGTCCGGGTGAGAGTGATGCAGTAAGTATGAAGGGGTCAGTGTGATAATGACGCAGTAAATGTGATGGGGTGCAGGTGATAGTGATGCAGTAAGTGTGTTGGGGTCCGGGTGATAGTGATGCAATAAGTGTGAGGGGGTCATGGTGATAGTGATGCAGTAAGTGTGATGGGGTCAGGGTGATCTTGATGCAGTAAGTATGATGCGGTCAGAATGATAGTTACACAGTAAGTGTGATGGCGTCTGAGCGATAGTGATGCAGTAAGTGTGATGGGTTCTGGGTGATAGTGATGCAGTAAGTGTGAGGTAGTCAGGGTGATAGTGATGCATAAGTGTGGTGGGGTCTGGGTGATAGTGATGCAATAAGTGTGAGGGGTTCAGGGATGTAGTGAGGCCGTATATGTGTGGGGATCAGGTTGATAGTGACGCAGTAAGTGAGAGGGGTTAGGGTGATAGTGACGCAGTAAGTGTAATGGGATCACGGCGATCGTTTCACAGTTAGTGTGATGGGGTCAGGGTGATAGTGATGCGGGAAGTGTGATGGGGTCAGGGTGATAGTGATTCAATTAATGTGAGGGGATCAGGGTGATTGTGAAGCAGTAAGTGTGAGGGGGTCAGGGTGGTAGTGACGCACTAAGTGTGATGGGATCAGAGTGATTTTGACGCAGTAAGTGTGAGGGATTCAGGGTGAGAGTGAGATTGTAAGTGTGAGAGCATCAGGGAGATAGTGACACAGTAAGTGTGAGGGTATCAGGTGGATAGTGATGCAGTAAGTGTGAAGGGGTCAGTGTGATAATGACGCAGTAAATGTGATGGGGTGCAGGTGATAGTGATGCAGTAAGTGTGATGGGGTCCGGGTGATAGTGATGCAAAAAGTGTGAGGGGGTCATGGTGATAGTGATGCAGTAAGTGTGATGGGGTCAGCGTGAAAGTGATGCAGCAAGTGTGAGGGGGTCAGTGAGATAGTGACACAGTAAGTGTGAGGGGATCAGGTAGATAGTGATGCAGTAAGTGTGAGAGGGTCGGTGAGATAGTGATGCATTAAGTGTGCGGGAGCCCAGGAGATTGTGTCGCAGTAGGTGTGAGGGGTTCAGTGATGTAGTGACGCAGTATATGTGAGGGGATCAGGGTGATAGTGACGCAGTAAGTGTGATGGGGTCCGGGTGATAGTGATGCAGTAAGTGTGAGGGGTTCAGAGATGTAGTGACGCAGTATATGTGAGGGGATCAGGTTGATAGTGAAGCAGTAAGTGTGATGGGGTCAGGGTGATAGTGACGCAGTAAGTGTGAGGGGTCAGGGTGATCGTGATGGAGTAAGTGTGATGGGGTCAGGGAGATAGTGATGCAGTAAGTGTGAGTTGTCAGGGTGATAGTTAAGCAGTAAGTGTGATGAGGTGAGGGTGATAGTGATGCAGTAAGTGTGATGAGGTGAGGGTGATAGTGATGCAGTAAGTGTGATGGGGTCAGAATGATAGTGAAGCAGTAAGTGTGATGGGGTCAGGGTGATAGTGACGCAGTAAGTGTGAGGGGTCAGGGTGATCGTGATGGAGTAAGTGTGATGGGGTCAGGGTGATAGTTACGCAGTAGGTGTGATGGGGTCAGGGTGATAGTGATGCAGTAAGTGTGATGGGGTCAGGGTAATAGTGACGCAGTAAGTGTGATGGGGTCAGGGTAATAGTGACGCAGTAAGTGTGATGGGTCGGGGAAATAGTAATGCAGTAAGTGTGATGAGGTGAGGGTGATAGTGATGCAATAAGTATGAGGGGATCAGGGTGATAGTGATGCAGTAAGTGTGATGGGGTCAGGGTGATAGTGACGCAGTAAGTGTGAGGGGATCAGGGTGAAAGTGATGCAGTAATTGTGAAGGGGTCAGTGAGATAGTGACACAGTAAGTATGAGGGGATCAGGTAGATAGAGATGCAGTAAGTGTGATGGGATCAGAGTGATGATAGTGATGCAGTAAGTGTGCGGGAGACCAGGAGATTGTGTCGCAGTAAATGTGAGGGGTTCAGGGATGTAGTGACGTAGGATATGTGAGGGTATCGGGGTGATAGTGACGCAGTGTGATGGGGTCAGGGTGATAGTGATGCAGTAAGTGTGATGGGGACAGCGTGATTGTGAGGCAGTAAGTGTGACGGGATCATGGTGAATGTGACGCTGAAACGGTGATGGGGTCAGGGTGATTGTGAGGCAGTAAGTGTGAGGGGATCAGGGTGAAAGCGACGCAATACGTGTGAGGGGTCAGGGTGATAGTGACAACGGAAGTGTGAGGGGTCAGGGTGATCGTGATGCAGTAAGTGTGATGGGGTCAGAATGATAGTTACGCAGTAAGTGTGATGGCATCTGGGTGATAGTGATGCAGCAACTGTGATGGGGTCAGGGTGATAGTATTGCAGTAAGTGTGAGGTAGTCAGGGTGATAGTGATGCATAAGTGTGATGGGGTCCGGGTGATAGTGATGTAATAAGTGTGAGGGGTTCAGGGATGTAGTGACGCAGTATATGTGAGGGGATCAGGTCGATAGTGACGCAGTAAGTGTGAGGGGTTAGGGTGATAGTGACGCAGTAAGTGTAATGGGATCAGGGTGATCATTTCACAGTTAGTGTGATGGGGTCAGGGTGATAGTGATGCAGGAAGTGTGATGGGGTCAGGGTGATAGTGATTCAGTTAATGTGAGGGGATCAGGGTGATTGTGAAGCAGTAAGTGTGAGGGGATCAGGGTGATTGTGACGCAGTAAGTGTGATGGGGTCAGGGTGGTAGTGACGCACTAAGTGTGATGGGATCAGAGTGATAGTGACGCAGTAAGTGTGATGGGGTCAGAGTGGTAGTGACGCAGAAAGTGTGATGGGGTCAGGGTGATAGTGACGCAGTAAGTGTGAGGGATTCAGGGTGAGAGTGACATTGTAAGTGTGAGAGTGTCAGGGAGATAGTGACACGGTAAGTGTGAGGGTATCAGGGTGATAGTGATGCAGTAAGTGTGATGGGGTCCGGGTGAATATGATGCAGTAAGTGTGAAGGGGTCAGTGTGATAATGACGCAGTAAATGTGATGGGGTCCATGTGATACTGATGCAATAAGTGTGAGGGGGTCATGGCGATAGTGATGCAGTAAGTGTGATGGGGTCAGGGCGATAGTGATGCAGTAAGTGTGATGGGGTCAGGGTGATAGTGACGCAGTAAGTGTGAGGGGATCAGGGTGAAAGTGATGCAGTAAGTGTGAAGGGGGTCAGTGAGATAGTGACACAGTAAGTGTGAGGGGATCAGGTAGATAGTGGTGCAGTAAGTGTGGGGGTGAAGGGGAGATAGAGATGCAGTAAGTGTGATGGGATCAGAGTGATGATAGTGATGCAGTAACTGTGCGGGAGCCCAGGAGATTGTGTCGCAGTAAGTGTGAGGGGTTCAGGGATGTAGTGACGCAGTATTTGTGAGGGGATCAGGGTGATAGTGAAGCAGTGAGTATGATGGGGTCCGGGTGATAGTGATGCAGTAATTGTGAGGGGTTCAGAGATGTAGTGACGCAGCATATGTGAGGGGATCAGGTTGATAGTGACGCAGTAAGTGTGAGGGGTTAGGTATATAGTGACGCAGTAAGTGTAATGGGATCAGGGTGATCGTTTCACAGTTAGTGTGATGGGGTCAGGGTGATAGTGATGCAGGAAGTGTGATGGGGTCAGGGTGATAGTGATTCAGTTAATGTGAGGGGATCAGGGTGATTGTGAAGCAGTAAGTGTGAGCGGATCAGGGTGATTGTGACGCAGTAAGTGTGAGGGGGTCAGGATGGTAGAGACACACTAAGTGTGATGGGATCAGAGTGATAGTGACGCAGTAAGTGTGATCGGGTCAGAGTGATAATGACGCAGTAAGTGTGATGGGGTCAGGGTGATAGTGACGCAGTAAGTGTGAGGGATTCAGGGTGAGAGTGAGAGTGTAAATGTGAGGGTGTCAGGGAGATAGTGGCATGGTAAGTGCGAGGAAATCAGGGTGATAGTGATGCAGTAAGTGTGAGGGATACAGGGTGAGAGTGAGATTGTAAGTGTGAGGGTGTCAGGGAGATAATGATACGCTAAGTGTGAGGGTATCAGGGTGATAGTGACGCAGTAAGTGTGATGGGTCAGGGAAATAGTGACGCAGTATGTGTGAGGAGGGTCAGAGTGGTAGTGATGCAGTAAGTGTGACCTGTTAGTGAGATAGTGATGCACTGAAGGAGAGGGAAAAAGGGTGATAGTGATGCAGTAAGGGTGATGGGGTCAGGGTGATAGTGACGCAATAAGTGTGAGGATTTCAGTGTGAAAGTGATGCAGTAAGTGTGAAGGGGGTCAGGGTGATAGTGACGCAGTAAGTGTGAGGGTTTCAGTGTGAAAGTGATGCAGTAAGTGTGAAGGGGTCAGTGTGATAGTGACACAGTAAGTGTGATGGGTCAGGGTGATCGTGATGCAGTAAGTGTGATGGGGTCAAGGTGATATTTATGCAATAAGAGTGAGGTGATCAGTGTGATAGTGATACAATAAGTGTGAGGAGATCAGGGTGAAAGTGTCGCAGTAAGTGTGATGGGGTCAAGGTGCTAGTGATGCAGTAAGTGTGATGGGGTCCCTGTGATAGTGATGCAGTAAGTGTGAGGGGTCAGGGTGATAGTGAGGCAGTAAGTGTGAGTGGTCAGGGTGATCGTGATGCAGTAAGTGTGAGTGGTCAGGGTGATCGTGACGCAGTAAGTGTGATGGGGTCAGTATGATTGTGAGGCAGTAAGTGTGATGGGATCAAGGTAAAAGTGATGCAGTAAATGTGATGGGGACAGGGTGATAGTTACGCAATAAGTGTGAAGAGGTGAGGGTGATAGTGACGCAGTAAGTGTGATGGGGTCAGGATGATAGTGAGGCTGTAAGTGTGATAGGGTCAGGGTGATAGCGACTCAGTAAGTGTGGTGGGGTCAATGTGATATTTATACAATAAAGAGTGAGGTGATCATTGTGATAGTCATACAGTAAGTGTGAGCGGGTCAGGGTGATAGTGACGCAGTAAGTGTGATGGGGTCAGGATGAAAGTGACACAGTAAGTGTGATGGGGTCAGGGTGATCGTGACATAGTAAGTGTGATGGGGTCAGGGTGATCGTGACACAGCAAGTGTGAGTGTATCAGGGAGATAGTGATGCATTAAGTGTGATGGGATCAGGATGACATTGACACAGTAAGTGTGATGGAGTCAGGGTGATAGTGATGCAGTAAGTGTGATGGGGTCAGGGTGATAGTGATGCAGTAAATGTGAGGGGTCAGGGTGATCGTGATGCAGTAAGTGTGATGGGGTCAGGGTGGTAGTGATGCAGTAAGTGTGACGGGTCAGGGTTATCGAGATGCAGTAAGTGAGATGGGGTCAGGGTGATAGTGATGCAGTAAATGTGAGGGGTCAGGGTGATCGTGATGCAGTAAGTGTGATGGGGTCAGGGTGGTAGTGATGCAGTAAGTGTGACGGGTCAGAGTTATCGAGATGCAGTAAGTGTGATGGGGTCAGGGCGATAGTGATGCACTAAGTGTGATGGGGACAGCGTGATTGTGAGGCAGTAAGTGTGAGGGGATCATGGTGAATGTGACGCTGAAACGGTGATGGGGTCAGGGTGATTGTGAGGCAGTAAGTGTGAGGGGATCAGGGTGAAAGTGACGCAATAAGGGTGAGGGGTCAGGGTGATCGTGATGCAGTAAGTGTGATGGGGTCAGAATGATAGTTACGTAGTAAGTGTGATGGGGTCTGGGTGATTGTGATGCAGTAAGTGTGAGATAGTCAGGGTGATAGTGATGCATAAGTGTGATGGGTTCAGGGTGATAGTGGTGCATTAAGTGTGATGGGATCAGGATGACATTGACACAGTAAGTGTGATGGAGTCAGGGTGATCGTGATGCAGTAAGTGTGAGGTAGTCAGGGTGATAGTGATGCATAAGTGTGATGGGTTCAGGGTGATAGTGGTGCAGTAAGTGTGATGGGGCCTGGGTGATAGTGATTCAGTAAGTGCGATAGTGTCAGGGTGATAGTGATGTAGTAAGTGTGATGGGGTCAGGGTAATAGCGACATAGTAAGTGCGATGGGGTCCCTGTGATCGTGATGCAGTAATTGTGATGGGGTCAGGGTGATAGTGACTCAGTAAGTGTGAGTGGTCAGGGTGATCGTGACGCAGTAAGTGTGATGGGGTCAGTATGATTGTGAGGCAGTAAGTGTGATGGGGTCAAGGTAAAAGTGATGCAGTAAATGTAATGGGGACAGGGTGATAGTTACGCAATAAGTGTGAAGAGGTGAGGGTGATAGTGACGCAGTAAGTGTGATGGGGTCAGGATGATAGTGAGGCTGTAAGTGTGATAGGGTCAGGGTGGTTGTGACGCAGTAAGTGTGATGGGGTCAGTGTGATAGCGACTCAGGAAGTGTGGTGGGGTCAAGGTGATATTTATGCAATAAAGAGTGAGGTGATCATTGTGATAGTGATACAGTAAGTGTGAGCGGGTCAGGGTGATAGTGACGCAATAAGTGTGATGGGGTCAGGATGAAAGTGACACAGTAAGTGTGATGGGGTCAGAGTGATAATGACTCAGTAAGTGTGATGGGGTCAGGGTGATCGTGACATAGTAAGTGTGATGGGGTCAGGGTGATCGTGACACAGCAAGTGTGAGTGTATCAGGGAGATAGTGATGCATTAAGTGTGATGGGATCAGGATGACATTGACACAGTAAGTGTGATGGAGTCAGGGTGATAGTGATGCAGTAAGTGTGATGGGGTCAGGGTGATAGTGATGCAGTAAATGTGAGGGGTCAGGGTGATCGTGATGCAGTAAGTGTGATGGGGTCAGGGTGGTAGTGATGCAGTAAGTGTGATGGGTCAGGGTTATCGAGATGCAGTAAGTGTGATGGGGTCAGGGTGATAGTGATGCAGTAAATGTGAGGGGTCAGGGTGATCGTGATGCAGTAAGTGTGATGGGGTCAGGGTGGTAGTGATGCAGTAAGTGTGACGGGTCAGGGTTATCGAGATGCAGTAAGTGTGATGGGGTCAGGGCGATAGTGATGCACTAAGTGTGATGGGGACAGCGTGATTGTGAGGCAGTAAGTGTGAGGGGATCATGGTGAATGTGACGCTGAAACGGTGATGGGGTCAGGGTGATTGTGAGGCAGTAAGTGTGAGGGGATCAGGGTGAAAGTGACGCAATAAGGGTGAGGGGTCAGGGTGATCGTGATGCAGTAAGTGTGATGGGGTCAGAATGATAGTTACGTAGTAAGTGTGATGGGGTCTGGGTGATTGTGATGCAGTAAGTGTGAGGTAGTCAGGGTGATAGTGATGCATAAGTGTGATGGGTTCAGGATGATAGTGATGCAGTAAATGTGAGGGGTCAGGGTGATCGTGATGCAGTAAGTGTGATGGGGTCTGGGTGATTGTGATGCAGTAAGTGTGAGGTAGTCAGGGTGATAGTGATGCATAAGTGTGATGGGTTCAGGGTGATAGTGATGCAGTAAATGTGAGTGGTCAGGGTGATCGTGATGCAGTAAGTGTGATGGGGTCAGGGTGGTAGTGATGCAGTAAGTGTGACGGGTCAGGGTTATCGAGATGCAGTAAGTGTGATGGGGTCAGGGCGCTAGTGATGCACTAAGTGTGATGGGGACAGCGTGATTGTGAGGCAGTAAGTGTGAGGGGATCATGGTGAATGTGACGCTGAAACGGTGATGGGGTCAGGGTGATTGTGAGGCAGTAAGTGTGAGGGGATCAGGGTGAAAGTGACGCAATAAGGGTGAGGGGTCAGGGTGATCGTGATGCAGTAAGTGTGATGGGGTCAGAATGATAGTTACGTAGTAAGTGTGATGGGGTCTGGGTGATTGTGATGCAGTAAGTGTGAGGTAGTCAGGGTGATAGTGATGCATAAGTGTGATGGGTTCAGGGTGATAGTGATGCAGTAAATGTGAGGGGTCAGGGTGATCGTGATGCAGTAAGTGTGATGGGGTCTGGGTGATTGTGATGCAGTAAGTGTGAGGTAGTCAGGGTGATAGTGATGCATAAGTGTGATGGGGTCAGGGTGATAGTGATGCAGTAAATGTGAGGGGTCAGGGTGATCGTGATGCAGTAAGTGTGATGGGGTCAGGGTGGTAGTGATGCAGTAAGTGTGACGGGTCAGGGTTATCGAGATGCAGTAAGTGTGATGGGGTCAGGGCGCTAGTGATGCACTAAGTGTGATGGGGACAGCGTGATTGTGAGGCAGTAAGTGTGAGGGGATCATGGTGAATGTGACGCTGAAACGGTGATGGGGTCAGGGTGATTGTGAGGCAGTAAGTGTGAGGGGATCAGGGTGAAAGTGACGCAATAAGGGTGAGGGGTCAGGGTGATCGTGATGCAGTAAGTGTGATGGGGTCAGAATGATAGTTACGTAGTAAGTGTGATGGGGTCTGGGTGATTGTGATGCAGTAAGTGTGAGGTAGTCAGGGTGATAGTGATGCATAAGTGTGATGGGTTCAGGGTGATAGTGGTGCAGTAAATGTGATGGGGCCTGGGTGATAGTGATTCAGTAAGTGCGATAGTGTCAGGGTGATAGTGATGTAGTAAGTGTGATGGGGTCAGGGTGATAGCGACATAGTAAGTGCGATGGGGTCCCTGTGATCGTGATGCAGTAATTGTGATGGGGTCAGGGTGATAGTGACTCAGTAAGTGTGATGTAGTCAGGGTGATCGTGATGCAGTAAGTGTGATGGGGTCATTGTGATTGTGAGGCAGTAAGTGTGATGGGGTCAAGGTAAAAGTGATGCAATAAGTGTGATGGGGACAGGGTGATAGCTACGCAATAAGTGTGATGAGGTGAGGGTGATAGTGACGCAGTAAATGTGATGGGGTCAGGATGATAGTGAGGCTGTAAGTGTGATAGGGTCAGGGTGGTAGTGACGCAGTAAGTGTGATGGGGTCAGGTTGAAAGCGACTCAGTAAGTGTGGTGGGGTCAAGATGATATTTATGCAATAAATAGTGAGGTGATCATTGTGATAGTGATACAGTAAGTGTGAGCGGGGCAGGGTAATAGTGACGCAGTAAGTGTGATGGGGTCAGGTTGAAAGTGACGCAGTAAGTGTGATGGGGTCAGGGTGATAGTGACTCAGTAAGTGTGATGGGGTCAGGGTGATCGTGACACAGGAAGTGTGATGGGGTCAGGGTGATCGTGACACAGCAAGTGTGAGTGTATCAGGGAGATAGTGATGCATTAAGTGTGATGGGATCAGGATGATATTGAAACAGTAAGTATGATGGAGTCAGGGTGATAGTGATGCAGTAAGTGTGATGGGGTCAGGGTGATAGTGATGCAGTAAGTGTGGGGGGTCAGGGTGATCGTGATGCAGTAAGTGTGATGGAGTCAGGGTGATAGTGATGCAGTAAGTGTGATGGGGTCTGGGTGATAGTGATGCAGTAAATGTGAGGGGTCAGGGTGATCGTGATGCAGTAAGTGTGATGGGGTCAGGGTGGTAGTGATGCAGTAAGTGTGACGGGTCAGGGTTATCGAGATGCAGTAAGTGTGATGGAGCCAGGGTGATAGTGATGCAGTAAATGTGAGGGGTCAGGGTGATCGTGATGCAGTAAGTGTGATGGGGTCAGGGTGGTAGTGATGCAGTAAGTGTGACGGGTCAGGGTTATCGAGATGCAGTAAGTGTGATGGGGTCAGGGCGATAGTGATGCACTAAGTGTGATGGGGACAGCGTGGTTGTGAGGCAGTAAGTGTGAGGGGATCATGGTGAATGTGACGCTGAAACGGTGATGGGGTCAGGGTGATTGTGAGGCAGTAAGTGTGAGGGGATCAGGGTGAAAGTGACGCAATAAGGGTGAGGGGTCAGGGTGATCGTGATGCAGTAAGTGTGATGGGGTCAGAATGATAGTTACGTAGTAAGTGTGATGGGGTCTGGGTGATTGTGATGCAGTAAGTGTGAGGTAGTCAGGGTGATAGTGATGCATAAGTGTGATGGGTTCAGGGTGATAGTGGTGCATTAAGTGTGATGGGATCAGGATGACATTGACACAGTAAGTGTGATGGAGTCAGGGTGATCGTGATGCAGTAAGTGTGAGGTAGTCAGGTTGATAGTGATGCATAAGTGTGATGGGTTCAGGGTGATAGTGGTGCAGTAAGTGTGATGGGGCCTGGGTGATAGTGATTGAGTAAGTGCGATAGTGTCAGGGTGATAGTGATGTAGTAAGTGTGATGGGGTCAGGGTGATAGCGACATAGTAAGTGCAATGGGGTCCCTGTGATCGTGATGCAGTAATTGTGATGGGGTCAGGGTGATAGTGACTCAGTAAGTGTGAGTGGTCAGGGTGATCGTGACGCAGTAAGTGTGATGGGGTCAGTATGATTGTGAGGCAGTAAGTGTGATGGGGTCAAGGTAAAAGTGATGCAGTAAATGTGATGGGGACAGGGTGATAGTTACGCAATAAGCGTGAAGAGGTGAGGGTGATAGTGACGCAGTAAGTGTGATGGGGTCAGGATGATAGTGAGGCTGTAAGTGTGATGGGGTCAGCGTGATAGCGACTCAGGAAGTGTGGTGGGGTCAAGGTGATATTCATGCAATAAAGAGTGAGGTGATCATTGTGATAGTCATACAGTAAGTGTGAGCGGGTCAGGGTGATAGTGACGCAGTAAGTGTGATGAGGTCAGGATGAAAGTGACACAGTAAGTGTGATGGGGTCAGGGTGATAATGACTCAGTAAGTGTGATGGGGTCAGGGTGATCGTGACATAGTAAGTGTGATGGGGTCAGGGTGATCGTGACACAGCAAGTGTGAGTGTATCAGGGAGATAGTGATGCATTAAGTGTGATGGGATCAGGATGACATTGACACAGTAAGTGTGATGGAGTCAGGGTGATAGTGATGCAGTAAGTGTGATGGGGTCAGGGTGATAGTGATGCAGTAAATGTGAGGGGTCAGGGTGATCGTTTCACAGTTAGTGTGATGGGGTCAGTGTGATAGTGATGCAGGAAGTGTGATGGGGTCAGGGTGATAGCGATTCAGCTAATGTGAGGGGATCAGGATGATGGTGAAGCAGTAAGTGTGAGCGGATCAGGGTGATTGTGAGGCAGTAAGTGTGAGGGGGTCAGGGTGGTAGTGACACACTAAGTGTGATGGCATCAGAGTGATAGTGACGTAGTAAGTGTGATCGGGTCAGAGTGATAGTTATGCAGTAAGTGTGATGGGGTCAGGGTGATAGTGACGCAGTAAGTGTGAGGGATTCAGGGTGAGAGTGAGAGTGTAAATGTGAGGGTGTCAGGGAGATAGTGGCATGGTAAGTGTGAGGAGATCAGGGTGATAGTGATGTAGTAAGCGTGAGGGATACAGGGTGAGAGTGAGATTGTAAGTGTGAGGGTGTCAGGGAGATAATGACACGGTAAGTGTGAGTGTATCAGGGTGATAGTGACGCAGTAAGTGTGATGGGTGAGGGAAATAGTGACGCAGTTTGTGTGAGGAGGGTCAGAGTGATAGTTACGCAGTAAGTGTGATGGGGTCAGGGTGATAGTGACGCAGTAAGTGTGAGGGTTTCAGTGTGAAAGTGATGCAGTAAGTGTGTAGGGGGTCAGTGTGATAGTGACACAGTAAGTCTGAGGGGATCAGGGAGATAGAGATGAAGTAAGTGTGATGGGATCAGAGTGATGATAGTAATGCAGTAAGTGTGCGTGAGCCAGGGAGATTGTGTCGCAGTAAGTGTGAGGGGTTTAGGGGTGTAGTGACGCAGTATATGTGAGGGGATCAGGGTGATAGTGACGCAGTAAGTGTGATGGGATCAGGGTGATAGTGACGCAGTAAGTGTGATGGGGTCAAGGTGATAGTGATACAGTAAGTGTGAGAGGTTCAGGGATGTAGTGACACAGTATATGTGAGGGGATCAGGGTGATAGTGACTCAGTAAGTGTGATGGGGTCAGGGTGATAGTGATGCAGTAAGTGTGATTGGATCAGGGTGATAGTGATGCAGTAAGTGTGAGGGCATCAGAGTGACAGTGATGCAGTAAGTGTGAGGGGTCAGGGTGATAGTGATGCAGTAAGTGTGATGGAATCAGGGTGATAGTGACACAGTAGGTGTGATGAGGTCAGGGTGATAGTGATGCAGTAAGTGTGATTGGATCAGGGTGATAGTGACGCAGCACGTGTGAGGGCATCAGAGTGATAGTGATGCAGTAAGTGTGAGGGGTCAGGGTGATAGTGATGCAGTAAGTGTGATTGGATCAGGGTGATAGTGACGCAGCACGTGTGAGGGCATCAGAGTGATAGTGATGCAGTAAGTGTGAGGGGTCAGGGTGATAGTGATGCAGTAAGTGTGATGGGGTCAGGGTGATTGTGACTCAGTAAGTGTGAGGGATTCAGTGTGATTGTGACACAGTAGGTGTGAGGGGGTCAGGGAGACAGTGATGCAGTAGTAGTGATGGGATCAGGGTGGTAATGATGCAGTAAGTGTGATGGGGTCAGGGTGACAGTGACACAGTAAGTGTGAGGCTGTCAGTGAGATTGTGACACAGTAAGTGTGAGGGGGTCAGTGTGATAGTGACAGTAAGTGTGATGGCGTCAGTGTGATAGTGATGCAGTAAGTGTGAGGGGATCAGGGTGATAGTGATGCAGTAAGTGTGCGGGAGCCAGGGAGATTGTGTCGCAGCAAGTGTGATGTGGTCAGGGTGATAGTAATGCAGTAAGTGTGAGGGGTCAGGGTGATAGTGACACAGTAAGTGTGATGGGATGAGGGTGATAGTGACGCAGTAAGTGTGAGTGGTCAGGGTGATAGTGACGCAGTAAGTATGGTGGGTCAGGAAGATAGTGATGTAGTAAGTGTGAGGGGAGTCAGAGTGATAGTGACTCAGTAAGTGTGAGGGATTCAGTGTGATTGTGACACAGTAAGTGTGAGGGGGTCAATGTGATAGTGACAGTAAGTGTGATGGCGTCAGTGTGATAGTGATGCAGTAGTGTGAGGGGATCAGGGTGATAGTGATGCAGTAAGTGTGCAGGAGCCAGGGAGATTGTGTCGCAGCAAGTGTGATGGGGTCAGGGTGATGGTGATGCAGTAAGTGTGAGGGGATCAGGGTGGTAGTGACGCAGTAAGTGTGACGGGGTCATAGAGAAAGTGACGCAGTAAGTGTGAGGGGTCAGTGTGATAGTAGCACAGTAAGTGTGATGGGGTCAGGGTGATAGTGATGCATTAAGTGTGAGGGTCAGGGTGATAGTGATGCAGTAAGTGTGAAGGAGTCAGGATGACAGTGACGCAGTAATTGTGATGCGGTCAGTGTGATAGTGATGCAGTAAGTGTACGGGAGCCAGGGAGATTGTGTCGCAGTAAGTGTGAGGGGGTCAGGGTGACAGTGAAGCAGTAAGTGTGATGCGGTCAGGGTGATAGTGATGCAATAAGTGTAATGGTGTCAGGGTAATAGTGACACAGTAAATGTCAGGGGTTATGGGTGACAGTGACGCAGTGAGTGTGAGCCGGTCAGGGTGATAGTGATGCAGTAAGTGTGAGGGGATCAGGGTGATAGTGATGCAGTAAGTGTGAGTGGTCAGGATGATAGTGATGCAGTAAGTGTGAAGGAGTCAGGATGACAGTGACACAAGAATTGTGATGCGGTCAGTGTGATAGTGATGCAGTAAGTGTGATGGGATCAGGGTGCTCATGACGCAGTAAGTGTAATGGGGTCACGGTGATCGTGACGCAGTAAGTGTGAAGGGGTCGCATGATAGTGATGCAGTAAGTGTGCGGGGATCAAGGTGAAAGTGACGCAGTAAGCGTGATGGGTCAGGGTGATCGTGACACAGTAAGTGTGATGGGGTCAGGGTGATAGTGACTCAGTAAGTGTGATGGGTCGGGTGATATTGGCGCATAAGCGTGACGTGTTCAGTGTGATAGAGATGCAGTGAGTGTGAGGGGATCAGGGTGTTAGTGACGCAGTAAGTGTACGGGAGCCAGGGAGATTGTGTCGCAGTAAGTGTGAGGGGGTCAGGGTGACAGTGAAGCAGTAAGTGTGATGCGGTCAGGGTGATAGTGATGCAATAAGTGTAATGGTGTCAGGGTAATAGTGACACAGTAAATGTCAGGGGATATGGGTGACAGTGACGCAGTGAGTGTGAGCCGGTCAGGGTGATAGTGATGCAGTAAGTGTGAGGGGATCAGGGTGATAGTGATGCAGTCAGTGTGAGGGGATCCGGGAGATAGTGACACAGTAAATGTCATGGGTCAGGGTGATAGTGACGCAGTAAGTGTGAGGGGGTTGAGTGTTAGTGACGCAGTAAGTGTGAGGGGATAAGGGTGATAGTGACCCAGTAAGTGTGATGGGGTCAGGGTGATATCAATGCAGTAAGTGTGAGCGGGTCAGGGTGATGGTGTCGCAGTAAATGCGATGGGGTCAGTGTCATAGTGACGGAGTAAGTGTGAAGGGATCAGGGTGATAGTGGCACAGAAGAGTGAGGTGTTCATGGTGATAGTGATGCAGTGAGTGTGCGGAGATCAGGGTGATAGTGACGCAATCGATGTGATGGGATCAAGTGATAGTGACACAGTAAGTGTGATGGGGTCAGTGTGATAGGGACACAATAAGTGTGACGGGGTCAGTGTGATAGTGACACAGTAAGTGTGACGGGGTCATGGTGATAATGACGCAGTGTGAGGGCATCAGGGTGATAGTGACGCAATCGATGTGATGGGATCAAGTGATAGTGACACAGTAAGTGTGAGGGGTCAGGGTGACAGTGACGCACTCAGTGTGTTGGGGTCAGGGTGATAGTGATATAGTACGTGTGATGGGTTCAGGGTGTTAATGACACAGTAAGTGTGAGGGGATCAGGGTGATAGTGACACAGTAAGTGTGACGGGGTCATGGTGATAATGACGCAGTGTGAGGGCATCAGGGTGATAGTGACGCAATCGATGTGATGGGATCAAGTGATAGTGACACAGTAAGTGTGAGGGGTCAGGGTGACAGTGACGCACTCAGTGTGTTGGGGTCAGGGTGATAGTGATATAGTACGTGTGATGGGTTCAGGGTGTTAATGACACAGTAAGTGTGAGGGGATCAGGGTGATAGTGACACAGTAAGTGTGATGGAGTCAGAGTGACAGTGACGCAGTCAGTAATCAGGGCAGCATGAAGTGCCGTGCTTTGAGCTGAGCTGTCTGACCTTCTGGATTCTCTCTCTAAACGGCTCAAATCCCCCCGATCCGTCTCCAGTTTAAGATGCTCCTTGACAGCTGCCCCAATGAATGAGGTAGATCATCAACTGACCCAATATCCCCTTCCGTGGGTCAACATCTACTGTATTTAAAACAAGGAATTGCAGATCCTGGAGAGCTGACAGATAACACAGAAATTACTGGCGACATTTTGTAGGAGCAGCATCATTTGTGGGGAGAAATCCGAGTGAACTTCTAGAATCCAGGGATTGTCCTTCAGAACTGAAGAGATCTGATGCTGATGCTGTCAGACATGCTGGGCTGCCCCAGCAGTTTCTGTTTGTATTTCAGTCCCAATCCAATTGGTCCTGATCATGGCCTCGGGATTAGCTTGCCAATGACTGGGAAAGGGTTGGATATGTCTCCTTCCCAGCAGTTAACCCGGGCTCGAACCCCTGCCATCGCACTGTTGTAGTTTGAAAGCAATCTTAACCGGGGAGAAACGCCGAGATGGAATGAATGAGATTGGACTCTCCGAGGTTTCCCAAACATGGCCACATTAGGAGGGCAGGGTGGGTCCACCTGCTATTACATTCTCAGAGCTGGGGAAAGGAGGGTTAAATGCTCTGGGGGACCATAGTGGGCGGCACGTTGGCATGGTGGTTAGCACTGCTGCCTCACAGCGCCTGAGACCCTAGTTCATTTCCCGCCTCAGGCGACAGACTGTGCAGAGTTTGCACATTCTCCCTGTGTCTGCGTGGGTTTCCTCCGGGTGCTCCGGTTTCCTCCCACAGTCCAAAGATGTGTGGGTCAGGTGAATTGGCCATGTTAAATTGCCATAGTGTTAGGTAAGGGGTAAATGTAGGGGTATGGGTGGGTTGTGCTTCGGCAGGTCGGTGTGGACTTGTTGGGCCGAAGGGCCTGTTTCCACACTGTAGGTAATCTAAATATTAATCATCATTTGAAGATGGATTGATGAACCACATACCAGTAAGTATGGATTTATTCAAGGAAAAATGTGTAAACAGTCAGAGTTCCTTAGTTTTACAAACATCCGTATAACATTTTTCTGAGCCATCAATTCCCCTTAAATCCTTCTGATATGGAATAGCATCTTTCTGATTCTCACTTTGAGAGATGTCCCTCAGTGAGTTCTCCACCATTCTTTCCATTTCCTAATGACCTAAACACACACACACACACACACACACACACACACACACACACACACACACACACACACACACACACACACACACACACACATACACACACACACACACACATCTTAAAGAGTGACACAATGCAGATAGGAAGTTTATTTCATTTCTGTTTCTGAGTCCAATCTTCACTCAGTGAGACAGAGTCAGGTATTCAAGGCTCAAACAAGAGCTGGATTCTGCTTCTGGTGATTGTCTTCATTCAGTGAGAAGGAGGGCCGTGGGCCAGAAGGAGCTCATCATTGTGCTTCAGGTTGTCTGCTCAGTCTGCAGCATTGCAGGCCGTGGGAGCAGGGCAGTGGGAAAGGTACCTGGTGTGGACTGCAATAGGACTTTCGACACGTTGTTCCAGGCCAGTTACAGAGCTCCAGGAATTCTGAATGAGGATCTGAAAAATGCATTGAAGGAGGAGGATCAGGAAAACAGGATAAAGCTCATGAGATCAGTAGGATTTCTCGGTCTAACCCTGTACCATACTTTATTTTCTGCTTCATAAATCTGAATGTGGCCTATGTTCCTCTGAACCCTTTTTAATTCCTATACCCACCCAGATACGTTTGAAATGTTGTCATTGCACCAGCCTCCACTACTTCCTTGGCAGCTCATGCCCACAGTGCCCTCTGTGTGAAAAATGTTCCCCCTAAGGTCCCTTTTATGTTTCCCCTCTCAAATTTAGCATATGCCATCTGCTTCGTGACGCCCCCACAATAGGGAAATCACCTTGTCTTTTTACCCCATTGAGGCTCTTCATGATTTTGTAAATGTCTATGAGGTTACCCCTCAGCCACTGACGCTCTAGGGATAATACCCTCAACCTATACAGTCTTACCCCTCAAGCACAAACCCTCCAACCTTGGCAACAACCTTGTAAATCTTTTCTGAACCCTTTAAAGTTTCACAACACCCTTCTTACAGGAGGGAGTCCAGAATTGCACATTATATACCAAAAGTGGCCGAACCAATACCGCAACATGACCTCCCAACTCCTTTAAACAATTAACTGAGCAATAAAGACAAAAATGCCAAAGGCCTTCTTCACTTACCTATCGAAATGTTAGTCCACCTTCAACGATCTATGAAGCTGCGTCCCCAGGTCTATTTGTTTAGCAACACCCCGAGTAGCTTGCCATTACGTGTAAAAGGCCTGCTCTCTTTTGCCTTTCCAAAATGCACCACCTCACATTTATCTAAATTAATCTCCATCTGCCACTCCTCAGCCCATTGGCCCATCTGATCAAGATCCCAGTTTCCTCTGAGGTAACCATCTTCACTGTCCTCCACACCTCCAATTTTACTGTCATCTGCAAACTTACTAAATATTCGTCCTATGGCCACATACAAATCATTTATATAAATGACAAAACAACAGTAGGCCCAGCACCAATCCTTGTGACACACCGTTGGTCACAGGCCTCCAGTCTGAAAATCAACCCTCCCCCACCACCCTCTGTCTTCTACCTTCGAGCCAGTTCTCTCCTCAAAGGGTAATTCTCCTGCCCCAACATACAAGTTTGACAATATGACACCAGTCTCAAAAGTACAACAAGAATCTATTCCTGATGACAACAGGCGGGTCAGTTTGCCACCGGTGCTGTTTACACTTGAAATATACCTAGACCAGAACAACACAAACCCAACTGGAGAGGGTGGCTCTGCATAAGGAGAGTAAGTGTGGAGTTAAAATTCAACAACTGTGATGGAATAAAATAAAAGGTTAATAAAGGTAAGGCCGTCCAATATGTTTCACAAATTATTCCATAAGAGGCTGGATAAAAACTGAAGCTATTGTAATAAATGGCTCAAGCTCCCCATGGAGATTTAATGTGCTCGGATGGAAAAATGCTGAGTGATCATAAATTACTGCAACTTGCAAACAGCAGAATTAAAATCCAATTTGCTTTTTTACTGCAAGGATGATTATTTTAATCATGTTGTTCTCTATATACGAATGATCCAGACGGTTCTTTATTATCGAGACAGAAAAGACATTCAATATTTCCTTTGACATCTAACTTGGATTTGGAGAAGATACTGTGGATGATACCGACCAACAGGATTGTTTGTACAGATAGGCGAATAATAATGTCACCTGGAAATAGCGGAAGGTTGTGGAGGGAAATGAACATACTGAAGCCCGCTGTGATGGAGTTTGGGATAAGAGGCTAAAGAGAGACAAACTCGACCGAACTACAGATTTTGAAGTGTGAACATGGATAGAGTTGCCTTGGTGTTCATGTGCACAGGTCTTTTACTGTGACAAGATCTGCTGAAGAGGGAAATAGAAAACATATGGGATCTTGAACATTACAAATGACCCATTGAGTAAGGAAAAAGAAAATGCATAAAGAGAAAACCCTGCTGTTCCTGGGGATCTGAAATCTAACCTCAGCAGATCAGGCAGCATCTGTGAGAAGGAAACCAGAACCCATTTCTCCCACAGCAGTCTGCAAGGCACCAAGGGATCTCCCTGATCTGATTGGCCCTGTGCTAATTAACACTGCACACAGATATTAATCCAGTGTGTCAGCTTCTTAGTTAAACAGTGAGGCCCTGAGAGGGACGAGGCAGACCCTTGTGTGTTGTTCACACCTACATGGTCAGTAGGTCATACAATCGTCGGGATTTACAACATAGAAACAAATCCTTTGGTCCAAGTTGTCCATGCGTCAATTTAAGAATTCCGGCAGCGCTCCATGAAATTGGACGATCATTGCAAGGGACTGCTTAATGGGAGAATTGGGCAAGGGCTTATCGAAATGTGAGAAATGTAACAGGTTATCAGTCAATAGAAGAATTAGTACCGGGATGTGAGTAAATGGGAGGTCAGGTGCACAGTGCCATTACATTAGAAAATTGGTGGGAATGCCAATATATTGGAAAATTGGAGCACAGCATGTCTAAGTTGGGGAATAGGGGCCAGGGAATTAATACAAAGAAATGTTGCAAGCATTGGTAAATTGGAGATTCAGTTCAGTGCATCACTAAATGAAAACAATTCAGCAGGGCACCCGTACGTGGAAGAAGTGTTTCAGGGAACAATCAAATGGAAGGAATTGATGTATGACATTAATAATTGGAGAACTCATGCAGCTGCCTTTAAATAGGACAGGATAATTCTCAATGGGAGAGTTGGTGCAGTTTCATGATTTGTGCAGGATTGGTAAATGGGAGAATTGGCGCAAAGCAGCAGAGCCATAAATAGAGTAATACAATCATAGAGATGTACAACATGGAAACAGACACTTAAGTCCAACTTGTCAATGACTCAATTTTAGAATTTTGGAGAATGATTCCCAGGAACTACTAATTGGAAAAATTGGGCAAGGGCTAATCAAAACAAGAGAATTTGGAACGGGGCATCTGATAATCGCAAATTGGTGCAGTTCGCACCAAATGGGACAATTTCAGTTGAGCTGTAAATGGGACAATTGGTGCAGTGTAGCACTAAATGGGACCATTTCACTTCAGCACTAATTGGGAGAATTGGGACAGGACAATACTTGATGCGGGAATGAGAGTAGGGCACCTTTAAACTGGGCGAGGGCATCAGTCAGTATGAGGATTGGTGGAAGTCAAAACTGAATCGAGAACTTGTTCAGGACATCAGTAATTGGGGGAAATAGTGCTAAGCAACACTGAATTGGAGAATTGGTGTGGGCTATCAGTAAATGAGAGACCTGGTGCACAGTGGAGCTACATTAGAGGATTAGTGCGTGGCACCAGGAAATGGGAGAATTGGAGTAGGGCACCCTTCAATGGTAGAATTGGGCTCAGGCATCAGTAAATGGAAGAATTAGTTACAGGGATATGAGTAAATGGGAGATTTGGTGGGAATCGATAAATGGGAGATTCGGTGCACAGTGCCATTACATTGGAAAACTGGTGTGAGTGTCAATATATTAGAAAATTGGAGCAGAGCACGTCTAAATTGGAGAATGGGGGCTGGGGATCAATAAAAAGAAATGTTGCAATCATGGGGAAATTGGAGATTCTGTTTAGTGCACTACTAAATGAACAAATATAATCAGCAGGGCTTCTGTACGTTGAAGATGTGTATGAGGGAACAACTAAATGGAAGGAATTGATGCAGAGCAACAATAATTGGAGAATTCATGCAGGTGCCATTAAAGTCTAAGTGGGAGGACTGGGGCAGGATAACACTCAATGGGTGAGTTGTGATCTTCCCGAATTAGTGCAGGATTGGTAAATGGGAATGCTGGCAGCTCTCCACTAAATTGGAGAATCTTTGCAAGAAACTACTAAATGAAAACAAAATTCGGAAAGGGCCTATAGAAATGTGAGAATTTGCAACAGGGCATCAGATAATGGGTGAATTAGTGCAGTTCAGCACTAAATGGGTGAGTTATGCTGTGTTGCACTAAATGGGAGAATTGGGGCAGGACATTACCTTTTGGGAGATTTAGACTAGGGCACCCCTAAATTGGGCGAGGGCATCAGTCAGTACGAGGATTGGTGTAAGGCAACACTGAGTGGAGAACTTGTTCAGGACATCAGCAATTCGGGGAAATGGTGCTAAGCAACACTGAATTGGTGTGGGGTAACAGTAAATGCTGATAACTTCGAGAATTGGACCAAATGGGAGAACATGGGCAGTGAATCAATAAATAGGACAAATGTTGCAAAGGATTAGAGGTCCAGATTCAATACAGTGTACCACGAAATGGGGGAATTGGTGCAGTTTACCACGAAACGGAAGATATGTGTCAGATCGGTCATTTGGAGATATGATGCATAAATCACAAGATTAGAGAATTCGGGCAGCGGACTACTAAATGGGAGAATTGTTGCAGGAAATACTAAATGGAAAACCTGGTGCACAGTGGAGCTCAATTACAGGATGGGTGCATGGCACCAGGAAATGGGAGGATTAGAGTAGCGCACCCATCAATGGTAGAATTAGGATAAGGCATCAGTAAATGGAAGAACTAGTACAGGGATACGAGTAAATGGGAGATCTATTGGAATCAATAAATGGGAGATACAGTGCACAGCACCATTGCATTAGAAAATTGTTGTGTGTGCCAATATATTGGAAAATTGGAGCAGAGCATGTCCAGATTGGGGAATAGGGGGCCAGGGAAACAATAAAAAGAAGAAATGTTGCAAGCATTGGTAAATTGGAATATCAGTTCATTGCATTACTAAATGAAAAAATAAAATCAGCAGGGGTTCCGTACGTTGAAGATGTTTATCAGGGAACAATTATTGAAAGGAATTGATGCAGATCAACATTAATTGGAGAATTCATGCTGATGTCATTAAATTCCTAGTGGGAGGACTGAGGCAGGGTAACCTCAATGGGGGAGTTGGTGAAATTGCCGAATTAGTGCAGGATTGGTCGATGGGAGAAATGGTGCAGGGAAGCGGACCACTAATTAGAGCCTTAGAGATGTCCAGTGTGGAAACAGACCCTTCAGTCCAACTTGTCCACACCTAAATTTAAGAATTCTGACAGCTCTCCACTATATTTGAGAATCATTGCAAGAAACTATAAATGGAAAAATTGAGAACGGCTTATTGAAATGTGAGAATTTGCAACAGGGCATCAGAAAATGGGTGAATCAGTGCAGTTCTGCACTAAATGATTGAGTTATGCTGTGTTCCATTAAATGGGAGAATTGGAGCAGGACCATGCCTTTTTGGGAGATATAGAGTAGGGCATCACTAAATTGGGCGAGGGGATCAGTCAGTATGAGGATTGGTATAAGGCAACACAGAGTAGAGGCCTTGTTCAGGAAATAAGGAATTCTTGGAAATGGTGCTAAGCAACACTGAATTGGAGAATTGGTGTGGGGTATCAGTAAATGAAAGACCTGGTGCAGGGTGCTGATAACTTCGCGAATTGGAGCAAATGGGAGAACGCGGAGAGTGAATCAGTAAATAGGACACATGTTGGAAAGGATTATTGTTCCAGATTCAATACAGTGCACCACGAAATGAGGGAGTTGTTGCAGTTCACCATTAAAGGGAAGATATGTTTAGGATTGGTAATTTGGAGATTTGATGCAGGGATCGCAAATTCTGGCTGCAGACTGCGAAATGAGAGAATTGTTTCAGGGAAATACTGAATGGAAGAACTGGTGCACAGTGGAGCTAATTGAGAGAAAGGGTGCATGGCACCAGTAAATGGGAGAATTCAAGTTGCGCACCCTTAATTGGTAGAATTTGCTAAGGTATCAGTAAATGGAAGAATGAGTACAGGGATATAAGTACATGGGAGACTTGGTGGGAATCAATAAATGGGAGATTCGGTGCACAGTGTCATTACATTGGAAAACTGGTGTGTGTGTCAATATATTAGAAAATTGGAGCTGAGTATGTCTAAATTCGGGAATAGGGGCCTGGGGATCAATAAAAAGAAATATTGCAAACACCGATGAATTTGAGATTCAGTTCAGTTCACCACTAAATGAAAACAATTCAGCAGGGCACCCGCACGTGGAAGAAGTGTTTCAGGGAACAATTAGATGGAAGGAATTGATGCAAGTCGTCAATAATTAGAGAATGCTTGCAAATGCCCTAACATTGGGCAGGGTAATACTCAATGGGAGAGTTGGTGCAGTTTCAGGATTTGTGCAGGATTGGTAAATGCAGAGCAGTGGAGCCATAAATAGTCATACAATCACAGAGATGTACAACATGGAAACAGACACTTCAGTCCGACTTGTCTTTAACTCAATTTTAGAATTCTGGCAGCTCTTCACGAAATTGGAGATACATTCCAAGGAACTACTAAATGGAAGAATTGGGAAAGGGCTTATCGAAATAAGAGAATTTGGAACCGGGGGCATCCGATAATGACAAATTGCTGCAGTTAGCACCAAATGGGAGAGTTTCATTGAAGTACTAAATAGGAGAATTGGAGCAGGACAATACTTGATGTGGGAATAAGAGTAGGGCACCCCTAAATTGGGCGACGCCATCAGTCAAAATGAGGATTGGTGTAAGGTAAAACTGAATGGAGAACTTGTTCAGGACGTCAGTAATTGGGAGAAATGGTGCTGAGCAACACTGAATTGGAAAATCATTGTGGGCCAACAGTAAATAAGAGAGTTGGTGTACAGTGGAGCTAAATTAGAGAATTGGTGAATGGCAACAGTAAATGGGAGAATTAGAGTAGGGCAACCATTAAATGGTAGAATCGGGCTCGGGCATCAGTAAATGGAAGAATTAGTACAGGGCTATGAGTAAATGGGAAATTTGGTGGGAATCAATAAATGGTATATCTGCTGCACAGAGCCACTACATTAGAAAATTGGTGGGAGTGCCAATATATTGGAAAATTGTAGCAGAACATTGCACCAGGTCACTCATTTACTGATGGCCCGCACTGATTCTCCAATTCAGTGTTGCTTAGCACCATTTCCATTGATTGCTGATGTCCTGAATACGTTCTCCACTCAGTACCGCCTTACACCAATCCTCATACTGACTGATGCCCTCGCCAAATTTTGGGGTGCCCTACTCTAAGTCTCTCAAAAGGTAATGTCCTGCCCCAATTCTCACATTTAGTGCAACACAGCATAACTCACCCATTTAGTGCTGAACTGCATTAATTCACCCATTATCTGATGCCCTGTTGCAAATTCTCACGTTTCGATAAGGACTATCCCAATTTTTCCATTTAGTAATTTATTGCAATGATTCTCCAATTTAGTGGAGCCCTGCTAGCATTCTTAAATATACACGAGGACAAGTTGGACTGAAGTGTCTGTTTCCGGGCTGTACATCTCTAAGGCTCTAATTAGCACTCCGCTTCCCTGCACCAATTCTCCCACTTACCGATCCTGCACTAATTCGGGAATTTCACCAACTAACTTATTGACATTATTCTGCCCCAGTCCTTCCACTTGGCACCGACATGAATTCTCCAATTATTGTTCCCCTGCATCAATTCCTTCAATTTAATTGTTCCCTGATACAAATCTTCCACGTACCGATGCCCTGCAGAATTTCTTTTTTCATTTAGTGATGCACTGAACTGAGTCTCCAATTTAACGATGCGTGCAACATTTTTTATCATTGATCCCATGGCCCCTTATCCCCAAATTAGACATGCTCTGATTCAATTTTATGATATATTGGCACTCCCACTAATTTTCTAAGGGGACGGCTCTGTGCAGCAGATATCCCATTTATTGTTTCCACTGAAACTCCCATTTACTCATATCCCTGCACAAATTCTTCCACTTACTTGTGCCCTGGCCTGATTCTACCATTTAAGGGTGCCCTACTCTAATTCTCCCATTTACTGTTGCCAAGCACCAATTCTCTAATTTAGCTCCACCGTGCACCAGGACTCTCATTTACTATTAGCCCCCGCTCCGATTCTCTCATTCAGTGTTGCTTAGTACCATTTTCCCCAATTACTGAAGCCCTGAACAAGTTCTCCATTCAGTTTTGCCTCACACCAATCCTCATATTGACTCATGCTCATGCCCAATTTAGGGGTGCCCTACTCTCATTCCCGCATCAAGTATTATCCTGTCCCAATTTTCCCACTTAGTGCTACACTGCACAAATTCTCCATTCACTGCTAAACTGAAACTATCCCATTTGGTTCTAACTGCACCAGTATGCCATTATTAGATGCCTTGTTCCCAATTCTCTTGTTTCGTTTAGCCCTTGCCAATTCTTCCATTTAGTAGTTCCTTGGAATGATTCTCCAATGATACTTCCACTGCTGAATTCTATTCATTTAGTCATGCACTGAACCGAATCACCAATTTACCGATGCTTGCAACATTTTTCTTGTTATTGATACCCGGGCCCCTATTCCCTAATTTAGACATGCTCTGCTCCACGTTTCTAGTATATTGACACTCACAACATTTTTCCAATATAATTGCAGTGTGCACCGAATCTCCCATTTATTGATTCCCACCAAACCGCCCTTTTGCTCATATCGCTGAATTAATTCTTCCATTTACTGATGTCCGACCCCGATTCTACCATTTAAGGGTGCCCTACTCTAATTCTCCCATTTACTGTTGCCGTGAACCAATTCTATAATTTAGCTCCACTGTGGACCAGGTCTCTCATTTACTGATGGCCCACAATGATTCTCCAAATCAGAGTTACTTAGCACCAAATGCCCCCAATTACCGACGTCCTAAACAGTTCTCCACTCAGTATTGTCTTAGACCAATCCCTATACTGACTGATACCCTCGCCCAATTTAGGGGTGCCCTACTCTAAAATCCCAAAACGTATTGTCCTGCTCCAATCCTCCCATTTAGTGCAACACAACATAACTCACCCATTTAGTGCTGACCTGCAATAATTCAACCATGTTCTGACGCCCAGTTGCAAATGCTCACACGTCGATAAGCCCTTTCCACAATTTTCCATTTATTTGTTTCTGGCAATGAGTCTTCAATTTAGTGAAGAGCTGCCTGAATTCTTAAATGTTGGCGAGGAGACGGTGGACTGAAATGTCTGTTTCTGTGCTGTACATCTCAAAGGCTGTAATTAGTGCTCCACTTCCCTGCACCAATTCTCCCATTTACCAATCCTGCACTAATTCAGGAATTTCACCAACTCACCCATTGAGTGTTATCCTGCCTCAGTCCTCCCACTTAGACTTTAATGGCACCTGCATGAATTCTACCATTATTGTTGCTCTGTATCAATTACTTCCATTTAGATTTTCCCTGATGCACATCTTCAAGGTAGAGATGCCCTGCTGATTAAATTTGTTCATTTAGTAGTGCACTGCACAGAATCACCAATAGACCAATGATCGCAACATTTCTTTTGATTGATTCCCTGGCCCCTATTCACCAATTTAGACACGCTCTGCTCCAATTTTCTAGTATATGAACGCTCACACCAGTTTTCCAATACAATTGCACTGTATGCCATATCTCCCATTTATTGATTTCTACCATATCTCAAATTTACACATGCCCCTGAACTAATTCTTCCATTTACTGATGCCCTAGCCCGAATTTACCATTTAAGGGTGCCCAACTCTAATTCTCTCATTTACTGGTGCCATGCACCCATTCTCTATTTGAACTCCACTGTGCACCAGTTCTTCCATTCAGTATTTCCTGCAACAATTCTCCCATTAACTCGTCAGTTGCCACAATTCTCTAATCTTGCCATCCCTGCATCAAATCTCCAAATTCCCAAAACTGCAAATATCACCCCTTTAGTGGTAATCTGCACCAACTCCTTCATTTCGGTGGTGCACTGTATTGAATCTGGACCACTAATCCTTTGCAAATTTATCGTATTTGCTGATTCATTGCCCGTGTAGTCCCCTTTGCTCCAATTCTTGAAGTTATCAGTACCCTGCATCAGGTCTCTCATTTACTGATACCCCACACCAATTCTCCAATTCAGTGTTGATTATCACCATTTCCATTAATTGCTGATGTCCTGAATACGTTCTCCACTCAGTATTGCCTTACACCAATCCTCATACTGACTGATGCCCTCGCCAAATTTAGGGGTGCCCTACTCGAAGTCTCTCAAAAGGTAATGTCCTGCCCCAATTCTCCCATTTAGTGCAACACAGCATAACTCACCCATTTAGTGCTGAACTGCACTAATTCACCCATTATCTGATGCCCTGTTGCAAATTCTCACATTTCGATAAGGACTTTCCCAATTTTTCCATTTAGTAATTTATTGCAATGATTCTCCAATTTAGTGGAGCCCTGCCAGCATTCTTAAATATGCACGTGGACAAGTTGGACTGAAGGGTCTGTTTCCGTGTTGTACATCTCTAAGGCTCTAATTAGTGCTCCGCTTCCCTGCACCAATTCTCCCACTTCCCAATCCTGTACTGATTAGAGAATCTGAGAATTTGAGAATCATTGCAAGAAACTACTAAATGGAAAAATTGAGAACGGGCTTATTGAAATGTGAGAATTTGCAACAGGGCATTAAATAATGGGTGAATCAGTGCAGTTCTGCACTAAATGATTGAGTTATGCTGTGTTGCACTAAATGGGAGAATTGGGGCAGGACAATACCTTTTTGGGAGATATAGAGTAGGGCATCACTAAATTGGGCGAGGGGATCAGTCAGTATGAGGATTGGTATAAGGCAACACAGAGAAGAGACCTTGTTCAGGAAATCAGTAATGGTGGAAATGGTGCTAAGCAACACAGAATTGGAGAATTGTTGTGGGGTATCAGTAAATGAAAGCCCTGGTGCAGGGTACTGATAATTTCGCGAATTGGAGCAAATGGGAGAACGTGGGCAGTGAATCAGTAAATAGGACAAATGTTGAAAAGGATTATTTTTCCAGATTCAATACAGTGCACCACGAGATGGGGGAGTTGGCGCTGTTCACCACTAAAGGTAAGATATGTGTTGGATAGGTAATTTGGAGATTTGATTGAGAGAATTCTGGCAGTGGACTATTAAATGGGAGAATTATTGAAGGGAAATACTGAATGGAAGAACTGGTGCACAGTGGAGCTAAATTCGAGAATGAGTACATGGCACCAGGAAATGGGAGAATTAGAGTAGTGCACCCTTAAATGGTAGAATCTGCTAAGGCATCACTAAATGGAAGAATTAGTACAGGGGTATAAATAAATGGGAGACTTGGTGGGAATCAATAAATGGGAGACTCGGTGCACAGAGCCATTGCATTGGAAAAATGGTGTGTGTGTCAATATATTAGAAAATTGGAGCAGTACATGTCTAAATTGGGGAATAGGGGCCTGGGGATCAATAAAAAGAAATATTGCAAGCACCGATGAATTTGAGATTCAGTTCAGTTCACCACTAAATGAAATCAATTCAGTTGGGCACCTGTACGTGGAAGAAGTGTTTCAGGGAACAATTAGATGGAAGGAATTGATGCAGGTCATCAATAATTGGAGAATTCTTGCAGGTGCCCTTAAATAGGGCAGGGTAACACTCAGTGGGAGAGTTGGTGCAGTTTCAGGATTTGTGCAGGATTGGTAAATGGGAGAAATAGTGCAGAACAGCGGAGCCATAAATAGTCATACAATCATAGAGATGAACAACATGGAAACAGACACTTCAGTCCAACTTGTCTATGACTCAATTTTAGAATTCTGGCAAAACTCCAGAAATTGGAGAATCATTCCAAGGAACTACTAACAGGAAGAATTGACAAAAGAGAATTTAGAACAGAGCACCCAATAATAGCAAATTGCTACAGATGTCACCAAATGAGAGAGTTTCCGTTCAGCAGTGAATGGGAGAATTGGTGCAGTGTAGCACTAAATAGAATTGGGACAGGACAACACTTGATGCAGGAATGAGAGTAGGGCACCTCTAAACTGGGCGAGGACATCAGTCAATATGAGGACTGGTGTAAGGCAAAACTGAATAGAGAACTTGTTCAGGACATCAGTAATTGGGGGAAATGGTGCTAAGCAACACTGAAGTGGAGAATTGGTGCGGGCCAACAGTAAATGAAAGACCTGGTGCACAGTGGAGTTAATTAGAGAATTGGTGCATGGCAAAAGTAAATGGGAGAAATATAGTATGGCACCCTTAAATGGTAGAATCGGGCTCGGGCATCAGTAAATGGAAGAATTAGTACAAGGATATGAGTAAATTGGAGATTTGGTGGGAATCAATAAATGGGATATCTGCTGCACAGTGCCGTTACATTAGAAAATTGTTGGGAGTGCCAATATATTGGAAAATTGTAGCAGAACATGTCTAAATTGAGGAAAAGGGACCAGGGAAACTGGAAAAGAAGAAATGTTGCAAGCATTGTAAATTGGGGATTCAATTCAGTGCATCACGAAATGAAAAACAATTTAGCAGAGCATCTGTAAGAGGAAGAAGTGTTTCAGGGAACAATTAACGAATGGAATTGATGCAGGGCAACAATAATCGGACAATACATGCAGGTGCCATTAAAGTCTTAGTGGGAGGACTGAGGCAGGATAACCTCAATGGGTGAGTTGGTGAAATTCCTGAATTAGCGCAGGATTGTTAAATGGAAGAATTGGTGCAGGGAAGTGGAGCACTAATTACAGCCTTAGAGATGTACAGCACGGAAACAGACACTTCAGTGCAACGTCTCCACGCCTAAATTTAAGAATTCTGGCAACTCTCCACTAAATTGAAGATTCATTGCCAGAAACAAATAAATGGAAAGTTGTGGAAAGGGCTTATCGACGTGTGAGCATTTGCAACAGGGCATCAGATCATGGGTGAACTAGTGCAGCTCAGAATTAAATGGGTGAGTTATGTTGTGTTGCACGAAATGGGAGGATTGGAGCAGGACAATACGTTTTGGGAGATTTAGAGTAGAGCACCCCTAAATTGGGCGAGGGTATCAGTCAGTATGGGGATTGGTGTAAGACAATACGGAGTTGAGAACTTGTTCAGGACGTCAGAAATTCGGGGATTTGGTGCTAAACAACACTGAATTGGAGAATCATTGCGGGCCATCAGTAAATGAGTGACCTGGTGCACAGTGGAGCTAAATTAGAGAATTGGTGCATGGCAACAGTAAATGGGAGAATTAGAGTAGGGCACCCTTAAATGGTAGAATCGGGCTCGGGCATCAGTAAATGGAAGAATTAGTACAGGGATATGAGTAAAAGGGCGGTTTGGTGGGAATCAATAAATGGGAGATTCGGTGCAGAGTGCAATTATATTGGAAAACTGTTGTGAGTGTCAATGTATTAGAAAAGTGGAGCAGAGCATGTCTAAATTGGGGAATAGGGGCCTGGGGATCAATAAAAAGAAAAATGTTGGAAGCATCGGTAATTTGGAGACTCTGTTCAGTGCATGACTAAATGAAAACAATTCAGCAGGGCACCCGTATGTGGAAGAATCATTGGAGAATCATTCCAAGGAACTACTAAATGGAAGAATTATGCAAGAGCTAATCGAAACAAGAGAATTTGGAACAGAGCATCTGATAATGGCAAATTGGTGCAGTTAGCACCAAATGGGATAGTTTCAGTTTAGCAGTGAATGGAAGAATTGGTGCAGTGTAGCACTAAATGGGAAAATTGGGACATGAAATACTTTATGCGGAAATGAGAGTAGGGCACCCCTAAATTGGGCGAGGGCATCAGACAATATGAGGATTGGTGTGAGGCAAAACTGAATGGAGAACTTGTTCAGGGCTTCAGTAATTGGGGAAAATAGTGCGAAGCAACACTGAATGAGAGAATCAGTGCGGCGGCCAACTCCTGGTGCACAGTGGATCTAAATTAGAGAATTGGTGTTTGGCAACAGTAAATGGGGGAATTAGAGTAGGGCACCATTAAATGGTAGAATCGGGGCAGGGCACCACTAAGTTGAAGAATTTGTGACAGGGATATGAGTAAATGGGAGTTTTGGTGGAAACAATAAATGGGATATCTGCTGCACAGTGCCGTACCATTAGAAAATTGGCGGGAGTGCGATTATATTGTAAAGTTGAATCAGAGCATGTCTAATTTGGTGAATAGGGGCCAGGGGATCAATAATAATAAATGTTGCACGCATCGTTAAATTGGAGATTCAGTTCAGTGCATCTCTAAATGGAAAAAGAAATTCTGAAAGGCATTGGTACGTGAAAGATTTGTATCTGGGAACAGTTAAATGGAAGGAATTGATGCAGGGCAACAATAATTGGAGAATTCATGTCGGTACCAAGTGGAAGGACTGGGGCAGAATAATGTCAAAGAGTGAGTTGGTGACTACCCTAATTAATGCAGGATTTGTAAGTGGGAGAATTGGTGCAGGGAGGCGGAGCACTAATTAGAGCCTTAGATATGTACAACACGGAAACAGACCCTTCAGTCCAACTTGTCCACGTGTATATTTAAGAATGCTAGCAGGGCTCCACTAAATTGGAGAATCATTGCAATAAATTACTAAATGGAAAAATTGGGAAAGGGCTTATCGAAATGTGAGAATTTGCAACAGGGCATCAGATAATGCGTGAATTGGTGCAGTTCAGCACTAATTGGGTGAGTTATGCTGTGTTGCACTAAATGTGAGAATTGGGGCAGGACATTACGTTTTGAGAGACTTCGAGTAGGGCACCCCTAAACTGGGCAAGGACATCAGTCAGTATGAGGATTGGTGTAAGGCAATACTGAGTGGAGAACGTATTCAGGACATCAGCAATTAATGGAAATGGTGATAATCAACACTGAATTGGAGAATTGATGTGGGGTATTAGTAAATGAGAGACGTGATGCAGGGTGCTGCTAACTTCAAGAATTGCAGCAAAGGGGAGAACACGGGCAATGAATCAGTAAATATCACAAATATTGCAAAGGATTAGTGGTTCAGCTTCAATATAGTGGACCACCGAAATGAAGGAGTTGGTGCAGTTTACCACGAAAGGGGTGATATTTGCAGTTTTGGGAATTTGTGGATTGATGCAGGGATCGCAAGATTTGAGAATTCTGGCAACAGACTACTAAATGGGTGAATTGTTGCAGAAAATACTGAATGGAAGAACTGGTGCACAGTGGAGCTCAAATAGAGAATGGGTGCATGGCACCAGTAAATGATAGAATGAGAATAGTGCACCCTTAAATGGTAGAATCGGGCTAGGGCATCAGGAAATGGAAGAATTAGTTCAGGGGTATGAGTAAATTCGAGATGTGGTGGAAATCAATAAATGGGAGATACGGTGTACAGTGCAATTGTATTGGAAAACTGGTGTGAGTGTTCATATATTAGAACATTGTAGCAGAGCGTGTCTAAATTGGGGAATAGGGAAAAGGAAATCAATAAAAAGAAATGTTGCAATCATTGGTCAATTGGAGATTCTGTTCAGTGCACTACTAAATGATCAAATATAATCAGCAGGGAATCTCTACCTTGAAGATGTGTACGAGGGAACAACTATTTGCAAGGAATTGATGCAGAGCAAAAATAATTGGAGTATTCATGCAGGTGCCATTGAAGTCTAAGTGAGAGGACTGAGGCAGGATAACACTCAATGGGTGAGTTGGTGAAATTCCCGAATTAGTGCAGGATTGGTAAATGGAAGAATTGGTGCAGGGAAGTAGAGCACTAATTTCAGCCTTAGAGATGTACAGCACGGAAACACACACTTCAGTGCAATGTCTGCACGCCTAAATTTAATTCTGGCAGCTCCCCACTAAAATGAAGTCTCATTGCCAGAAACAAATAAATGGAAAATTGTGGAAAGGGCTTATCGACGTGGGAGCATTTGCAACAGGGCATGGGTGAATTAGTGCAGTTCAGCACTAAATGGGTGAGTTATGCTGTGTTGCACTAAACGGGAGGATTGGAGCAGGACGATACATTTTGGGAGATTTAGAGTATGGCGCCCCTAAATTGGGCGAGGGTATCAGTCAGTATGGGGATTGGTGTAAGAGAATACTGAGTGGAGAACTTGTTCAGGACGTCAGTAATTGGGGGATTTGGTGCAAAGCAACACTGAATTAGAGAATCGGTGCGGGCCATCAGTAAATGAGCGACCTGGTGCACAGTGAAGCTAAATTAGAGAATTGGTGCATGGCAACAGTAAATGGGAGAATTAGAGTAGGGCACCCTTAAATGGTAGAATCGGGCTCGGGCATCAGTAAATGGAAGAATTTGTACAAGGATATGAGCAAAAGGGCGGTTTGGTGGGAATCAATAAATGGGAGATTCGGTGCAGAGTGCAAATATATTGGAAAACTGTTGTGAGTGTCAATAAATTAGAAAAATGGAGCAGAGCATGTCTAAATTGGGGAATAGGGGCCTGGGGATCAATAAAAAGAAAAATATTGCAAGCATCAGTAAATTGGAGATTCAGTTCAGTGCATGACTAAATGAAAACAATTCAGCAGGGCACCCGTATGTGGAAGAATCAATGGGGAATCATTCCAAGGAACTACTAACTGGAAGAATTGGGCAAGGGCTAATCGAAACAAGAGAATTTGGAACAGGGCATCTGATAATGGCAAATTGGTGCAGTTAGCACCAAATGGGAGAGTTTCAGTTTAGCAGTGAATGGAGAATTGGCGCAGTGTAGCACCAAATGGGAAAATTGGGACTGGACAATACTTGATGCGGGAATGAAAGTAGTGCACGTCTATATTGGGCGAGGGCATCAGTCAATATGAGGATTTTCTGAAGGCAAAACTGAATGGAGAACTTGTTCAGGGCTTCAGTAATTGGGGAAAATGGTGCTAAGCAACACTGAATTGGAGAATTGGTGCGGGCCATCAGTAAATGAGAGACTTGGTGCACAGTGGAGTTAAATTAAAGAATTGATGCTTGGCAACAGTGAATGGGAGAATTAGAGTAGCGCACCCTTAAATGGTAGAATCGGGCCAGGGCACAAGTAAGTGGAAGAATTTGAGCAAAGATGTGAGTAAAGGGGAGTTTTGGTGGAAACAATAAATGGGATATCTGCTCCACAGTGCCATTCCATTAGAAAATTGGTGGGATGTCAATATATTGTAAAATTGAATCAGAGCATGTCTAATTTGGGCATGAGGGGCCATGGGATCAATGATAAAAAATGTTGCGCACATCGTTAAATTGGAGATTAAGTTCAGTGCATCACTAAATGAAAAAAGAAATTCTGCAGGGCATCGGTATGTGGAAAATTTGTATCAGGGAACAATTAAATGAAAGGAATTGATGCAGGGCAACAATAATTGGAGAATTCATGTCGGTGCCAAGTGGAAGGACTGGGGCAGAATAATGTCAAAGAGTGAGTTGGTGAAATTCCCGAATTAGTGCAGGATTGGTAAGTGGGAGAATTGGTGCAGGGAAGCGGAGCAATAATTAGAGCCTTAGAAATGTACAGCACGGAAACACACACCTCAGTGCAACTTGTCCACGTGAATATTTAAGAATGCTGGCAGGACTCCATTAAATTGGAGAATTATTGCAATAAATTACTAAATGGAAAAATTGGGAAAGGGCTTACCAAAACGTGAGAATTTGCAACAGGGCGTCAGATAATGTGTGAATTCGTGCAGTTCAGCACTAAATGGGTGAGTTATACTGTGATGCACTAAATGGGAGGATTGGAGCAGGACAACACATTTTGGGAGATTTAGAGTACGGCACCCATAAACTGGGCGAGGGTATCAGTCAGTATGAGTATTGGTGTAAGACAACACAGAGTGAAGAACTTGTTCAGGACGTCAGTAATTGGGGGATTTGGTGCAAAGCAACACTGAATTAAAGAGTCGGTGCGGGCCATCAGTAAATGAGTGACCTGGTGCACAGTGAAGCTAAATTAGAGAATTGGTGCATGGCAACAGTAAATGGGAGAATTAGAGTAGGGCTCCCTTAAATGGTAGAATCGGGCTCGGGCATCAGTAAATGGAAGAGTTAGTAGAAGGATATGAGTAAAAGGGCGGTTTGGTGGGAATCAATAAATGGGAGATTCCGTGCAGAGTGCAATTATATTGGAAAACTGCTGTGAGTGTCAGTATACTAGAAACGTGGAGCAGAGCATGTCTAAATTACGGATAGGGGCCTGGGGATCAATAAAAAGAAAAATGTTGCAAGCATCGGTAAATTGGAGATTCATGACTAAATGAAAACAATTCAGCAGGGCACCGTATGTGGAAGAATCATTGGAGAATCATTCCAAGGAACTATTAAATGGAAGAATTGGGCAAGGGCGAATCGAAACAAGAGAATTTGGAACAGGGCATCTGATAATGGTAAATTGGTGCAGTTAGCACCAAATGGAGAATTTCAGTTTAGCGGTGAATGGAGAATTGTTGCAGTGTAGCAGTAAATGGGAAAATTGGGACAGGACAATACTTGATGCGGATTGAGAGTAGTGCATCCCTAAATTGGGCGAGGGCATCAGTCAATATGAGGATTGTTGTAAGGCAAAACTGAATGGAGAACCCGTTCAGGGCTTCAGTAATTGGGGAAAATGGTGCTAAGCAACACTGAATTGGAGAATTGGTGCGGGTCATCAGTAAATGAGAGACTTAGTGCACAGTGGAGCTAAATTAAAGAATTGATGCTTGGCAACAGTAAATGGGAGAATTAGAGTAGCGCACCCTTAAATGGTAGAATCGGGCCAGGGCACAAGTAAGTGGAAGAATTTGTGCAGGGATGTGAGTAAATGGGAGTTTTGGTGGAAACAATAAATCGGATATCTGCTGCACAGTGCCGTTCCATTAGAGAATTGGTGGGAGTGTCAATATATTGTAAAATTGAATCAGAGCATGTCTAATTTGGGGAATAGGGGCCACGGAATCAATAATAAACAATGTTGCCCGCATCGTTAAATTGGAGATTCAGTTCAGTGCATCACTAAATGAATAACGAAATTCTGCAGGGCATCGGTACGTGGAAGATTTGTATCAGGGAACAATTAAATGAAAGGAATTGATGCAGGGCAACAATAATTGGAGAATTCATGTCGGTGCCAAGTGGAAGGATTGGGGTAGAATAATGTCAAAGAGTGAGTTGGTGAAATTCCCGAATTAGTGCAGGATTTGTAAGTGGGAAAATTGGTGCATGGAAGCGGAGCACTAATTAGAGCCTTAGAGATGTACAACACGGAAACAGACCCTTCAGTCCAAATTGTCCACGTGAATATTTAAGAATGCTGGCAGGGCTCCACAAAATTGGAGAATCATTGCAATAAATTAATAAATGGAAAAATTGGGAAAGGGCTTTTCGAAACGTGAGAATTTGCAAGAAGGCATCAGATAATGGGTGAATTAGTGCAGTTCAGCACTAATTGGGTGAGTTATGCTGTGTTGCACTAAATGGGAGAATTGGGGCAGGACATTACGTTTTGCGAGACTTCGAGTAGGGCATCCCTAAACTGGGCAAGGGCATCAGTCAGTATGAGGATTGGTGTAAGGCAATACTGAGTGGAGAACGTATTCAGGACATCAGCAATTAATGGAAATGGTGCTAAGCAACACTGAATTGGAGAATTGGTGTCGGGTACCAGTAAATGAAAGATCTGATGCAGGGTTCGAATATCTTCAAGAATTGGAGCAAATGGAGTAACACGGGCAATGAATCAGTAAATAGGACAAATGTTGGAAAGTATTATTGTTCCAGATTCAATACAGTGTACCACGAAATGGGGGAGTTGGTGCAGTATAACACAAAAGGGTTGATATTTGCATTTTTGGGAATTTGGAGATTTGAAGCAGGGATCGCAAGATTAGAGAATTCTGGCAACAGAATACTAAATGGGAGAATTGTTGCAGGAAATACTGAATGGAAGAACTAGTGCACAGTGGAGCTCAATGAGAGAATGGGTGCATGGCACCTGTAAGTGAGAGAATTAGAGTAGGGCACCCTTAAAGTGTAGAATCGGGCTCGGGCATCAGTAAATGGAAGAATTAGTTCAGGGGTATGAGTAAATTCGAGATGTGGTGGGAATCAATAAATGGGAGATACAGTGTACAGTGCAATTGTGAGTGTTCATATATTAGAAAATTGGAGCAGAGCATGTCTAAATTGGGAAATAGGGGCCAGGGAATCAATAAAATAAATGTTGCGATCATTGGTCAATTGGAGATTCTGTTCAGTGCAATACTAAATGAACAAATATAATCAGCAGAGCATCTCTACCTTGAAGATGTGTATGAGGGAACAACTAAATGGAAGGAATTGATGCAGATCAACAATAATTGGAAAATTCATGCAGGTGCCATTGAAGTCTAAGTGGGAGGACTGAGGCAGGATAACACTCAATGGGTGAGTTGGTGAAATTCCTGAATTAGTGCAGGATTGGTAAATGGAAGAATTGGTGCAGGGAAGTGGAGCACTAATTACAGCATTAGAGGTGTACAGCAAGGAAACAGACGCTTCAGTGCAACGTCTCCACGCCTAAATTTAAGAATTCTTGCAGCTCTCCACTAAATTGAAGACTCATCGCCAGAAACAAATAAATGGAAAATTGTGGAAAGGGCTTATCGACATGTGAGCATTTGCAATAGGGCATCAGATCATGGGTGAATAAGTGCAGTTCAGCACTAAATGGGTGAGTTATGCTGTGTTGCACTAAATGGGAGGATTGGAGCAGGACAGTACATTTTGGGAGATTTAGAGTAGGGCACCCATAAATTGGGCGAGGGTATCAGTCAGTATGAGGATTCGTGTAAGACAACACAGAGTGAAGAAATTGTTCAGGACGTCAGTAATTGGGGGATTTGGTGCAAAGCAACACTGAATTAGAGAATCGGTGCGGGCCATCAGTAAATGAGAGACCTGGTGCACAGTGACGCTAAATTAGAGAATTGGTGCATGGCAACAGTAAATGGGAGAATTAGAGTAGGGCACCCTTAAATGGTAGAATCGGGCTCGGGCATCAGTAAATGGAAGAATTAGTAGAAGGATATGAGCAAAAGGGCGGTTTGGTGGGAATCAATAAATGGGAGATTCGGTGCAGAGTGCAATTATATTGGAAAACTGTTGTGAGTGTCAATATACTAGAAACGTGGAGCAGAGCATGTCTAAATTGGGGAATAGGGGCCTGGGGATCAATAAAAAGAAAAATGTTGCAAGCATCGGTAAATTGGAGATTCAGTTCAGTGCATGACTAAATGAAAACAATTCAGCAGTGCACCCGTGTGTGGAAGAATCAATGGAGAATCATTCCAAGGAACTACTAAATGGAAGAATTGGGCAAGGGCTAATCGAAACAAGAGAATTTGGAACAGGGCATCTGATAATGGCAAATTGGTGCAGTTAGCACCAAATGGGAGAGTTTCAGTTTAGCAGTGAATGGAGAATTGGCGCAGTGTAGCACTAAATGGGAAAATTGGGACGGGACAATACTTGATGCGGGAATGAGAGTAGGGGACCCCTAAATTGGGCGGGGGCATCAGTCAATATGAGGATTGTCTTAAGGCAAAACTGAATGGAGAACTTGTTCAGGGCTTCAGTAATTGGGGAAAATGGTGCTAAGCAACACTGAATTGGAGAATTGGTGCGGGCCATCAGTAAATGAGAGACTTGGTGCACAGTGGAGTTAAATTAAAGAATTGATGCTTGGCAACAGTGAATGGGAGAATTAGAGTAGCGCACCCTTAAATGGTAGAATCGGGCCAGGGCACAAGTAAGTGGAAGAATTTGTGCAGGGATGTGAGTAAATGGGAGTTTTGGTGGAAACAATAAATCGGATATCTGCTCCACAGTGCCATTCCATTAGAAAAATGGTGGGGTGTCAATATATTGTAAAATTGAATCAGAGCATGTCTAATTTGGGGAATAGGGGCCACGGAATCAATAATAAAAAATGTTGCACGCATCGTTAAATTGGAGATTCAGTTCAGTGCATCACTAAATGAATAAAGAAATTCTGCAGGGCATCGGTACGTGGAAGATTTGTATCAGGGAACAATTAAATGAAAGGAATTGATGCAGGGCAACAATAATTGGAGAATTCATGTCGGTGCCAAGTGGAAGGACTGGGGCAGAATAATGTCAATGAGTGAGTTAGTGAAATTCCCGAATTCGTGCAGGATTGGTACCAGGTGCAAGGGTACGTGATGTCTCTGATCGTGTTTCCCGGGTCCTTAAGGGGGAGGGGGAGCAGCCCCAGATCGTGGTCCACGTTGGCACCGACATAGGTAGGAAGAGAGGTCAGGCAGGCTTTCACGGAGCTAGGTTGGAAGCTCAGAGCTAGAACGAACAGAGGTGTTGTCTCTGGTTTGTTACCCGTGCCACGTGATAGAGAGTCGAGGAATAGGGAGAGAGAACAGTTAAATGCGTGGCTGCAGGGATGGTGCAGGAGGGGGGGATTCCGGTTTCTGGACAACTGGGGTTCTTTCTGGGGAAGGTGGGACCTCTATAAACAGGATGGTCTACATCTGAACCTGAGGGGCACCAGTATCCTTGGGGGGAGGCTTGCTAGTTCTCTTTGAGAGGGTTTAAACTAGCTCTGCAGGGGCATGGGAACCTGGACTGTAGCTTTATGGTACAGGACCTTGAGTGTAGGGAGGTTAGGAACAAGGCATCGATCTCGAAGGAGGGTGCCTGTAAACAGAAAGGTGGCTTGAAGTGTGTATACTTCAATGCCAGAAGTATAAGAAATAAGGTAGGTGAACTTGCAGCGTGTGTTGGTACCTGGGACTTCGATGTTGTGGCCATTACAGAGACGTGGGTAGAACAGGGGAAGGAATGGCTGTTGCAGCTTCCAGGGTTTAAATGTTTTAGCAGGGTCAGAGATGGGGGTAAAAGACGGGGTGATGTGGCATTGCTTGTCAAGGATAGTATTACAGCGGTGGAAAGGACGATGGAGGAAGACTTGCCATCTGAGGTAGTTTGGGCTGAGGTTAAAAATAGGAAAGGTGAGGTCACCCTGTTAGGAGTTTTCTACAGGCCTCCCAATAGTCCGAGAGAAGTAGAGGAAAGTATTGAGAGGATGATTCAGGAGAAGAGTGAAAGTAGCAGGGTGGTTGTTATGGGGGACTTTAACTTCCCAGATATTGACTGGGAAAGCTATGGCTCGAGTTCATTAGATGGGTCGGTGTTTGTCCAATGTGTGCAGGAGGGTTTCCTGACACAATATGTAGACAGGCCAACAAGAGGTGAGGCTATACTGGACTTGGTTCAAGGTAATGAACCAGGCCAGGTGTTAGACTTGGACGTAGGTGAGCACTTCGGGGACAGTGACCACAACTCGGTGACTTTTACTTTAGTGATGGAGAGGGATTAGTGTGCACTGCAGTGCAAGAGTTATAGCTGGGGGCAGGGAAATTATGATGCGGTGAGGCATGACTTAGGATGCGTGGATTGGAAAAATAGGCTTCAAGGGAAGAACACAAATGATATGTGGAGATTGTTCAAGGAACAGCTATTGGGTGTCCTTGATAAGTATGTACCAGTCAGGCAGGGAGTAAAGGGTCTTGTGAGGGAGCCGTGGTTTAATAAGGAATTGGAATCCCTTGTGAAAGGGAAGAGGGCGGCCTATGTAAAGATGAGGCGTGAAGGTTCAGTTGGGGCGATTGAGAGTTATAAGGTAGCCAGGAAGGATCTAAAGAGAGAGCTAAGAGCAGCGAGAAGGGGACATGAAAAGTCTTTAGTTGGTAGGATTAGGGAAAACCGAAAGACTTTCTATAGGTATATCAGGAATAAAAGGATGACTAGGGTAGGTATCGGTCCAGTCAAGGATAGTAGTGGGAAGTTGTGCGTGGAGGCGGAGGAGATTGGAGAGACACTAAATCAATACATTTCGTCAGTATTCACTAAGGAACAGGACACCATTGCTGATGTGAATATTGAGTCACAAGTGATTAGAATGGATGGCCTTGAGGTATGTAGGGAAGAGGTCTGGGGAATACTGGAAAGGATGAACATAAATAAGTCCCCGGGGCCTGATGGCATTTATCCTAGGATCCTCTGGGAAGCTAGGGAGGAGATAGCAGAGCCATTGGCCTTGATTTTTATGTCGTCATTGTCTACGGGAATAGTGCCAGAAGACTGGAGGATAGCGAATGTGGTCCCTTTGTTCAAGAAGGGGAGTAGGGATAGCCCGAGTAACTATAGGCCAGTGAGTCTCACTTCTGTTGTGGGCAAAGTCTTAGACAGAATTGTAAGGGATAGGATTTATGAACATCTGGACAGGAATAACGTGATCAAGGATAATCAGCATGGTTTTGTGAAGGGCAGGTCGTGCCTCACAAACCTTATTGAATTCTTTGAGAAGGTGACTAAGGAGGTGGACGAGGGCAAACCAGTAGATGTGGTGTATATGGATTTTAGCAAGGCGTTCGATAAGGTACCCCATGGTAGGCTTATGCAAAAACAACGGAGGTATGGCATTGAGGGTGCATTAGAGGTTTGGATTAGGAATTGGCTGGCTGGAAGGAGACAGAGGGTAGTAGTTGATGGAATAGGTTCATCTTGGAGTGCAGTAACTAGCGGTGTTCCACAAGGATCTGTTTTGGGACCATTGCTGTTTGTCATCTTTATAAATGATCTAGAGGAGGGGCTTGAAAGCTGGGTGAGCAAGTTTGTGGATGACACGAAAGTCGGTGGAGTTGTGGACAGCGAAGAAGGATGTGGCAGGTTACAGCGGGATATAGATAAGTTGCAGAGCTGGGCAGAAAGGTGGCAAATGGAGTTCAATGTAGCTAAGTGTGAAGTCATTCACTTTGGTAGGAGTAACAAGAAGATGGATTACTGGGCTAATGGTAGGCAACTTGCTAGTATGGATGAGCAGAGGGATCTTGGTGTCCATGTACACAGATGTCTGAACGTTGCCACCCAGGTAAACAGTACTGTGAAGAAGGCATATGGTGTACTGTGCTTTATTGGTAGAGGAATTGCGTTCCAGAGTCCTGAGGTCATGTTGCAGTTGTATAAGACTCTGGTGCGTCCTCATCTGGAGTATTGTGTGCATTTTGGGTCGCCATACTATAGGAAGGATGTGGAGGCATTGGAACGAGTGCAGAGGAGGTTTACCAGGATGTTGCCTGACATGGTAGGAAGATCGTATGAGGAAAGGCTGAGACACTTGGGGCTGTTCTCATTGGAGAAAAGAAGGTTTAGGGGAGATTTGATAGAGATGTGCAAGATGATTAGGGGTTTAGATAGGGTTGACCATGAGAACCTTTTTCCACGTATGGAGTCAGCTATTACGGGGGGGCATAGCTTTAAATTAAGGGGTGGTAGGTATAGGATAGATGTTAGGGGTAGATTCTTTACTCAGCGGGTTGTGAGTTCATGGAATGCCCTGCCAGGAACAGTGGTGGACTCTCCCTCTTTATGGGCATTTAAACGGGCATTGGATAGGCATATGGAGGAAAGTGGGCTAGTGTAGGTTGGGGGCTTGGATCGGCGCAACATTCAGGGCTGAAGGGCCTGTACTGCGCTGTATTTTTCTATGTTCTAAATGGATGTCCTGCCGATTATATTTGTTCATTTAATAGTGCACTGAACAGAATCTCCAATTTACCAATGATTGCAACTTTTCTTTTTATTGATTCCCTGGCCCCATTCCCCAATTTAGACGTTCTCTGCTCCAATTTTTTAATATATGAACAATCACACCAATTTTCCAATGTAATGGCACTGTGCACCAAATCTCCCATTTATTGATTCCCACAAAATCTCCCATTTACTCATATTCCTGGACTAATTCTTCCACTGACTGATGCCGAGCCCGATTCTACCATTTAAGGGTGCCCTACTCTAAATCTCCCATTTACTGTTGCCATTCACCAATTCTCTAACTTAGCTCCACTGTGCACCAGGTCTCTCATTTACTGATGGCCCGCACCAATTCTCGAATTCAGTGTTGCTTAGCACTATTTTCCCCAATTACTGAAGCCCTGAACAAGTTCTCCACTCAGTTTTTGCCTTACACCAATCCTCAGAGTGACTGATGTCCTCGTCCAGTTTAGAGGTGCCCTACTCTCATTCCTGCATCAAGTATTGTCCTGTTCCAATTCTCGCATTTAGTGCTGAACTGAAATTATACCATTTAATGCTCCACTGCACCAATTGTCCCATTTACAGCTCAACTGAAACTCTCCCATTTGGTGCGAACTGCACCAATTTGCCATTATCAGATACCCTGTTCCAAATTCTCTTGTTTTGATTAGCCCTTGCCCAATTCTTCCAATTTAGTAGTTCCTGGGAATGATTCCCCAAATTCTTCGATTGAGACATAGACAAGTTGGACTGAAGTGTCTATTTCCATGTTGTACATCTCTATGATTGTAATACTCTATTTATGGCTCCGCTGTTCTGCACCATTTCTCCCATTTACCAATCCTGCACAAATCCTGAAACTGCACCAACCCTCCCATTGCGTATTATCCTGCCCTATTGAAAGGCAGCTGCAGGAGTTCTCCAATCATTAATGTCATACATCAATTCCTTCCATTTGATTGTTCCCTGAAACACTTCTTCCACGTACAGGCGCTCTGCTGAATTGTTTTCATTTAGTGATGCACTGAACTGTATCTCCAATTTACCAATGCTTGCAACATATCTTTGTATTAATTCCCTGGCCCCTATTCCCCAACTTAGACATGCTGTGCTCCAATTTTCCAATATATTGGCATTCCCACCAATTTTCTAATGTAACGGCACTGTGCACCTGACCTCCCATTTACTCACATCCCGGTACTAATTCTTCTATTGACTGATAACCTGTTACCTTTCTCACATTTCGATAAGCCCTTGCCCAATTCTCCCATTAAGTAGTCCCTTGCAATGATCGTCCAATTTCATGGAGCCAGAATTCTTAAATTGACGCATGGACAAGTTGGACCGAAGGATCTGTTTCTATGTTGTAAATCTCGACGATTGTATGACCTACTGACCATGTAGGTGTGAACAACATACAAGGGTCTGCCTCGTCCCTCTCAGGACCTCACTGTTTAACTAAGAAGCTGACCCACTGGATTAATATCTGTGTGCAGTGTTAATTAGCACAGGGCCAATCAGATCAGGGAGATCCCTTGGTGCCTTGCAGACTGCTGTGGGAGAAATGGGTTCTGGTTCCCTTCTCACAGATGCAGCCTGACCTGCTGAGGTTAGATTTCAGATCCCCAGGAACAGCAGGGTTTTCTCTTCATGCATTTTCTATCTCCTTACTCAATGGGTCATTTGTAATGTTCAAGATCCCATATGTTTTCTATTTCCCCCTTCAGCAGATCTTGTCACAGTAAAAGACCTGTGCACATGAACACCAAGGCAACTCTATGCATGTTCACGTTTCAAACTCTGTAGTTCGGTCGAGTTTGTCTCTCTTTAGCCTTTTATCCCAAACTCCATCACAGCGGGCTTCAGTCTGTTCATTTCCCTCCACAACCTTCCGTTCCTGGTGACATTATTATTCACCTGTCTGTACAAACAATCCTGTTGGTCAGTATCATCCACAATATCTTCTCCAAATCCAAGTTAGATGAAAAAGAAAATATTGATTGACTTTTCTGTCTCGATAATAAAGAACCATCTGTATCATTCGTGTATAGAGAACAACATGATTAAAATATTCATCATTGCAGTAAAAAAGCAAATTGGATTTTAATTCTGCTGTTTGCAAGTTGCAGTAATTTATGATCACTCAGCATTTTTCCATCCGAGCACATTAAATCTCCATGGTGAGTTTGAGCCATTTATTACAACAGTTTTTATCAGTTTTTATCCAGCCTCTTATGCAATAATTTGTGAAACAGATTGGACGGCCTTACCTTCATTCATCTTTTATTTTATTCCATCACATTTGTTGAATTTTAACTCCACACTGATTCTCCTTATACAGAGCCACCCTCTCCAGTTGGGTTTGTGTTGTTCTGCTCCAGGTATATTCCAAGTGTAAACAGCACCGGTGGCAAACTGACCCGCCTGTTGTCATCAGGAATAGATTCTTGTTGTACTTTTGAGACTGGTGTCATATTGTCAAACTTGAATGTTGGGGCAGTAGAATTACCCTTTGGGGAGAGAACTGGCTCGAAGGTAGAAGACAGAGGGTGGTGGGGGAGGGTTGCTTTTCAGACTTGAGGCCTGTCACCAGCGGTGTGCCACAAGGATCGATGCTGGGTCCACTGTTGTTTTGTCATTTATATAAATGATTTGGATGTGAGAATAGGATGAATGGTCAGTAAGTTTGCAGATGACAGTAAAATTGGAGGTGAGGTGGACAGTGAAGATGGTTACCTCAGTGGACAACGGGATCTTGATCAGATGGGCCAATGGGCTGGGGAGTGGCAGATGGAGATTAATTTAGATACATGTGAGGTACTGCATTTTGGAAACGCAAAGGAGAGCAGGATTTGTACACTTAATGGCAAGGTACTAGAGGTGTTGCTGAACAAATAGACCTGGGGTCCAGCTTCATAGATCGTTGAAGGTGGAAAATCATTTCGATAGGAGAGTGAAGAAGGCGTTTGGCATTTTTGTCTTTATTGCTCAGTTAATTGTGTAAAGGAGTTGGGAGGTCATGTTGCGGTATTGGTTTGGCCACGTTTGGTATATAATGTGCACTTCTGGACTCCCTCCCATAGGAAGGGTGTTGTAAAACTTTAAAGTGTTTAGAAAAGATTTACAAGGATGTTGCCAAGGTTGGAGGGTTTGTGCTGGAGGGTAAGAATGTATAGGTTGAGGTTATTATCCCTGGGGCGTCAGTAGCTGAGGGGTAACATATAGAGGTTCACAAAATCATGAAGAGCCTCAATCGGATAAAAAGGCAAGGTTATTTCCCTGTGGTCGGGGAGTCCAGAAGCAGATGGCATCTGTTAAAGTTGAGAGGGGCAACATAAAAGCGACGAAGGGGAACATTTTTCACGCAGAGTGCACTGTGCGCATGAGCTGCCAGAGGAAGTAGTGGAGGCGGGTACAATTACAACATTTAAAAGGTATCTGGGTGGGTGTAGGAATTAAAAAGGGTTCAGAGGAACATGGGCCACATTCTGACAAATAGGATGAGATTGACATCGGATATCGGTTCGGCATGGATGTGTTGGACTGAATGATTTGGTTCTGAGATTATATTGCTCTGAGTGGGTTGAGCTCCGGATTGTAGATTTATGAAGCAGAAAATAAAGTATGGCACAGAATTAGACCGAGAAATCCTGCTGATCTTATCAGCTTCATCCTGTTTTCCTGATCCTCCTCCTTCAATCATTGCATTTTTCAGATCCTCATTCCTCATTCCTGGAGCTCTGTACCTGGCCTGAAACAATGTGTGGAAAGTCCTATTGCAGTCCACACGAGGTCCCTTTCCCACTGCCTTGCTCCCACGGCCTGCAATGCTGCAGACTGAGCAGACAACCCGAAGCACAATGATGAGCTCCTTCCGGCCCACGGCCCTCCTTCTCACTGAATGAAGACAATCACCAGAAACAGAATCCAGCTCTTGTTTGAGCCTTGAATACCTGACTCTGTCTCACTGAGTGAAGATTGGACTCAGAAACAGAAATGAAATAAACTTCCTATCTGCATTGTGTCACTCTTTAAGATCTCTGTGTGTCTGAGTTCAGGTCATTTGATTGGAGCCTGTGGATAGTGGGTCCCCAGTGAAATGGAAAGAATGGTGGAGGAGCTTACTGAGGGACATCTCTCAAAGTGAGAATCAGAAAGGTGCAATTCCACATTGGAAGAGATTAAGGGGAATTGATGGCTCAGAAAAATGTTATACGGATGTTTGTAAAACTTAGGAACTCTGACTGTTTTGTGGCTGGAGTGTACTTTATCCTTGTATAGATTTGACACATTAACCCTCCCTCCCCAACTCTACAGAAGCTGTTGGGTCTGTTCAGTGTTTCCAGCAGCTTCTGTAATTATTTCAGGTTCCTGACGGGAGCAGTCTCTCACTTTTCGAACAAAACAAACCCATCCTTGTGCTGCAACCAATATTTCAATAAGAAATGGGAAGCAGCAGAGGGGAAAGCTTCCGAGATGCCGAGCAATGCTGCCCAGTTCCACACTGCAATTCACAGAAACCATCGCCAGGAAAAGCAAGGAGCAATCTGACAGATCGTGTTTTACCACAGAATGAAATATTTAGGTTCTGGTTTCATCCCAGTGCCTTACCTTTAAAAGGCTGTTTACAAACCCCAACACTGCGATGACCAGGATTCGGACCCGGGTCAACTGCTTGAAAGGCAGCTATGCTCCCCACTATCCCACCATCACCCTGCTAGCTGCTCTCTCCCCATTCCCAAACTCACTTAACAAGGCTGTGATCATCACCAACTGGATTTGGGCTGGAATCCAAACAAGAAATTGCTGGAGAAGCTCAGCAGGTCTGACAGCACCAGAATTTGGGCGGCAAGGTGGCTCAGTGGTTAGCACCAGGGTCCCAGGTTCAATTCCAGCCTCGGACGACTGTCTGTGTGGAGTTTGCACATTCTCCCCAGGTTTATGTGGGTTTCTTCCGGGTGCTCCGGCTTCCTTCCACAGTCCGAAAATGTACAGGTTAGGTGAATTGGCCTTGGTAAATTGTCCACAGTGATTAGTCAGAGGGAAATGGGTCTGGGTGGGTTACTCTTTGGAGGGTCGGTGCGGACTGGTTGGGCTAAAGGGCCTGTTCCCACACTGTAGGGAATCTCATCTAATCCAATCAGAAGCCTTCAGTTCTGTAACAAATCCAAAGGGATTGTGAATTGGTTCAGTAAATATCTCAAGAGCTCAGGAAATGTGAGCAGGAGGAGACTATAAAGCCTGTTTAAACTGTTCAGGATCAGTGGTGCTGGAAGAGCACAGCAGTTCAGGCAGCATCCAAAGTGCAGCGAAATTGACATTTTGGACAAAAGCCCTTCATCAAGAATAAAGGCAGTGAGCCTGAAGCTTGGAGAGTTAAGCTGGGGGAGGGTGAGGGTGGGGAGAAAGTAGCATAGAGTTCAATGGGTGAGTGGGGGAGGAGATGAAGGTGATAGGTCAGGGAGGAGAGGGTGGAGTGGATAGGTGGAAAAGGAGCTAGGCAGGTCGGACAAGTCCGGACAAGTCATGGTGACAGTGCTGAGCTGGAAGTTTGGAACTCGGATGAGGTGGGGGAAGGGGAAATGAGGAAGCTGTTGAAGTCCACATTGATGCCCTGGGGTTGAAGTGTTCCGAGGCGGAAGATGAGGCATTCTTCCTCCAGGCGTCTGGTGGTGAGGGAACGGTGGTGAAGGAGGCCCAGGACCTCCATGTCCTCGGCAGAGTGGGAGGGGGAGTTGAAATGTTGGGTCACGGGGCGGTGTGGTTGATTGGTGTGGGTCTCTCGGAGATGTTCCCTAAAGCGCTCTGCTAGGAGGCGCCCAGTCTCCCCAGTGTAGAGGAGACCACATCGGGAGCAACGGATACAATAAATGATATTAATGGATGTGCAGGTAAAACTTTGACGGATGTGGAAGGTTCCTTTAGAGCCTTGGATGGAGGTGAGGGAGGTGGTGTGGGCACAGGTTTTACAGTTCCTGTGGTGGCAGGGGAAAGTGCCAGGATGGGAGGGTGGGTTGTAGGGGGGCATGGACCTGACTAGGTAGTCACAGAGGGAACAGTCTTTATGGAAGGCGGAAAGGGGTTGGGAGGAAAATATATCCCTGGTGGTTGGGGACTTTTTGGAGGTGGCGGAAATGTCGGCGGATGATTTGGTTTATGCGAAAGTTTGTAGGATGGAAGGTGAGCACCAGCGGCGTTCTGTCCTTGTTACGGTTGGAGGGGTGGTGTCTGAGGACGGAGATATGGGATGTGGATGAGATGCGTTGGAGGGCATCTTTAACCATGTGGGAAGGGAAATTACGGTCTCTAAAGAAGGAGGCCATCTGGTGTGTTCTATGGTGGAACTGGTCCTCCTGGGAGCAGGTACAGCGGAGGCGGAGGAATTGGTAATACGGGATGGCATTTTTACAAGAGGTAGGGTGGGAAGAGGTGTAATCCAGGTAGCTGTGGGAGTCGGTGGGTTTGTAAAAAATGTCAGTGCCAAGTCGGTCATCATTAATGGAGATGGAGAGGTCCAGAAAGGGGAGGGAGGTGTCGGAGATGGTCCAGGTAAATTTAAGGTCAGGGTGGAATGTATTGGTGAAGTTGATGAATTGCTCAACCTCCTCGCGGGAGCACGAGGTGGCGCCAATGCAGTCATCCATGTGGAAGAAGTAATAGTTGTTTATGGTCAGCAGGATGTTGAAGAATCAAGCAGGAGTGAAAAATTGAAGTGTTAACACTTTTTAATGATCCGGAGAATGTTACAGAGGCAAGCAGGAATGATATCGGGAAGGGATCAGACTTGTTTACAATCTGCAGGATATTACAGAGACAAGGCAGGAGTGAAATCTGGGGGAGGTTATAGATGTGTATGATCTGCAATATTTTACAGAAACAAGCAGGAATGAAATCTGGATGATGTAGAAGTTGTTTGTGGTCTACTTGATGAGAAATTGACAAGCAGGAGTGAAATCTAGAAGAGAGAATAGTTGTTTGTGGTCTGCAGGATGTTGCAGAATCAAGCAGGAGTGAAAAATTGAAATGGTAATATTTTTTATGGTCTGGAGAATGTTACAGAGGCAAGCAGGAATGATATCGAGAAAAGGTAATACTTGTTTATAGTCTGCAGGATATTCCAGGGACAATCAGGAGTGATATCTGGAAAAGTAATAGTTGTTTGTGGTCTGCAGAATATTACAGAGACAAGCAGGAATAAAATCTAGAGGAGGTCATACATGTGTATGGTCTTCAGGATGTTACACAGACAAGGAGGAGTGAAATCTGCAAGAGGTAATAGTTATTTATAATCTGCAGGATGTTGCAGAGGTCAGCAGGAATGAAATCTGGTAGAGGTAATAGTTTTTTATGGTCTGCAGGATGTTGCAGAATCAAGCACGAGTGAAAAATGGAAGAGGTAATTCATTTTTATAGACTGGGGAATGTTACAGAATCAAGCAGGAATGAAATCTGGAAGAGCTAATAGTTGTTTATAGTCTGTAGGACATTACAGGGACAAGCAGGAGTGATATCTGGAAGAGGTAATAATTGTTTATGGTCTGCAGTATTTTACGGAGACAAGCAGGAATGAAATCTAGAGGAGGTCATAGATGTGTATGGTCTTCAGGATGTTACACAGACAAGCAGGAGTGAAGCAAGCAGGATTGAAATCTGGAAGAGGTATTAGTTGTTTATAATCTGTAGAATGTTACAGAGACAAGCAGTAATGAAATCTAGCGGGGTCCGTCGATGTATATGGTCTGTAGGATGTTACACAAACAAGCAGGAGTGGAATCCGGAAGAGGTTGCATTTGTTTTTAGTCTGCCGAATGTTATAGACACAAGCAGGAATGAAATCTGGAAGAGGTAATAGTCGTTTATGATTTGCAGCATGGTACAGTGATAAGCAGGACTGAAATCTAGAAGGGGTAATAGTTGTTTATAATCTGCAGGATGTTGCTGAGCTAAACTGGAATGTAATCTAGAAGAGGTAATAGTTGTTTATGGTCTGCAGGATGTTGCAGATTCAAGCAGGAGCGAAAAGTGGAAGTGCTAATACGTTTTTATAGTCTGGAGAATGTTACAGAGACAAGCAGGAGTGAAATCTGGAAGAGGTTCCGTTTGTGTATAGTCTGCAGAACGTTATAGACACAAACGGGAGTGAAATATGGAAGAGGTAATAGTTGCTTGTGGTCTGCATTTTGTTACAGAGTCAAGTTGGAATGAAATCTGGAAGAGATAATAGTTCTTTATGGTCGGCAGGATGTTACAGAGACAAGCAGGGGTGAAAAATGGAAGTGGTAATACTATTTTATGGTCTGGAGAATGTTACAGAGGCAAGCAAGAATGAAATCCAGAAGAGGTAAAAGTTGTTTATGTTCTGCAGGATGTTGCAGATTCAAGCAGGAGTGAACAATGGAAGTGGTAATACATTTTTATAGTTTTTTGCATGTTACAGAGTCAAGCAGGACTGAAATCTGGGAGTGGTAATAGTTGATCATAATCTGCAGGATGTTGCAGAGACAAGCAGGTATGAAATCTAGAGGAGGTCATAGATGTGTATGATCTTCAGGATGTAAAACAGACAAGTAGGAGTGAAATCTAGAAGAGGTAATATTTGTTTATAATCTGCCGGATGTTACAGAGACAAGCAGAAGTGAAATCTGGAAGAGGTAATAGTTGTTTATAATCTGCAGGATGTTGCAGAACCAAGCAGGAGTGAAAAATGGAAGTGGTAATATAGAGGTTGCACTTGTTTATACTCTGCAGAATGTTAGAGACACACGCAGGAGTGAAATCTGGAAGTGGTAATAGTTGTTTATTATTTACAGGATGTTACAGGGTCAAGCAGGACTGAAAGCTGGAAGAGGCAATAGTTGTTTATGGTTTGCAGGATGTTATACACACAAGCAGGAATGAAATCTGGAAGAAATATTACTGATTTATGATCTATATTTTGGCAGAGAGACAAGCAGGAGTGAAATCTTGAAGAGGTAATAATTGTTTATGGTCTGCAGAATGTTACAGAAGCAAGCAGAAATTAATCTAGGGGCGGTCATAGATGTGTATGGTCTGCAGGATGTTACACAGACAAGCAGGATTGAAATCTGGAAGAGGTAATAGTTGTTTATACTCTGTAGAATGTTACAGAGACAAGCAGGAATGAAATCTAGCGGGGTCCGTCGATGTATATGGTCTGTAGGATGTTACACAAACAAGCAGGAGTGGAATCTGGAAGAGGTTGCATTTGTTTTTAGTCTGCCGAATGTTATAGAGACAAGCCAGAATGAAATCTGGAAGAGGTAATAGCTGTTTATTATCTGCAGGGTGTTGCAGTGTTAGGAGGAGTGAAACCTGGAAGCGGTAATAGTTGTTTATGACCAGCATGATGTTACAGAAACAAGTAGGAGTGAAATCTAGAAGGGATAATAGGTGTTTATGGTCTGCAGGATGATCCAGGGTCAAATAGGAGTGAAATATGGCAGAGGTAATGGTTGTTTCTAGTCTGCAGAATTTCACAGGGACAAGCAGGAATGAAATCTAGAAGAGCTCATACTTGTTTATGGTCTGCAAGATTTTACAGAGACAAGCTAGAGTGACATCTGGTAGAGGTAATTGTTGTTTATAATCAGCATGATGTTTCAGGGACATGCAAGAATGAAATCTAAAAGAGAATCGTTGTTTCTAATTTGCAGGATGTCACAGGGTCAAGCAGAAATGTAATCTGGAAGAGGTAAAAGTTGGTTATGGTCTGCAGGATGTTTTAGAGACAGGCGGGAGTGAAATCTGGAAGTGGTAATACTTGTTTGTGGTATGGAGATTGTAACAGTGAAAAGCAGGAATGAAATATAGAAGAGGTAATATCTGTTTATGGTCTGCAGGGTGTTACAGAGTCAAGGAGGAGAGAATCCTAGAAGAGGTGATAGTTGTTTATAAATTGCTAGATGGTACAGAGGTAAGCAGGAGTGAAATCTGGAAGAGGTAATAGCTGTTTATCGTCTGCAGGAATTAACAGAGACAATCTGGAGTGAAATCTGGAAGGGGTAGTAGTTTGTTTATTGCCTCCCAGGTTTTACAGTAACAATCAGGAGTGGAATCTAGAAGAGGTAATAGTGGTTTATGGTATGCAGGATGATAGAGATAAGCAGTAGTGAAATCGGGAAGAGCTAATATTTGTTTGTGGTCTGCAGGATGATAGACATAAGCAGTAGTGAAATCTGAAAGTGGTAATAGTGGTTTATGATCTCCTACGTGGTACAGAGACAAGCAGGAATGAAGTCGAGAAGACGTAAAAGTTCTTTATTGTTTGCGGTATTTTACAGAGACAAGCCGGCATGAAATCTGGAAGAGGTAATAGTTGTTTATGGTCTGCAGGACGTTACAGGGTCAAACAGGAGTGAAATATGGAAGAGGTAATTTTTTTTTAGAGTCTGCAGGATGATACAGTGACAAATAGGAGTGAAATCTGGAAGAGGTAATAGTTGTTTATGGTCTTCAGGATTTTACAGAGACAATCAGGAGTGAAATATGGCAGAGGTAATGGTTGTTTCTAGACTACAAAATTCCACAGGGACAAGCAGGAATGAAATCTAGAAGAGCTCATACTTGTTTATGGTCTGCAGGATTTTACAGAGACAAGTAGGAGTGAAATCTGGAAATGATGATAGTTGTTTATAATCTGCAGTAATTTACAGAAACAAGCTGGAATGAAATCTGCAATTAGTAATAGTTGTTTATGATCAGCATAGTGTTCCAGGGACATGCAGGAATGAAATTGAAAAGAGAATAATAGTTGTTTGTAATCTGCATGATGTGACAGAGGCAAGAAGAAATGAAATCAGGAAGACGTAATAATTGTTTATAATCTACAGGATGTTACAGAGTCAGGGCTGGAGGATTTAAGCTATCGGGAGAGGCTGAACAGGCTGGGTCTGTTTTCCCTGGAATATCGGAGGCTGAGGGGTGATCTTATAGAGGTTACAAAACTATGGGGGGGTATGGATCGGGTAAATAGACAGAGTCTTTTCCCTGGGGTCATGGAGTCCAGAACTAGAGGGCATAGGTTTAGGGTGAGAGGGGAAAGATATAAAAGAGACCTAAGGGGCAACATTTTCACGCAGAGGGTGGTACGTGTATGGAATGAGCTGCCAGAGGAAGTGGTGGAGGCTGGTACAATTGCAGCATTTAAGAGGCATTTGGATGGGTATATGAATAGGAAGGGTTTGGAGGGATATGGGCCGGGTGCTGGAAGGTGGGGCTCCGATCGCAGCCATCGCACGGCGGCACCTTTGAAGCGATGTTCAATGGAAAACCCTGAGATGAAGTCAATGAGATCCATCTGTCTGAAGTTTTCCAAACGTTTTAGGATGGGATACCAGCTGCTGTTACACTTCCACAGCTGACAAAACTCTGAGAGATTCTCTAAATGGTGATTTGAACAGTGAGTGGTTAATCCAGGAGAGTCAGCATGGGGTTCTCAGTGAAGGCTGTACCTTGCTCAGTTTGGGAGAATTTGTTTGAAGGAAAAAGATTAATCGATGGAGAGAGTGTTTGTGATGGGGATAAAGTGGTTGATACGAACCGTGCTGCATTTGCGTGTCTGGATAAACTCAGTGAGCAGAGCGTTAGACCCTCCGATCTAAGCTGGTTCAAGCATCCTTCAGGCACAGCATTGATGAGCTTCACTGAGACAAACCCGAAACGTCGTGTGGCTGCTTTCCGTGCTGTCATCTGTCTCCAAGTCCCTGGCTTTATCTGACAGTGTGTTCAACAAGGGAAACTGATAGGTTACATTGATCATGGTGAAAGGTAAGGACGGACTGGTGGTGCCTGGTAAAGGAACCAATTGTCAATGAGGAAACAGGATTTGTGCCACAATCTGTCCAACACTGACATTTACATTCTCTGTTTTTATCATGTAGGAGAAAGTGAGGACTGCAGATGAGATCAGAGCTTAAAAAAGTGTTGCTGGAAAAGCGCAGCAGGTCAGGCAGCATCAAAGGAACAGGAGAATCAACATTTCGGGCATAAGCCTTCCTGAAGAAACTTTTAAGTAAATCCATGTCAAAGCAGTGGGATGTAATGAAGATGGAAACAGGGAAATTACAGAGTCACATGTTCAACGAAAGATAAAATGTGGTACTCAGAAATGCTGTGAACTCTGCATATCAGGAGATTTCCAGGATAAGTTCACTGGTAATGCAAAAATTGTTGGAAAATGGAATTCAATCCATGAATGTGAGCTGATGACTTGGCGGGACACAAAACCCAAGGGGTATATTATGAATGGTAGAAACCTGGGAAACACTGAATCAGAGAGATCTTGGTGCACATGAAGATCTTAAAATAGTAGGACAGGTCGATGAAATGGTTGAGAAGGTATTGGGATTTTTCGTCTTTTAAATGCAAGAAATATAGTTTAGGAGCAGGGACAATATGTTGGCACTGTATTAAATATTGGCTAGGCTACTGCTAGAAGGTTGGAGTACATTAATTGTCTGAAAGAAGGTGGAGACTTTCCAGGAAGACTCCAAGGCAGTAAAGTTTTGGGTATGAAGGGAGATTGGATGGACTGGGATTGTTTTCCTTGGAGCAGGGGAGATTGATAGGGGGCATCATTTAAAAGTATATTGTTATAAGGGGCATAGACAGCACAGAAGGAACTATGTTTTCCCCTTTGTGCTCATGTAATAGATGCAGGGAGGCAGGGGTTTGAGTTTTCCACCGGAAGTGTTGTGACAATGTGGAACTTACTTCCTGTAAGGGTAGTAGAAGTAGATCCCCGATAGCATGTGCACTTGTATTGCCCGGGTTATGGACCTAATGCTGGAAAACTGGATGAGAATTCTGTGGCAGTTGTTCCATGGATTCCATCGGGCAAAGTGCATTTTTATTTTCTGTGCAGTAAGTCTCTATGTCTCCAAACCTTCTCCAACTCCCAGGTGGACCATTGGATTTTCAACCAATACTTCCCCCAGAGCCATTGCCTCCAACAATGATCCTGACTGCCATTGTCCCAAATTCTGGTACTGTTCGGGATATCTTTCAATGTTGCAGCATCTCTGCCATTTCAGCATCTTTCCCAGTGATGCAGCATTCCATGTCAGTCTCTTTGAAATTGCAGCAACCCCCTCAACATTGAGCAAGCCGTCCTCAGGCATTTCGCACTGTACAGCTATAGACACCATGGAATGGGTCTTACCTCACAAGGTATTCCACTGGCTCTGCTGATAGACAGGGTTACTTTTCCATCATCTCTATCATTTACCTTTTTTAATAAACCCCGAGTTGATTTGATATAATTTATTATTATATTGTCACGTTACCTCTGTATTGTGGGGGAGAAAAACTTGTTCTGTTTGCAGTGAATGTTCCATGGAAAGACACAAAGGCCTTCGTGTGATTGAACAGAGCGAGCGATACAGAGGTACAGCTGCAAGGAAGGTGCACAAGAAGCAAGATCAACATGAGTTTTAACATTTGAGAGGTCCATTCAGAATTCAAATACCAGTGGGGAAGAAGCTAGTCTTGAACATGTTGTTCTGTGTGTTTATGGTTTTGTATTTCCTGACTGACGGAAGAGGTAGGAGGAGAGTTTAACCGGGGTGGGAGGGTCCTTAATGGTGTTGGCTGGCTTTCTGTGGCAACAAGAAATGTACATTCAGTCAATGGATGGAAGGTTGGTTTGTGACTGATCTGGCCTGTGTTCACAACTCGCTGCACTTTCTTTCAATTAAGATACCTGTCCACAAGAAACCTTCTGGAACACTGAATTTCCAGTGTATGCCTGGACAGTTTATTTTGCTAAAGGTGCCCTGTGGATCCGCCCGAGCTTCTGAACAACACCCAGTTTAACTCGATATTTTGCCTTTGTAAACTTCCTGTACATTTTGAACTGAATGATGAGCAGCATGTTATTAATTTTCAAAAACCTGCAGCAACCAATTGAAAGTTAGGAATCCAGTGTCAATTCACTGCAGTTACCTTCTTGGATATTATGTGTGGATGACTGAGGAGAATTAGTGCAGCTTTGCTGGGGTTGGCAATGGTATCTTGTTACTGTTCCCTCTACCTCCAGGCATCCACAATGTTGGTTCAACCAACAGGATCTGCCTGTCATTCCCCATCATATTTACAGATGATTGGGGTTTGCACTTGACCAGATTTACAACAATCCAACTCCCTCATCTTTCATTGTTCTTTTACATGAAGCATTTACCTCCACCTGGAATTCACATTTTAACACCATGTATTATCACTGCCTCGGATCATCATCCCTTTGTAGTTGAACGGCATCTGCCCTCAAACCGATCAGAAAAAAAAAATCTCTCTTCCCCATACACCTTTTCATTTTCATGACAATTGATTTAAATCTGCCCTGTTTTGATATTTCAACACTCTGATGATTTGATTTCCTCCTCATAAATTAATGCAAGGAGTCACTGAAGAGACTTACTTAGCTTTTCAGAAGGGAGGGCATGGAGAACAGGTCACTCCACCGAAAAGTAAATGAATCTGAATTGTCCCTTGGCACTTAGCAATGGGTAATAGATGCTGACTTCACCCGTAATGCTCACATCCCATGAATGAAAAGAAAAGAGTGTTCCGAATGTTAGTACATCCCTATCATGTGGAGTCATCCAATTCATATTATCCATCTGTGTGGACTGTTCTTCAGGGAATGTGGTGTAAATTCACCCATCTAAATGTTACATGTTTTGATGGGTACTTTAATGACTGGTATCCTGGATTCCATCTGCTGTGCACCATCTGACTGTTTCTATTCAAGCTAGAAACTGGCAAGTTACAGTTTTACGATTTACATCACAATTTTTTGTGATGACTGGTTGATCTTTATTGCTGTTGTAGCAACAATGCAGATTGCTTGTAAACTATACAGAAAAGAATGCTCATTAATATTAAGCCAGTTTCATGTTTTGCTTCTGACAGTGAATTTCGTGTCTATCATGATCCCATCCCAGGGAAAGTGTGGCCTTGCTACCTGCACAACACGCTATCTGGTGGCGATGGCAGCAGCAGATCTACTGATCATTATCAGTGCGGTCATACTCAGGCAACTTTGTTATTATTATTATTACCCATTGTATTTCCTGGACATCACTCCTGTGTGCAGTGTTATCCATAGACTGTTCGGTCTGGTTCACCGTCGCATTCACCTTCGATCGGTTTGTCAGCTTTCGTTGCTACAAACTGAAAACTAAATATTGCACAGGGAAAAATGCATTTGCAATTCTCTCAATAACCGGTATTCTGCTTTGTTTAAAAAATGTTCCCTGGTATTTTAGATTTGAGGCCAGTAAGATAATCAGGAACATACCATTTCAAAATCTGATTGAAGATTTGTAGCTCGGGTATCCGTTGTTGTGGTTGTGTTCGCCGAGCTGGAAGTTTTTGCTGCAAACGTTTCGTTCCCTGGCTAGGGAACATCATCAGTGCTGTTGGAGCCTCGTGTGAAGCGCTGCTTTGATGTTTCTTGCGGTATTTATAGTGGTTTGTTCTTGCCGCTTCCGGGTGTCAGTTTCAGCTGCAGTGATTTGTATGTGGGGTCCAGGTCGATGTGTCTGTTGATGGATGTTCTTGCCGTTTCCGGGTGTCAGTTTCAGCTGTAGTGGTTTGTATATGGTGTCCAGGTCAATGTGTCTGTTGATGGAGTTTGGGGATGAATGCCATGCTTCTAGGAATTCTCTGGCTGTTCTCTGTCTGGCTTGTCCTATGATAGTGGTGTTTTCCCAGTCAAATTCATGTTGCTGGTTGTCTGAGTGTCTTACACTCAGACAACCAGCAACATGAATTTGACTGGGAAAACACCACTATCATAGGACAAGCCAGACAGAGAACAGCCAGAGAATTCCTAGAAGCATGGCATTCATCCCCAAACTCCATCAACAGACACATTGACCTGGACACCATATACAAACCACTACAGCTGAAACTGACACCCGGAAACGGCAAGAACATCCATCAACAGACACATCGACCTGGACCCCACATACAAATCACTGCAGCTGAAACTGACACCCGGAAGCGGCAAGAACAAACCACTATAAATACCGCAAGAAACATCAAAGCAGCGCTTCACACGAGGCTCCAACAGCACTGATGATGTTCCCTAGCCAGGGAACGAAACGTTTGCAGCAAAAACTTCCAGCTCCGCGAACACAACCACAACAACATACCATTTCACTGCAGGAATAAACGAAGCTACTTCACTGACTCTCGCTGGATTGGATTCCGCTCATTTGCTGTGGCTCTAACCCCATTGGGGCCATTCTTTTTCATTGTGTTCCTCAATGTGCTGACAATCGCACGCATTTTATTTAAGTCCAGTCAAGTCCGTAAGGGACTGAGGGGCCAGAGTAAGGAAGGGAAGCAGGTTGGCCCCGAGATGAAGAGTAGAATTAAGGCAGTGATTTTACTCTTCATTATATCTGGAAATTTCATACTTCGGTGGCTGTTATATGTTTTATATATCCTTGATGTCCCAGATCGGTACTTAAACGGTAATGACTATGACATCTTTGAAGGAGTTGGATATATGCTGCGCAATGTAAGCTGCTGCACAAACACCCTTATTTATATGGTAGCTCTGCCCAAGTTCAGAGCTCAGTTCAATAGAGCGGTGAAATATCCAGTTTCCAGAGTGATTGAACTATTCACTGCATAAATCTGATATAAACTCAATATCCTGTGGGTGATGGGCAAGAAATGACCATGGAGGGCCAAAACGAACCCTCTAGAGATGCAAATCTGTTAGAGAGATCTGAGAAGATGGGATATTTATCAGGCATCAAGAGAACCGAAAGAAGAAGATAAGGTTTCCCAGTTCAGGGAACAGAGGGAACATTTCTGTCCTGGAATAGGGGCATTGGACCTGAGACATGAACTCTGATCTCTCTCCCACAGATGCTGCCAAACCCGTGGAGGATTTGCAGCAATTCCTGTTTTGTTTTGGTTTAACATATTGGGGCCCAGTGTAAATGAGCCAGAGATACTGTCCAGAACAAACATCAGTGGAACAACGACAAAAGTCAATATTTCCCCAAGGCAATCAGAACTAAAAGATCATAGAACATCAACGTGTAGGAGCAGGGTCTCTGCTTCCTCCTGGATCAGAGGAAGTGATCCAGGGTGTCGACTCCAACTCTGCTACTTCGGATTTCGTCTGAGGAAAAAAACAACATTTCTGTTTTCAAAATGAAAATCCATGTAGATGCTGGACTGTTCATTATGCTTCAATAAAACCATCCCAATTATTCATGTCATTCTGATTGTCCCACCAGTAGCTGGTGCTGGGGGTATTCTGTTCTCCAGCTGCCTAATGAGAGTGCTCTGGTGGTTGGGAGGATGGGGGAGATGGGTGGGGGGGGGTGGAGTGGGATAATCTAGACAGATCATATCCATAAACATGATGATTGCTATCATTAAGTATCTCAGTCTAAGGAGTCTGCCTAAAAGATTGGGAGAAAATCTGGAGACAGTTCCAGGAACTGAGTCTGTATTCAGTACAGGGGTCAATGTCATCACTTGACAGCAGATCACATACTCCACACCTTCCCGGGAACTGTCTCAGAAAGTTCCCAATCTCAGTTTGAAAGCCGAGCTTTTGGATAACTTCGAACCAAGTCTCAACATCAAGTGTGTTTGTTTGTGTTTAATTACTGCATCAATCCACATGCTGTTTGAATCTTCCTACACCCCGTTCTTACACCATTGCTTGGAATTTCAGACTCAGACTTGACATGTTAACCATGATTTTATTGTCAGTCGGCTTCATGTCGCTGAAGTGTCTGCTACCCATGAGGTAACTCCATGTGGTTTCCATCTGAACTGCGCTGGCTCCAGCAACATCAGCGTTTCATATTGGTCTTGCCTTCAAATCTGTATTTTAAAGTTATCTTGCTATCAGATATGTCAATGATTTCACCCAACCTGCAGCATCCATGAGTGTGCACGGCCTCTATCTCTATAAGTACCTCCAACCCGAAAACGTTCCCTGTTTCAGGAATCCTTCCCAATAAGCAGCATTGGTCTGTACAGTCACCTAGTGACTCACTCAGAGTGGAAGAGAGTCATCCTCAATGTGAGAGACCCCAGTGATGCTGTGTGTCGAATGTGTTACAGAGCGATTGTGTGACTGAGGATCCAAAGGGATATTAATATCTTCAATGAAAGGGAAAGTCTGGCCGAGAGAGTTTCACAGCAGACTACCTCCCTGCCCTTATACAGTCTGCTGGAAATAACTGACAATGTATCATTTGTCCTCCTCCTCATTGACTCCACTATCAGTTACATTTCTGAGACCATAAATCCCTCCGTATAATGATATTAAATAACTTCTCACTATTTTCAACCGAATCATTCTGTTTGTTATTTCTGTTCCTCTTACAAACGTGAACCACATGTTGTCATTGTACCATCCTCCACGACTTCCTCTGACATCTCATTAGCTTCACTCAGCAAGTCCCAGGGATGACAGGGCTGTCCCATGAGAGGTTGGTTTACCTGTGCATGTAATCAGTACAATGAGAGGGGGATCTGATGGAAATGTATCCAATTCTAACGGTTGGACAGACTAGATACAGGGGGTGGGCTGTATCCCCTGGGCAGGCATTGTCAGAACAAGCATCCCAGTCTCAGGACATGGGCTCACCCATTTCTAATAGCGAGGAAGAGAATTATCTTCACACAGAGTGATCAACCTGAGAGATTCTCTCCCACAGAAGGCTGGGGAGCACAGGTTACTGAGTACATTCAGGAAAAACATTGATAATGTTATTTTTTAACCGGTTAATGACATCACGGGGTTTGGAGCGAAATTGGGAATATAGCAATGAGATAGAGAGTCAGACATGGTCACACTGAATGGGAGAGCAGGCTGGAAGGGCTGAATGGCCTCTTCCTGCTCCTGGTTTCTGTGTTACTGTCAGTTTAATGTCCTCCTGAAAGTGTCAGTGATGACATTGGGGAAGCGCATCAGAAACCGTTTTAATTCAAACACTGCTGTATCTTGACATTTTTTTTGCAGAGATGAACAGTCAGTCTGAGGGTCAAAGTGCTCCACAGGATTCCTGATACCGTCTCAGTGAAACAGTCACAGGTGCGTGGAGTCAGGACCGTTTTATCCAGAAAATAGACTTTTACGAAGTGTCACACTAACAAACGTCAGCTTCAAATTTAGTGTCCTCTAGAAATAAAGAAATAGATTTACAATTAAACAAACCTCCTGACCTTGTGTTTGTGAATGAGTGACTGTGTATGTGAAGGAGCAAGTGTGAGTGTGACTGAAGGACTGAGAGTTTGTGGTTGAGTTTGTTTGAGTGAGATATTGTGGTTCAATGTGTGGTTCTGAGAGATAGGGAATTTGTAATGCTGTATGTGTGTATGTGTATGAGACTGAACATGTATGTGTACCTGTGTGTGTGTGAGCACATGTCCATGTAAGAGTTTGTGGGAGAGACTATAGTGGTCGCTTTAATCTGCAGTCTGACCCAGAGTTTCCCCTGACTTGGGAGTGTTTGTGGACAGATCTTTACGCTTTAAATAGCCATATTCTTCCTAGACCCTGGCAGATGTGGGTTAGAAAGTGTACAGCGAAACATACTCTGTCTCTAATCCAGTGATAGTCTTTGTTATGCTGACATCAGCTTACTGACAACATGTGAAAGTTTAGTTTCTCACTCAGTCGCAAGTAAATGCAGAACCCCTCCAGTGTGCGGACAGGCTATTTGGCCCAACAAGTTCTCATTAACACTCCAAAGTGTATCCCACCCAGGACCATTACTTTACATTTTCCTGACTAATGCATATCCCAGAACACTATGGACAATTTAGCACGGCCAATGTTCCTTACACTGCACATCTTTTGACTGTGGGAGGAAATCCCTGCAGACACAGGGAGAACATGCAAACTCCACACAGACCGTCATCCCAGGCTGGAATTGAGCCCAGCCTAGTACCATGACATAATCGTGCTAACCACTGAGCCACCATGGCTTCCCGACAGTTATACCAGAAATTGGGAGCAGGACTAGAGAAAGCTTCAGTTTACTTTCTGCTACATTCACTTTCACCAGAAATGAAGTTTTATGGAGTGCAGTGGTTCCATAAGGTAGCTCCCTCCCACCTTCCCAAGGGCTGATGGGAATGGGGGTGAAATGCTGGACCCAGCCAGTGATGATCACATCCAGTGAATGAACGAAAACATCATCCCTTTGCCTTGCTAATAGCTTGCTGCCCCTGCAGACTAACTCAATGTGATTTGATATCCCAGGACACGCAGATCCCTCTCTACCTCAGAGTCTTACAGCATCTCCCCATTTTTAAACTAAGGTCTCTGTCGATTCTTCCTGACAATCATCACACTATCCACTTTATACTGTAACGGATAATGCTTTACCCACTCACTTACCGTCTCTGAATCGCTCTATGTGACAGCAGCTTACTTCCACTTCACCAGTTATTTCATCAAGAAAATACTCAAGTTTAAAATCAAAGACTGACTTGAACTGATGCCAAAACAGAAAATACTGGAAAATCTCAGCAGGTCTGGCAGCATTTGTAAGGAGAGAAAAGAGCTGATGTTTCGAGTCTAACTGACCCTTTGTCAAAGTTTTAAAAAAAGGAGAAATAGGGAGGTATTTATACGAGGCTGAGAGAAGAGGAAAAAGGTGATGAGAGAAAGAGAGACAATCGAGAAATAAGAGGTACAGAACAGTGAGAAAAATATTTTTAAAAATAAATAAAATAAATGAAATAAAATTACGGAACAGAATGAAAACAGAGAGTTCAGGATGGGTTAATCAGCTGAAGTTGTTGAATTCAATGTTGAGTCCGGCAGGCTGTAGCCTGCCTAGTCGGAAGATGAGATGCTGTTCCTCCAGTTCATGTTGAATATCTCTGGAACATTGCAGCAAGGACAGACAGGTGGGCATGGGAGCAGGATTGTGTGTTGAGTTGGCTTGTCTCTCTTTATCTCGCTCCCCACTCTCTCATCACCCTTTTCCTCTCCTCTTCCCACTTTGATACCCTTCTCCCTTGTTTTCCATTTTGCCTCTGCTTCACCCCTTCCCCCCATCCCCACATATTTTTTCACATGGCACTGGCTCCAGCCTTGGTCATTCACAGCTCCTAATCTCCCTATAATCTCTCTATGCACTGTCGTTATCATCCCTTTATTGCCACCTTTGCTTTTGGGGCCATGACTCACCTTCTCTCAGCCTCGTATAAATACCTCCCTATTTCTCCTCTTTCTTTAGCTTTGTCAAAGGGTCAGTTAGACTCGAAACATCAGCTCTTTTCTCTCCTTACAGATGCTGCCAGACCTGCTGAGATTTTCCAGTATTTTCCCTTTTGGTTTCCGATTCCAGCATCCGCAGTAATTTGCTTTGATGAAGTTAACACACTGTATGCCTTCTAACCAACCCTGACAACCTGGCTGGCAACTTTCAGGGATCTATGTACATGGATCTCTCTGATTATCCACACTACCAAGGTCGTTAGCATTGACTCAGTTCTCGGTATTCCAGTTATTCCTTCCAAAATGAATCAGCTCACACTTTTCGGCATTAAACTCAATGGGCCAGCACTCAGCACAGCTCTGCAGCTTAACTAAGTCCCTCTGTGAGCTGAAATATCCGACGACACTGCCCACAACTCCACTGACGTTAGTGTCATCGGCAAATTTAGTAACCCATTCTTCGACACCATCATCCAGGTCATTTATAAAAATGACAATTAGCAGTATCCCCAAAACAGATCCTACTAACTGAGCTCCAGGATGAACATTTCACGTTAAACACCACCGATCTTCTTTCAGCTAGCCAATTTTTGACCCAAACCCGAAATCACTCGAAATCCCATGCCTCCGTAATGGGTCAACATTTGCTTAGTTTATGAGAAAGAATTGTGGAAGTTGGTCATAGGGTGATGGTGGTATAGTGGTGAGTATAGCTGCCTTCCAGGTAGTCGACCTGAGCTCGATTCTCAGCTATCACAGTATGGGGGTTTCTAAACTGAGCGTTAAAAAAAAGCCAGCGGGATAAAATCCGCGCATGAATATTTCGTTCTGTGTCAAGTTGGATTACTCGTTGCTTTTCCTGGCGATGGTTTCTGTGAATTGCGGTGTGGAACCGGGCAGCATTGCTCGGCATCTCGGAAGCTTTCCCCTCTGCTGCTTCCCATTTCTTATTGAAATATTGGTTGCAGCACAAGGATGGGTTTGTTTTGTTCGAAAAGTGAGAGACTGCTCCCGTCAGGAACCTGAAATAATTACAGAAGCTGCTGTTTGTAGTTAAATAATATTCATTTAGTTAAGGTTTCCAATCGAGTTCGGTTTGTCCAATCTTTCTTCCTTATGTTTGTGTTACAACGATATTGTGGAGTAAAGTTTGTTTTGATTCAAGCCTGGCAGTTTGACCAATCGCATTGTAACGCCTTACACTTGCCTTCAGGAAATCAGGAAAAGGGGGCTAGACCATTTTCTTAAGGCAGAGGAGATTGGTCTGGTTGATAAAATCCTCATTGTCATCAATACATGTCCCTATAGCCCTGAGCAATGATGTTTACAGATTAATGGAGGATACACAGACACATTAATCGTTATTATCTTGGACAGGAGTCATTTGGGAATGATATTCCTCAGATCATCAACTCTCAGCTCGGCCAAGGATAAAGGTGAGGAATCCAGCACAAATGGGAAACAGCCCATTTCCAGCGAGACTGAGAGGTCACTAACAGAGTGGGAGCTGGAGAGTCAGGAACAGAACAACAGGGACAGTCCACTCTGTTCACTGACGCTTCACCACTCAGTGAATCCAGTGCGAGGAATGCCTGCTATTAGTCAGACTGACAGAATGTGATCATATGCACACACTGTCCTTCCACATCATCAATATCGCCCAGCCCCCACCCTGTCTCAGCTCATCTGCCCCTCTGCCAGCTTCAATATTTTAATCGGGGCAGCATTAAGCGCCATGCTTTGAGCTGAGCTGTCTTACCTTCTGTACTCTCTCTCTAAACGGCTCCAATTCCCCCTGACCCCTCTCCGGTTTAAGATGCTCCTTGACTTCTGCCCCAATTAATGAGGTAGACCGTCACCTGACCCAATATCCCCTTCCGTGGGTCAACATCTCCGGGATTACAAACACAGTCCTGTAGATCCTGGAGAGCTGACAGATAACACAGAAATTACTGGTGACATTTAGTAGGAGTGGCCTGATTTGTGGGGAGAAATCCGAGTGAACTTCTAGAATCCAGGGATTGTCCTTCAGAACTGAAGAGATCTGATGCTGATGCTGTCAGACATGCTGAGCTGCCCCAGCAGTTTCTGTTTGTATTTCAGTCCCAATCCAATTGGTCCTGATCATGGCCTCGGGATTAGCTTGCCAATGACTGGGAAAGGGTTGGACATGTCTCCTTCCCAGCAGTTAACCCGGGCTCGAACCCCTGCCATCGCACTGTTGTACTTTGAAAGCAATCTTAACCGGGGAGAAACGCCGAGATGGAATGAATGAGATTGGACTCTCCGAGGTTTCCCAAACATGATCACATTAGGAGGGCGGGGGGGGGGGGGGGTGGTCCACCTGCTGTTACATTCTCAGAGCTGGGGAAAGGAGGATTAAACGCTCTGCGGGACCATATCAATCATTATTTGAAGATGATTGATGAACTACAGACCAGTGAGCATGGAGTTATTCAGGGAAAAACGTGTATGATGATCTTGCCAGATGCCCTCCAAAGGAAGGCGATGACCGATGGAAGGAGTCCCTGTGATGTAAATCAACTGGATTACAGAATTAGTGCTCATGTGCCTGACTGGGATAGTTCAGCTGAGACAAGATGCTCTGTAGAAATTCCCCAAGGTTCCTTCCAGAGCAGCTTCCAGACCCACGGCACTATCATGTGGAACACTGAGCACAGCAGATACATGGGAACACCACCAGTTGACAATTCCACGTCAAGCCACTCCCCACCCTGGCTTGGAAATACATCTCAGTCCCACAAGTGCCATTGGTTGGAAATCCTGGAACTCCCTCCCTTACATCATTGTGGGTTTATCTGCACCGAATGAATGGCAGCATTCAAGGCAATAACTCACTGTCACCTTCACCAGAGCAATTATATCTGAGCAATCCATGGTGACCCAGCGGCAATGACCCAAACACATTAATGAATCACAAAATAAAGCTCAGTATTTGGTACCCATGTGCTCCAGGGCTGAGTATCTGAATAAATTGGGTCTATATTCTACTAAATTGAAAGGCGATTTCATTGAAATGATTGTGAAGAGGCTTGAGAGGGTAGATGCTGAGAAATTAATCCTGTGGGTCTGGGAATCTGAAACACAATAACACAGTCTCAGGAGTTGCTGGAAAAGCTCAGCAGGTCAGGCAGCATCGGTGCAGAGAAATCAGCGTAATGTTACAGCATCCGCAGTTCATTAAGGTTTGATTGCCACCCTCTCAGGGTAAGGGGCAGGTTATTTGGGACTGAGATGAGGAGACCGCGCTTCACTCTAAGGCCTCTGAGTCTTTAATATTCTCTCTCCCTGAGGATTGTGGATGCTCCGTCACTGAGTACATTTCAGATCGGAATAGACAGATTGCCAGTGTCTCAGGGAGTCACGTGATATGGGGAGTGGGTAGAAAACCGGATTTGAAATCTCAAACCAGCTCTGATTGGATTGACTGCCAGAACAGACTGAACAGTTTAAACAGACTGTATAGTCTCCTCCTGCTCACATTTCCTGAGCTCTTAGACGTTTACTGAACCAACTCCCAATCCCTTGAGATTTGTTTCCATGAAACCGTTTGTCATTAAATCTCTGCAGCCTCCACCCTATTACAAACCATCTCATTCTTTCTTCAGCATTACCCCCATTCCAATTGTTCAGAAATCATTACTTTTCTAACTTCCTTCCGCTCTGCTGAATCCTTCCAACCTTATAACACACGGGTTAACCTTTCCCTTCTCCCTATAGATGCTGCCTGACCTTATCAGATTTCTCAGCATGGCCTGTGTTTATTTCAGAGGGAATGACATCTCCCTGTTCCTGTTTCTGTGAGAGGATACATTCCCCAACCCGACTCCTTGGTATTCCATTTGTTCACAGAGAAAAGAGGGATCGCTCTGTCTAAATTCATAACATGCACAGTAGGGCATCAATATATTGTGATGATATTAAAAAAAAACATTTTATCCAAATGAAATCCATGAGGACATGGCAAGTTGCAGTGGGATCTGTAAGGGGCAGGAATTCAATCCGCCCTCCCCCTGTTGTTATTGGGTATGATGCTCCTGACCCAACAATACACAGATCTGACTGAATGTACAAACAACCCCTCTCCATCCATTTCATTCAGAATAAGGTCAATAACAGGACGGATTAAAGCTAAATGTAAACTGTGATGAATGCTGCATGTGGGGAGCCATGTTACTGTAGAGGTTTTACAGCAGTGAGATCAGGCTTGTCGGCCCATCATTCAAACGCTAGACTAACCGTCTGGACTCTCTCTCTCTAAACCTCTCCAATTCCCCAGATCCCTGTCAGATTGAAGACTCTCTGTGTGGAGTTTGCACATTCTCCCCATGTCTGCGTGGGTTTCCTCTGGGTGCTCCGGTTTCCTCTCACAGTCCAAAGATGTGCAGGTTAGGGTGGATTGGCCATGCTAAATTGCCCATAGTATCCAGGCACGTGTAGGTTACGTGGATTCGCCATGGGAAATGCGGGGTTACAGGGAGACGGTAGAGGGGTGTGTCTGAATGATGGGCTGAATGGCTAGTTTCCACACTGTAGGGATTCTCTGATTCTATGTTCCTTCCCATCTGCCTCTATGGATGAGGGAGACTACCACCTGACCCAATATCCCCTTCGGTGGCTCAACGTTTGCTTTGTTTCCAACAAAGAGCTGCAGATGCTGCAGATCTGAGAGACAGCACAGAAATTGCTGGGGAAACTCAGCAGGTCTGGCAGCATCTGTGGGGAGGGAACCTTTCGGATACAGGGATTGTTCTTCAGAACTGAAGGCTTCTGATTCTCGTGCTGTCAGACCTGCTGAGCTTCCCCAGAATTTCTTGTTTGGATTTCAGCCCCAATCCAGTTGGTGATGATCACGGCCTTGTTAAGTGTGTTTGGGAATGGGGAGGGAGCTGCTAGCAGGGTGATGGTGGGATAGTGGGGAGCAGAGCTGCCTTCCAAGTGGTTGACCCGGGTCCGATTTCCGGCCATGGCAGTGTTGTGGTTTGTAAGCAGCCTTTTAAAGGTAAGGCACTGGGATAAATCGAGGGAATAAATCTTTCATTCTGTGGTGAAACGGATCTGTCAGATTGCTCCTTGCTTTTCCTGGCAATGGTTTCTGTGAATTGCAGTGTGGAACCGGGCAGCATTGCTCGGCATCTCGGAAGCTTTCCCCTCTGCTGCTTCCCATTTCTTATTGAAATATTGGTTGCAGCACAAGGATGGGTTTGTTTTGTTCGAAAAGTGAGAGACTGCTCCCGTCAGGAACCTGAAATAATTACAGAAGTCGCTGGAAACACTGAACAGTTCCAACAGCTTCTGTAGTGGTGGGGAGGGAGGGTTAATGTGTCAAATCTACGCAAGGATAAAATAAACTCCAGCCACAAAACAGTCAGAGTTCCTAAGTTTTACAAACATCCGTATAACATTTTTCTGAGCCATCAATTCCCCTTAATCTCTTCCAATGTGGAATTGCATCTTTCTGATTCTCACTTTGAGAGATGTCCCTCAGTAAGCTCCTCCACCATTCTTTCCATTTCACTGGGGACCCACTATCCACAGTCTACAATCAAATGACCTGAACTCAGACACACAGAGATCTTAAAGAGTGACACAATGCAGATATAAAGTTTATTTCATTTCTGTATCAGAGTCCAATCTTCACTCAGTGAGACAGAGTCAGGTATTCAAGGCTCAGACAAGAGCTGGATTCTGTTTCTGGTGATTGTCTTCATTCAGTGAGAAGGAGGGCCGTGGGCCGGAAGGAGCTCATCATTGTGCTTCGGGTTGTCTGCTCAGTCTGCAGCATTGCAGGCCGTGGGAGCAGGGCAGTGGGAAAGGGACCTCGTGTGGACTGCAATAGGACTTTCCACACATTGTTTCAGGCCAGGTACAGAGCTCCAGGAATGAGGAATGAGGATCTGAAAAATGCAATGATTGAAGGAGGAGGATCAGGAAAACAGGATAAAGCTGATGAGATCAGCAGGATTTCTCGGTCTATCTCTGTGCCATACTTTATTTTCTGCTTCATAAATCTACAGTCTGGATCTCAACCCACTCAGAGCAGTATAAACACAGAACCAAATCATTCAGTCCAACACATCCATGCCGAACTGATATCCGATGTAAATCTCATTCTATTTGTCAGAATGTGGCCCATGTTCCTCTGAACCCTTTTTTAATTCCTACACCCACCCAGATACCTTTTAAATGTTGAAATTGTACCAGCCTCCACTGCTTCCTCTGGCAGCTCATGTACACAGTGCCTTCTGAGTGAAAACTGTTCCCCTTTGGTCCCTTTTATATTTCCCCTCTCAACTTTAATAGATGCCATCTGCTTGTGGACTCCCCCACCACAGGGAAATCACCTTGTCTTTTTACCCTATTGAGGCTCTTCATGATTTTGGAAACGTCTATAAGATTATCCCTCAGCCACTGACGCTCCATGGATAATAGCCTCAACCTATAATGTCTTAACATTCAGCACAAACCCTCCAACCTTGGCAACATGCTTGTAAATCTTTTCTGAACTCTTTCAAGTTTCACAACACCCTTCTTATAGGAGGGTGTCCAGAATTGCACACTATATACCAAACATGGCCGAACCAGTACCACAACATGACCTCCCAACTCCTTTACACAATTAACTGAGCAATAAAGACAAAAATGTCTATCAAAATGTTAGTCCACATTCAACGATCTATGAAGCTGCACTCCTGGTCTATTTGTTTAGCAACACCTCTCGTACCTTGCCATTACGTGTATAAGTCTTGCTCTGTTTTGCCTTTCCAAAATGCAGCACCTCACATTTATCTAAATTAATCTCCACCTGCCACCCCTCAGCCCATTGGCCCATCTGATCAAGATCCCGTTGTCCTCTGAGGTAACCATCTCCACTGTCCTCCACATCTCCAATTTTACTGTCATCTGCAAACTTACTAAACATTCATCCTATGGTCACATCCAAATCATTTATATAAATGACAAAACAACAGTGGACCCAGCACCGATCATTGTGACACACCGCTGGTCACAGGCCTTCAGTCTGAAAAGCAACTCTCCCCCACCACGCTCTGTCTTCTACCTTCCAGCCAGTTCTCTCCCCAAAGGGTAATTCTACTGCCCCAACATACAAGTTTGACAATATGACACCAGTCTCAAAAGTACAACAAAAATCTATTCCTGATGACAACAGGCGGGTCAGTTTGCCACCGGTGCTGTTTACACTTGGAGTATACCTGGAGCAGAACAACACAAACCCAACTGGAGAGGGTGGCTCTGTATAAGTAGAGTCAGTGTGGAGTTAAAATTCAACAACTGTGATGGAATAAAAGATTAATGAAGGTAAGGCCATCTAATCTGTTTCACAAATTATGACATAAGAGGCTGGATAAAAACTGAAGCTATTGTAATAAATGGCTCAAGATCCCCATGGAGATTTAATGTGCTCGGATGGAAAAATGCTGAGTGATCATAAATTACTGCAACTTGCAAACAGCAGAATTAAAATGCAATTTGCTTTTTTACTGCAAGGATGATGATTTTAAGCATGTTGTTCTCTATATATGAATGATCCAGACGGTTCTTTATTATCGAGACAGAAAAGACATTCAATATTTCCTTTGACATCAAACTTGGATTTGGACAAGATTCTGTGGATGATACGGACCAACAGGATTGTTTGTACACATAGGCGAATAATAATGTCACCAGGAAATAGCGGAAGGTTGTGGAGGGAAATGAACATACTGAAGCCCGCTGTGATGGAGTTTGGGATAAGAGGCTAAAGAGAGACAAACTCGACCGAACTACAGAGTTTGAAATGTGAACATGCATAGAGTTGCCTTGGTGTTCATGTGCACAGGTCTTTTACTGTGACAAGATCTGCTCAAAGGGGGAAATAGAAAACATATGGGATCTTGAACATTACAAATGACCCATTGAGTAAGGAAAAAGAAAATGCATAAAGAGAAAACCCTGCTGTCACTGGGGATCTGAAATCTAACTTCAGCTAGTCAGGCAGCATCTGTGAGAAGTGAACCAGAACCCATTTCTCCCACAGCAGTCTGCAAGGCACCAAGGAATCTCACTGATCTGATTGGCCCTGTGCTAATTAACACTGCACACAGATATTAATCCAGTGGGTCAGCTTCTTAGTTAAACAGTGAGTTCCAGAGAGGGACGAGACAGACCCTTGTATGTTGTTCACACCATGGTCAGTAGGTCATACAATCGTCAGGATTTACAACATAGAAACAGATCCTTCAGTCCAACTTGTCCATGTGTCAATTCAAGAATTCTGGCAGCGCTCCATGAAATTGGACGATCATTGCAAGGGACTACTTAATGGGAGAATTGGGCTAGGGCTTATCGAAATGTGAGAAATGTAACAGGGTATCAGTCAATAGAAGAATTAGTACAGGGATGTGAGTAAATGGGAGGTCTGGTGCACAGTGCCGTTACATTAGAAAATTGGAGGGAATGCCAATATATTGGAAAATTGGAGCACAGCATGTCTAAGTTGGGGAATTGGGGCCAGGGAATTAATACAAAGAAATGTTGCAATCATTGGTACATTGGAGATTCAGTTCAGTGCATCACTAAATGAAAACAATTCAGCAGGGCATATGTACATGGAAGAAGTGTTTCAGGGAACAACGAAATGGAAAGAATTGATGCAGGGGAACAATAATTGGAGAATTCATGCAGGTGCCATTAAAGTCTAAATGGGAGGACTTAGACAAAAAAATCTCAATGGGGGGAGTTAGTGAAATTCCTGACTGAGTACAGGATTGGTAAATGGAAGAATTGGTGCAGGGAAGCGGAGCACTAATTACAGCCTTAGAGATGTCCAGCCTGGAAACAGACCCTCCACGCCTAAATTTAAGAATGCTGGCAGCTCTCTACAAAATTGGAAAATCATTGCAAAAAATTACTAAATGGAAAAAATTGGGAAAGGGCTTATCGAAACGTGAGAACTTGTAACAGGGCATCGAGATAATGCGTGAATTAGTGCAGTTCAGCACTAAATGGGTGAGAAATGCTGTGTTGCATGAAATGGGCGAATTGGAGCAGGACAATACCTTTTGGGAGATTTAGAGTAGGGCACCCCTAAATTGGGCGAGGGCATCAGTCAGTATGGGGACTAGTGTAAGGCAAAACTGAGTGGAGAACTTGTTCAGGACATCAGCAATTGGGGGAAATGGTGCTAAGCAACACTGAATTGGTGTGGGGTAACAGTAAATGCTGATAACGTCGAGAATTGGAGCAAATGGGAGAACATGGGCAATGAATCATTAAATAGGACAAATGTTGCAAAGGACTAGAGGTCCAGATTCAATACAGTGCACCACGAAATGGGGGAATTGGTGCAGTTTATCACGAAACGGAAGATACGTGTTGGATCGGTCATTTGGAGATATGATGCATAAACCGCAAGATTAGAGAATTCTGGCAGTGGAATACAAAATGGGAGAATTGTTGCAGAAAATACTAAATGGAAGAACTGGTGCATAGTGGAGCTCAATTACAGGAAGGGTGCATGGCACCAGGAAATGGGAGGATTAGAGTAGCGCACCCATCAATGGTAGAATCGGGCTAAGGAATCAGTAAATGGAAAAATTAGTACAGGGATATGAGTAAATGGGAGATCTGTTGGAAACAATAAATAGGAGATCTGGTGCACAGTGCTGTTCCATTAGAAAATTGTAGTGTGTGCCAATGTATTGGAAAATTGGAGCAGAGCATGCCCAGTTTGGGGAATAGTGGCCAGGGAAACAATAAAAAGAAATGTTGCAAGCATTGGTAAATTGGAAATTCAGTTCAGTGCATCACTAAACAAAAGAATAAAATCAGCAGAGCTTCTATACGTTGAAGATGTTTATCAGGACACAATTAATGAAAGGAATTGATGCAGAGCAACATTAATTGGAGAATTCAGGCAGGTGTGATTAAATTCCTAGTGGGAGGACTGAGGCAGGATAACCTCAATGGGGGAGCTGGTGAAATTCCTGACATAGTGCAGGACTGGTAAATGGAGAATTGGTGCAGAGAAGCGGAGCACTAATTAGAGCCTTAGAGATGTCCAGCCCGGAAACAGACCCTTCAGTCCAAATTGTCCACGCCTACATTTAAGAATTTTGACAGCACTCCACTATATTTGAGAATCATTGCAAGAAACTGCTAAATGGAAAAATTGTGAACGGGCTTATTGAAATGTGAGAATTTGCAACAGGGCATCAGATAATGGGTAAATCAGTGCAGTTCTGCACTAAATGATTGAGTTATGCTGTATTGCACTAAATGGGAGAATTGGGGCAGGACAATACCTTTTGGGAGATATAGAGTAGGACATTATTGGGCGAGGGGATCAGTCAGGATGAGGATTGGGGTAAGGCAACGCAGAGTAGAGACCTTGTTCAGGAAATCAGTAATTGGGGAAATGGTGCTAAGCAACACTGAATTGGAGAATTGTTGTGGGGTATCAGTAAATGAAAGACCTGGTGCAGGGTGCTGATAACTTCGCGAATTGGAGCAAATGGGAGAACGCGGGCAGTGAATTAGTAAATAGGACAAATTTTGGAAAGGATTATTGATCCCGATTCAATACAGTGCACCACAAAATGGGGGAGTTGGCGCTGTTCACCACGAAAGGTAAGATATGTGTAGGATCAGTAATTTGGAGATTTGATGCAGGGATCGCAAATTCTGGCAGCGGACTACTAAATGATAGAATTGTTTCAGGGAAATACTAATTGGAAGAACTGGTGCACAGTGGAGCTAAATTAGAGAATGGGTGCATGCACCAGTACATGGGAGCATTCGAGTAGTGCACCCTTAAATGGTAGAATCTGCTAAGGCATCAGTAAATGGAAGAATTAGTACAGGGGTATAAGTAAATGGGAGACTTGGTGGGAATCAATAAATGGAAGATTCGGTGCAGAGAGCTATTACATTGGAAAACTGGCGTATGTGTCAATATATTAGAAAATTGGAGCTGAGTATGTCTAAATTGGGGAATAGGGGCCTGGGGATCAATAAAAAGAAATATTGCAAACACCGATGAATTTGAGATTCAGTTCAGTTCACCACTAAATGTAAACAATTCAGCAGGGCACCCGTACGTGGAATAAGTGTTTTAGGAACCAATTAGATGGAAGGAATTGATGCAGGTCATAGATAATGGAGAAATCTTGCAGGTGCCCTTAAATTGGGCAAGATAATACTCAATGGGAGGGTTGGTGCAGTTTCAGGATTTGTGCATTCGTAAATGGGAGAAATGGCGCAGAGCAGCGGAGCCATAAATTGTCATACAATCCTAGAGATGTACACCATGGAAACAGACACTTCAGTCCGACTTGTCTATGACCCAATTTTAGAATTCTGGCAGCGCTCCACGAAATTGGAAAATCATTCCAAGGAACTACTAAATGGAAGAATTGGGCAAGGGCTTATCGAAATAAGAGAATTTGGAACAGGGCATCTGATAATGGCAAATTGGTGCAGTTAGCACCAAATGGGAAAGTTTCAATTTAGCAGTGAATGGGAGAATTGGGGCAGGACAATACTTGAAGTGGGAATAAGAGTAGGGCACCCCTAAATTGGGCGATGATATCAGTCAAAATGAGGACTGGTGTAAGGCAACACTGAGTGGACAACTTGTTCAGGACGTCAGTAATTGGGGGACCTGGTGCCAAGCAACACTGATTTGGAGAATCGTTGCGGGGCATCAGTAAATGAGAGACCTGGTGCACAGTGGAGCTAAATTAGAGAATTGGCGAATGGCAACAATAAACGGGAGAATTAGAGTAGGGCACCCTTAAATGGTAGAATCGGGCTCGGGCATCAGTAAATGGAAGAATAAGTACAGGGATATGAGTAAATGGGAGATCTGTTGGAAACAATAAATGGGAGATCTGGTGCACAGTGCCGTTCCATTAGAAAATTGTTGTGTGTGCCAATATACTGGAAAATTGGAGCAGAGCATGTCCAGATTGGGGAATTGGGGCCAGGGAAACAATAAAAAGAAGAAATGTTGCAAGCATTGGTAAATTGGAAATTCAGTTCAGTTCAAACAAAAAAATAAAATCAGCAGGGCTTCTGTACGTTGAAGATGTTCATCAGGAAACAATTAATGAAAGGAATTGATGCAGAGAGCAACATTAATTGGAGAATTCAGGCAGTTGTCATTAAATTCTTAGTGGGAGGACGGAGGCAGAATAACCTCAATGGGGGAGGTGGTGAAATTCCTGACAGAGTGCAGGATTGGTCAATGGGAGAACTGGTGCAGAGAAGCGGAGCACTAATTAGAGCCTTAGAGATGTCCAGCCCGGAAACAGACCCTTCAGTCCAAATTGTCCACGCCTACATTTAAGAATTCTGACAGCTCTCCGCTATATTTGAGAATCGTTACAAGAAACTGTTAAATGGAAAAAATTGTGAACGGGCTTATTGAAATGTGAGAATTTGCAACAGGGCATCAGATAATGGGTAAATCAGTGCAGTTCTGCACTAAATGATTGAGTTATGCTGTGTTGCACTAAATGGGAGCATGGGGGCAGGACAATACCTTTTGGGAGATATAGAGTAGGGCATCGCTAAATTGGGCGAGGGGATAAGTCAGTATGAGGATTGGTATAAGGTAACGCAGAGTAGAGACCTTGTTCAGGGAATCAGTAATGGGGGAAATTGTGCTAAGCAACACTGAATTGGAGAATTGGTGTGGGGTATCAGTAAATGAAAGACCTGGTGCAGGGTGCTGATATCTTCGCGAATTGGAGCAAATGGGAGAACGCGGCAGTGAACCACTAAATAGGACAAATGTTGGAAAGGATTTTTGTTCCAGATTCAATACAGTGCACCACGAAATGGGGGAGTTGGCACTGTTCACCACGAAAGGTAAGATATGTGTAGGATCGGTAATTTGGAGATTTGATGCAGTAATCACAAGAGAGAGAATTCTGTTAGTGGACTACTAAATGGGTGAATTATTGAAGGAAATACTGAATGGAAGAACTGGTGCACAGTGAAGCTAAATTAGAGAGTTGGTGCTTGGCAACAGTGCTTGGCAAATGGTAGAATCGGGTTAAGGCAGCAGTAAATGGAAGAATTACTACAGGGCTATAAGCAAATGTGAGATTTTGTGGGAATCAATAAATGGTATATCTGCTGCACAGTGCTGTTACATTAGAACATTGGTGGGAGTGCCAATATATTGGAAAATTGTAGCAGAACGTGTCTAAATTGGGGAATAGGGACCAGGGAATCAGGAAAAGAAGAAATGTTGGAAGCATTGGAGATTCAGTTCAGTGCATCATGAAATGAAAACAATTCAGCACGGCATCTGTATGTGGAAGAAGTGTTTCAGGGAACAATTAACGAAAGGAATTGATGCAACGCAACAATAATAGGATAATTCATGCAGGTGCCATTACAGTCTAAGTGGGAGGACTGAGGCAGGATAACACTCAATGGGTGAGTTGGTGATATTCCCGAATTAGTGCAGATTTGGTAAATGGAAGAATTGGTGCAGGGAAGTGGAGCAATAATTACAGCCTTAGAGATGTACAGTACGGAAATAGTGCAACGTCTCCACGCCTAAATTTAAGAATTCTGGCAGTTCTCCAATAAATTGAAGACTCATTGCCAGAAACAAATAAATGGAAAATTGGGAAAGGGCTTATTGATGTGTGAGCATGGCACCAGTAAATGAGAGAATTAGAGTTGGGCTCCCTTAATTGGTAGAATCGGGCTAGGGCATCAGTAAATGGAAGAATTAGTTCAGGGGTATGAGTAAATTTGAGATGTGGTGGGAATCAATAAATGGGAGATACGGCGTACAGTGCAATTCTTTTTGGAAAACTGGTGTGAGTGTTCATATATTAGAAAATTGGAGCAGAGCGTGTCTAAATTGGGGAATAGAGGCCAGGGGATCAATAAAAAGAAATGTTGCGATCATTGGTCAATTGGAGATTCTGTTCAGTGCACTACTAAATGAACAAATACAATCAGCAGGGCATCTATACCTTGAAGATGTGTATGAGGGAACAACTTAATGGAAGGATTTGATGCAGAGCAACAATAATTGTAGAATTCATGCAGGTGCCATTGAAGTCTAAGTGAGAGGACTGAGGCAGGATAACACTCAATGGGTGAGTTGTGAAATTCCTGAATTAGTGCAGGATTGGTAAATGGAAGAATTGGTGCAGGGTAGGGGAGCAGTAATTGCATCCTTAGAGATGTACAGCACGGAAACAGACACTTCAATGCAACGTCTCCATGTCTAAATTAAAGAACTCTGGCAGCTCTCCACTAAATTGAAGACACATTGCCAGAAACAAATAAATGGAAAATTGGGGAAAGGGCTTATCGATGTGTGAGCATTTGCAACAGGGCATCAGATCATTGGTGAGTTAGTGCAGATCAGCACTAAATGGGTGAGTTAAACTGTGTTGTAGTAAATGGGAGGATTGGAGCAGGACAATACATTTTGGGAGATTTAGAGTAGGGCACCCCTAAATTGGGAGAGGGTATCCGTCAGTATGGGGATTGGTGTAAGACAATACTGAGTGGAGAACTTGTTCAGGACGTCGGTAATTGGGGAAAATGGTGCTAAGCAACACTGAATTGGAGAATCTGTGCGGGCCATCAGTAAATGAGAGACCTGGTGCACAGTGGAGCTAAATTATAGAATTGGTGCATGGCAACAGTAAATGGGAGAATTAGAGTAGGGCACCCTAAAATGGTAGAATCGGGGTCGGGCATAAGTAAATGGGAGAATTAGTACAGGGATATGAGTAAAAGGGCAGTTTGGTGGGAATCAATAATTGGGAGATTCAGTGCACAGTGCCATTACATTGGAAAACTGTTGTGAGTGTCAATATATTAGAAAAGTGGAGCAGAGCATGTCTAAATTGGGGAATAGGTGCCTGGGGATCAATAAAATGAAAAATGTTGCAAGCATCGGTAAATTGGAGATTCAGTTCAGTGCATGACTAAATGAAAACAATTCAGCAGGGCACCCGTACGTGGAAGAATCATTGGAGAATCATTCCAAGGAACTATTAAATGGAAGAATTGGGCAAGGGTTATTCAAAACAAGAGAATTTGCAACAAGGCATCTGATAATGGCGAATTGGTGCAGTTAGAACCAAATGGGAGAGTTTCAGTTTAGCAGTGAATGGGAGAATTGGTGCAGTGTAGCACTAAATGGGATAATTGGGACAGGACAATACTTGATGCGGGAATGAGAGTAGGGCACCCCTAAACTGGGCGAGGGAATCAGTCACTATGAGGATTGGCGTAAGGCAAAACTGAATGGAGTACTTGTTCAGGGCTTCAGTAATTGGGGAAAATGATGCTAAGCAACACTGAATTAGAAAATCGGTGCGGGGGCCAACAGTAAATGAGAGTCCTGGTGCACAGTGGAGCTAAATTAGAGAGTTGGTGCTTGGCAACAGTAAATGGGAGAATTAGAGTAGCGCACCCTTAAATGGTAGAATCGGGCTCGAGCATCAGTAAGTGGAAGAATTTGTGCAGGGATATGAGTAAAGGGGAGTTTTGGTGGAAACAATAAATGGGATATCTGCTTCACAGTGCCATCCCATTAGACAATTGGTGGGAGTGCCAATATAATGTAAAATTGAATCAGAGCATGTCTAATTTGGGGAATAGGGGCCAGGAAATCAATAATAAACAATGTTGCATGCATCGTTAAATTGGAGATTCAGTTCAGTGCATCACTAAATGAAAAAATAAATTCTGCAGGGCATCGGTACGTGGAATATTTGTATCAGGGAAAAATTAAATGGAAGGAATTGTTGCAGGGCAACAATAATTGGAGAATTCATGGTGGTTCCAAGTGGAAGGACTGGGGCAGAATAATGTCAATGAGTGAGTTGGTGAAATTCCCGAATTAGGGCAGGATTGGTAAGTGGGAGAATTGGAGCAGGGAAGCAGAGCACTAATTAGAGCCTTAGAGATGTACAGCACGGAAACAGACCCTTCAGTCCAACTTGTCCACGTGTATATTTAAGAATGCTGACAGGGCTCCACTAAATTGGAGAATCATTGCAATAAATTACTAAATGGAAAAATTGGGAAAGGGCTTATCGAAACATGAGAATTTGCAACAGGGCATCAGATAATGGGTGAATTAGTGTAGTGCAGTTCAGCACTAAATGGGTGAGTTATGCTGTGTTGCACTAAATGGGAGAATTGGGGTAGGACATTACCTTTTGAGAGACTTCGAGTAGGGCACCCCTAAATTGGGTGAGTGGATCAGTCAGTATGAGGATTGGTGTAAGGCGGTACTGAGTGGAGAACGTATTCAGGACATCAACAATTAATGGAAATGGTGCTAAGCAACACTGAATTGGAGAATTGGTGTGGGGTATCAGTAAATGAAGACCTGGTGCAGGGTGCTGATATCTTCAAGAATTGGAGCAAAGTGGAAAGCACGGACAATGAATCAGTAAATAGGACAAATATTGCAAAGGATTAGTGGTCCAGATTCAAGATAGTGTACCACCGAAATGGAGGAGTTGGTGCAGTTTACCACTAATGGGGGGGTATTTTCAGTTTTGGAAATTTGGAGATCTGATGCAGGGATCGCAAGATTTGAGAATTCTGGCAACAGACTACTAAATGGGAGAATTGTTGCAGGAAATACTGAATGGAAGAACTGGTGCACAGTGGAATTCAATTAGAGAATGGGTGCATGGCACCTGTAAATGAGAGAATCAGAGTAGGGCACCCTTAAATGGTAAAATCGTGCTAGGGCATCAGTAAATGGAAGAATTAGTTCAGGGGTATGAGTAAATTTGAGAATTGGTGGAAATCAATAAATGGGAGATACGGTGAACAGTGTAATTGTATTGGAAAACTGGTGTGAGTGTTCATATATTAGAAAATTGGAGCAGAGCGTGTCTAAATTGGGGAATAGGGGCCAGGGAATCAATAATAAGAAATGTTGCAATCATTGGTAAATTGGAGATTCTCTTCCGTGCATGACTAAATGAAGAAATATAATCAACAGGGCATCTGTAAGTTGAAGATGTGAATCAGGGAACATCTAAATGGAAGGAATTGATGCAGGGCAACAATGATTTGAGACTTCATGCAGGTGCCATTAAAGTCTAAGTGGAAGGACTGGGGCAGGATAAACCTCAATGGGTGAGTTGGTGAAATTCCAGAATTAGTGCAGGATTGGGAAATGGGAGAATTGGTGCAGGGAAGCAGAGCACTAATTGGAGCTGTCGAGAAGTCCAGCCCGGAAACAGACCCTTCAGTCCAACTTGTCCACGCCCACATTTAAGAATTCTGATAGATCTCCACTATATTTGAGAATCATTGCAAGAAACTACTAAATGGAAAAATTGTGAAAGGGCTAATTGAAATGTGAGAATTTGCAACAGGGCATCAGATAATGGGTGAATCAATGCAGTTCTGCACTAAATGATTGTGTTATGATACGTTGCACGAAATGGGAGAATTGGGGCAGACAATACCTTTTGGGAGATATAGAGTAGGGCACCCCTAAATTGGGGGATGGCACCCGTCAGTATGAGGATTGGTGTAAGGCAACACTGAGTGGAGAACTTGTTCAGGACATCAGCAATTCGGGGAAATGGTGCTAAGCAACACTGAATTGGTGTGGGGTAACAGTAAATGCTGATAACGTTGCGAATTGGAGTAAATGGGAGAACACGGGCAGTGAATCATTAAATAGGACAAATGTTGCCAAGGATTAGAGGTTCAGATTCAATACAGTGTACCACGAAATGGGGGAATTGGTGCAGTTTACCACAAAATGGAAGATATGTGTCAGATCGGTCATTTGGAGATATGATGCATAAATCGCAAAATTAGATCATTCTGGCAGCGGACTACTAAATGGGAGAATTGTTGCAGGCAATACTAATTGGAAGACCTGGCGGACAGTGGAGCTCAATTACAGGATGGGTGCATGGAACCAGGAAATGGGAGGATTAGAGCAGTGCACCCATCAATGGTAGAATCGGGCTAAGGATCAGTAAATAGAAGAATTAGTACAGGGATATGAGTAAATGGGAGATCTGTTGGAAACAATAAATGGGAGATCTAGTGCACAGTGCCGTTCCATTAGAAAATTGTTGTGTGTGCCAATATATTGGAAAATTATAGCAGAGCATGTCCAGATTGGGGAATAGGGGGCCAGGGAAACAATAAAAAGAAATTTTGCAAGCTTTGGTAAATTGAAATTTCAGTTCAGTGCTTTACTAAACGAAAAGATAAAATCAGTAGGGCTTCTGTACATTGAATATGTATATCAGGGAAAGATTAATGAAAGGAATTGATGCAGAACAACATTAATTGGAGAATTCAGGCAGGTGTCATTAAATTCTTAGTGGGAATACAGGGGCAGGATAACCTCAACGGGGGAGTTGGTGATATTCCCGACTTAGTTCAGGATTGGTAAATGGGAGAACTGGTGCTGAGAAGTGGAGCACTAATTAGAGCCTGAGAGATGTCCAACCCGGAAACAGACCCTTCCGTCCAAATTGTCCATGCCTACATTTAAGAATTCTGACAGCTCTCCACTATATTTGAGAATCATTGCAAGAAACTACTAAATGGAAAAATTGTGAAAGGGCTGATTGAAATGTGAGAACTTGCAACAGGGCATCAGATAATGGGTAAATCAGTGCAGTTCTGCACTAAATGATTGTGTTTTGTTACGTTGCACGAAATTGGAGAATTGGGACAGGACATTACCTTTTCAGAGGTTTATAGTAGGGCATCGCTAAATTGGGCCAGGGCATCAGTCAGTATGAGGATTGGTGTAAGGCAGCACTGAGTGGAGAACATGTTCAGGACTTGAGTGATTGGGGGCAATCGTGTGAAGCAACACTGAATTGGAGAATTGTTGTGGGGTATCAGTAAATGAAAGACCTGGTGCAGGGTGCTGATAACTTTGAGAATTGGAGCAAATGGGAGAACGCGGCAGTGAATCAGTAAATAGGACAAATGTTGGAAATGATTAGTGGTCCAGATTCAATACAGTTGCACCACGAAATGGGGGAGTTTGTGCAGTTCACCAATAAATCGCAGATATGTGTAGGATCGGTAATTTGGAGATTTGATGCAGCGGACTACTAAATGGGAGAATTGTTGCAGGGAAATACTGAATGGAAGAACTGGTGCACAGTGGAGCTAAATTAGTGAATGGGTGCATGGCACCGGTAAATGGGAGAATTCGAGTAGGGTACCCTCAAATGGTAGAATCGGGCTCGGGCATCAGTAAATGGAAGAATTAGTACAGGAGTCTCAGTAAATGGGAGACTTGGTGGGAATCAATAAATGAAGATTCGGTGCAGAGAGCCATTGCATTGGAAAACTGGTGTGTGTGTCAATATATTAGAAAATTGGAGCAGAGTATGTCTAAATTGGGGAATAGGGGCCTGGGGATCAATAAAAAGAAATATTGCAAACACCGATGAATTTGAGATTCAGTTCAGTTCACCACTAAATGAAATCAATTCAGAAGGGCACCCGTACGTGGAAGAAATGTTTCAGGGAACAATTAGATGGAAGGAATTGATGCAGGTAATCAATAATTAGAGAAATCTTGCAGGTGCCCTTAAATTGGGCAGGGTAATACGCAATGGGAGAGTTGGTGCAGTTTCAGGATTTGTGCAGGATTGATAAATGGGAGAAATGGTGCAGAGCAGCGGAACCATAAATAGTCATACAATCATAGAGATGTACACCATGGAAACAGACACTTCAGTCCAACTTGTGTATGACTCACTTTTGGAATTCTGGCAGCACTCCACGAAATTGGAGAAACATTCCAAGGAACTATTAAATGGAAGAATTGGGCAAGGGCTTCTCGAAACAAGAGAATTTGGAACAGGGCATCCGATAATGGCAAATTGCTGCAGTTAGCACCAAATAGGAGAGTTTCAGTGAAGCACTAAATGGGAGAATTGGGACAGGATAATACTTGATGTGGGAATAAGAGTACGGCACCCCTAAGTTGGGTGAGGACATAAGTCAATATGAGGATTGGTGTGTGGCAAAACTGAATGGAGAACTTGTTCAGGACGTCAGTAATTGGGGAAATGGTGCTAAGCAACACTGAATTGTAGATTTGTTGTGGGCCATCAGTTAATGAGAGACCTGGTGCAGTGTGGAGTTCAATCCGGGAATTGGTGAATGGCATCAGCAAAGTGGAGAATTAGAGTAGGGCACCCTTAAATGGTAGAATTGGGCTCGGGCAGCAGTAGATGGAAGAATTAGTACAGGGATAGGAGTAAATGGGAGATTTGGTGGGAATCAATAAATGGGATATCTGCTGCACAGTGCCGTTCCATTAGAAAATTGGTGGGAGTGCCAATATATTGGATAATTGTAGCAGAACATGTCTAAATTGGGGAATAGGGACCGGGGAATCAGGAAAAGAAGAAATGTTGCAAGCATTGGTCAATTGGAGATTCAGTTCAGTGCATCACGAAATGAAAAACAATTCAGCAGGGCATCTGTACGTGAAATAAGTGTTTCAGGGAACAACAGGACGGAATTGATGCAGGGTAACAATAATTGGAGAATTCATGCAGGTGCCATTAAATTCTAAGTGGGAGGACTGGGGCAGGATAACACTCAATGGGTGAGTTGGTGAAATTCCCGAAATAGTGCAGGATTGGTAAATGGGAGAATTGGTGCAGGGAAGCAGAGCACTAATTAGAGCCTTAGAGATGTACAACACGGAAACAGACCCTTCAGTCCAACTTGTCCACGTCTATATTTAAGAATGCTGGCAGGGCTCCACTAAACTGGAGAATCATTGCAATAAATTACTAAATGGAAAAATTGGGAAAGGGCTTATCGAAACGTAAAAATTTGCAACTGGGCATCAGATAATGGGTGAATTAGTGCAGTTCAGCACTAAATGGGTGAGTTATGATGTGTTGCACTAAATGGGAGTATTGGGACAGGACAGTACTTGATGCGGGAATGAGAGTAGGGCACCCCTAAATTGGGTGAGGGCATCAGTCAATATGAGGGTTGGTGTATGGCAAAACTGAAAGGAGAACTTGTTCAGGGCATAGTAATTGGAGGATTTAGTGCTAAGCAACACTGAATTGGAGAATCGGTGCGGGCCATCAGGAAATGAGTGACCTGGTGCACAGTGGAGATAAGTTAGAGAATTGGTGCATGGCAACAGTAAATGGGAGAATTAGAGTAGGGCACCCTTAAATGGTAGAATCGGGCCAGGGCATCAGTAAGTGGAAGAATTAGTACAAGGATACGAGTAAATGTGAAATTTGTTGGAAACAATAAATGGGAAAATTGGTGGCAGTGCCAGTATATTGAAAAGTTGGAACAGAGCATGTCTAAATTGGGGAATCGGGACCAGAGAATCAATAAAAAGAAGAAATGTTGCGAGCATTGATAAATTGGAGATTCAGTTCAGCGCATCACTAAGTGAAAAAAAAAACAGCAGGGCATCCGTACGTTGAAGATGTGTATCAGGGAACAACTAAATGGAAGGAATTGCTGCAGGGCATCAATCATTGGAGAATTCATGCAGGTGCCATTAAATTCTAAGTGGGGGACCTGGGGCAGGATAACACTCAATGGGAGATTTGATGCTGTTCCCGGATTTGTGTAGGATTGGTAAATGGGAGAATTGGTGCAGGGAAGCGGAGCCCTAAATAGAGCCACAGAGATGTACAGCTGCTATATCTCTTACAACAGTAACTGTACCTCACAAGGACTTTAGTTGCTATGAATCACATTCAGAAACCCTGAATGTGTGAAAATACATTTATAAATACAAATCAAGCCTTAGGAATGAATAAAAGACCCAAGAACATTACAGAGAGAAGCGACTCATGGTGATTTAACCAGAGGGCCCAGACCTCTGGCAAGGGAAGAATTTGAGAATGAGAGTCCTTCATGGTAATCTCAAACTGGTAATGGGAATTGAACCCATGTTGTTCACATCACACTGCTCTGTAAACCAACAATACAGCCAACTTAGCTGAACTGATTGCCCCTAACTGGAGTGTACATGTTGGGATGAATATTTGAATCTATTGCGACATATAGTGCAGGTGAACGGCCTCTCCCCACAATGTGATTGTTGGAGTTTCATCAAATCATTGCTACTCATAAAGCTCTTATCACAGTCAGAGCATCTGCATGTTCTCTCATTGATGTAAACAAAACCATAGGTGCTGAGATTGGAGAACCGAGTGAATTCCTTCCCACACCAGGAGCAGGTAAAAGGTGTGAATGTGTTGGTGCTCACTGAGTACAGATGACTAAGTGAATTGCTTCCTATGCTCAGTGCAGGCATAGAGTCACAGAGTCATAGAGATGTACAGCATGGAAACAGAGGCTTCTGTTCCATCCGTCCATGCCAACCAGATATCCCAACCCAATCTAGTCCCACCTGCCAGCACCCGGCCCATATCCCTCCAAACCCTTCCTATTCATATACCCATCCAAATGCCTCTTAAATGTTGCAATTGTACCAGCCTCCACCACATCCTCTGGCAGCTCATTCCATACAGATACCACCCTCTGCGTGAAAACGTTGCCCCTTATATCTCTTTTATATCTTTCCCCTCTCACCCTAAACCTATGCCCTCTAATTCTGGACTCCCCGACCCCAGGGAAAATACTTTGTCTATTTATCCTATCCATGCCCCTCATAATTTTGTAAACCTCTATTAGGTCACCCCTCAGCCTCTGATGCTTCAGGGAAAACAGTCCCAGCTCCCTGTCTCTCTCGCCCACCCCCTCTCTTTCATCCCCGCCTCCACTCTCGAGCCGCCCGTCCCTCTGTCTCTCCCTCCAACCCTCTCTGGCTCGGACCCCTCTCTCTCTCTCTTTCTCTGCCCCCTCTCCCTCCCTCTCTCTCTCGCCCCTTACTCTCTCTCTCCCGCCCCTCCTTCTCTCTCTCTCGCCCCCTTCCTGTCTCTCTCTCGTCCCCTCCCTCTATCTCTCTTGGCCCACTCCCTTTCCCTCTCTCGCCCTCTCCCTCTCTCTCTCTCACTCCCTCCCTCTCTCTTTCTCGCCCCCTCCTTCACTCTCTTGCCCCCTCAGTCTCACTCACGCCCCCTCCCTCTCACTCTCTCTCGCCCCCTCCCTCTTTCATCCCCTCCTCTACTCTCTCATCCCCTCACTCTCTCTCCCTCCAACACTCTCTCTCGCACCCCTCTCCCTCTCTCTGTCGTCCCTCTACCACTCTCTCTCGCCACTCCATCTCACTCTCGCCCCTCCCTCTCTCTCTCTCGCCCCACTCTCTCTCTCGCCCCCTCCATCTCTCTATCTCTCGCCCCTCCCTATCTCCCTTTCGCTCCCTCCTTGTCGCTCTCTTGCCCCCTTTCCCTCTCTCCCTCTCGTCCCCCTACCTCTCTCTCGCCACTTCCTCTCTCTCTCTCCCCGCCCTCTCTCTCTCTCACCCCTTACTCTCTCTCTCGGTCCTCCCTCTCTCTCTCTCTCTTACACTCGCCCCTTTCCAATCTCTCTCTCGCCTGCTTCCTGTCTTTCTCTCGGCCCCCTCCCCCTCTCTCTCTCTCTCTCTCTCCACCCCCTCCCTCTCTCTCTCTCTCAGCCCACTCCCTCACTCTCTTTCGCCACCCTCCCTCTCTCTATTGCCCTCTCCAGTTCTCTCTCTCTTGCCTCCTCCCTCTCACTTTCCCTCCATCCCTCTCTATCTCGCCCCCTTCCCTCTCTCTCTCTCGCCACCCACCCTCTTTATCACTCCTCTTCCCTCTCTCTCGCCCCCACCTCTCTCTCTCTCGCCCACTCCGTCTCTCTCTCTCTCGCCCCCATCTCTTTCGTCACATTCTCCACTCTCTCGCCTCCCTCCCTCTCTCTCTCCCTCCAACCATCTCTCTCTTGTACCCCCTCTCTCTCGCCCCCTCCCTCCCTCTCTCTCGCCCCTTTCTCTCTCTCTCTCGCCCCTCCCTCTCTCTCTCTCGTCCCCATCCCTCTCTCTCGCACTCCTTTACTCTTTCTCAAGTCCCCTACTCCTCTCTCTCGACCCCTCCTGCCTCCCTCTATCGCCTTCCCCTCTCTATCCCGCCATCCTTCTCACTCTCGCCCCTCTCCGTCTCTCTTGTCACCCTCCCTCTCTCTCTCTATCTCGGCCCCTCCATCTCTCTCACCCCTCCCTCTCTCTCCCTCCATCCCTCTCTATCTCGCCCCCTTCCCTCTCTGTCTCGTCACCCACCCTCTCTCTCACACCCCTTTCCTCTCTCTCTCGCACCCTCGCTCTCTCTCTCGCTCACACTCCCTCTCTCCCTCGCCCCATCCCTCTCTCTCTCCCACTCCTTCTCTCTCTGTCAAGTCCCTTACTCCTCTCTCTCGCCCACTCCCTCTCTCTCGTCTCCTCCTGCCTCCCTCTCTCACCTTCCCCGTCTCTCCCTCCATCCCTCTCTCTCTCGACCCTCTCCCTTTATCTCTCTTGTCACCTTACCTCTCTCTCTCTCGCCATTCCATCTCACTCTCGCCCCTCCCTCTCTCACTCGCTCCACACTCTTATCGCCCCGCTATCTCACTCTCGCCCACTCCCTCTCTCTCACGCCCCTCCCTCTCGCCCACGCCCCTTACTTTCTCTCGCTCCTCCCTCTCTCTCTCTCTCGCCCCCCCCTCTCTCTCGCCCCATCCCTCTCTCTCTCTCGCTCCCTCCCTCTCTCTCTCGTCCCACTGTCTCTCTCTCTCACACCCCACACGTTCTCTCTCTCGTACCCCTCCCTCTCTCTCTCACTCCCTCCATCGCTCTCTCTCGCCCCTCCCTCTCTTTATATCGCCCCCTCTCTCTCGCTCTTGCTCCCTCCCTCTCTGTCTCTTCCCCCACCGTCTGTCTCTCACCCCTTCCCTCTCTCTCTCTCTCTCGACCCCCCATCTCTCACGCACCCCCTCCCTCTCTCTCTATAAATCCCGCCCTCTCTCTCACGTCCCCTGTTCGTCTCTCCCGCCCCCTCCTTTTCTCTCTCCCTCCATCCCTCTCTCACTCGCCACTGTCTGTCTCTCTCTCTCGTCCCGCTACCTCTCTCTCTTGTCACTCCATCTCACTCTCGCCCCCTCCCTCTCTCTCTCGCCCCCTCCCTCTCTCCCTCTCGCCCCCTCCCTCTCTCTCTCTCTCGCCCCCTCTCTCTTTCGTCCCCTCCTCTACTCTCTCGACCCCTCCCTCTCTCTCTCCCTCCAACCCTCTCTCTCTCGCAACCCTCTCCCTCTCTCTCTCGTCCCCCTCCCTCTCTCTCGAGCCAAACTCTCTCCCGCCATCCATCTCTTTCTCGCACCTCTGCATTTCTCACTCTCGTCTGCCTACCTACCTCTCTCTCTCTCCCCACTCCATCTCACTCTCGCCCCTCCCTCTCTCTATCTCTCGCTCCCTCCCTATCTCTCTCTCGCTCCCTCTCTCTCTCTCACCCCCTCTTTCTCCCCTTCGCTCTCTCTCCTTCCAACCCTCTCTCTCACGCACCCCTCTACCTCCCTCTCTGTCGTCCCCATCTCTCTCTCGCCAATCCATCTCACACTCGCCCCTCCCTCTCTCTCTCGCCCCCTCCCTCTCTCTCTTGCCCTCTCTCTCTCTCTTTCTCTCCCACTCCCTATCTCTCTCTCGCTCCCTCCCTCTCTCTCTCTCGCCCACTCTCTCTCTTTAGTCTCGGCCTCCACTCTCTAGCTCCCCTCCCTCTCTCTCTCTTCCTCCAACCCTCTCTCTCTCTCACCCTCTCTCTCTCCCTCCCCTTCTCCCTCCCTCTCTCTCGCCACTTCCTCTCTCTCGCCCCGCCCTCTTTCTCTCGCCCCCTTACTCTCTCTCTCCCCCTCCTTCTCTCTCTCTCTCTCTCTCTCACTCGCCCCCTTCCGATCTCTCTCTCCCCTCCTTCCTGTCTCTCTCTCCCCCTTGGTCTCTCTCTCTTTCTCGTCCCCTCCCTCACTCTCTCGCCTCCTTCCTCTCACACTCGCCACCTCCCTCTCACTCTCTCGCACCCTCTCTCCTTCATCCCCTCCTCTACTCTCTCACCCCCTCGCTCTCTCTCCCTCCAAAGCTCTCTCTCTCGCACCCGTCTCCCTCTCTTTCGTCCCCACCTCTCTCTCTCGCCACTCCATCTCACTCTCACCCCTCCTGTGTCTCTCGCCACCTCTCTCTCGCCCCCAACCCCCGTCTCTCTCGCACCCCTCTTCGTCTCTCTCTCTCATCCCCTACCCCTCTGTCTCGCCACTCCATCTCACTCTCGCCCCTCCCTCTCTCTCTCACCCCTGTCTGTCTCTCTCTCTCGTCCCGCTACCTCTCTCTCTTGTCACTCCATCTCACTCTCGCCCCCTCCCTCTCTCTCTCGCCCCCTCCCTCAATCCCTCTCGCTCCCTCCCTCTCTCTCGCCCCCTCTCTCTTTCGTCCCCTCCTCTACTCTCTCGCCCCCTCCCTCTCTCTCTCCCTACAGCCCTCTCTCTCTCGCAACCCTCTCCCTCTCTCTCTTGTCCCGTCCCTCTCTCTCGACACAAACTCTCTCCCGCCATCCATCTCTTTCTCGCCCCTCTCCATTTCTCACTCTCGTCCGCCTACCTACCTCTCTCTCTCTCCCGACTCCATCTCACTCTCACCCCTCCATCTCTCTATCTCTCGCTCCCTCCCTCTCTCTCTCTCGCTCCCTCTCTCTCTCTCCCCCCTTCTTTCTCCCCTTCGCTCTCTCTCCTTCCAGCCCTCTCTCTCACGCACCCCTCTACCTCTCTCTCTGTCGTCCCCATCTCTCTCTCTCGCCAATCCATCTCACACTCGCCCCCTCCCTCTCTCTCTCTCGCCCATCCCTCTCTCTCTTGCCCTCCCTCTCTCTCTCTATCGCCCACTCCCTATCTCTCTCTCGCTCCCTCCCTCTCTCTCTCTCGCCCACTCTCTCTCTTTAGTCTCGGCCTCCACTCTCTAGCTCTCCTCCCTCTCTCTCTCTTCCTCCAACCCTCTCTCTCTCTCGCCCCTCCCTCTCTCTCTCTCGATCGCTCCCTTCTGATCTCTCTCTCGCCTCCACCCTCTCTCTCTCGCACCCTCCCTCTCTCTTGTCCTCTCCCCCTCTCTCTCCCTCCCCCTCCCCCTCCCTTTCTGTCGCACCTCTCCCTCTCTTTCTCGCCCCTCTCTCTCTCTCACGCCCCTCCCTCACATACTCTCGCCCCCTCCCAATCCCTCTCTCTCGACCCCTCTCTCTCTCCCTCCTCTCCCTCCCTCTCTCTCGCCCCTTACTCTCTCTCTCTCGGCCCTCCTTCTCTCTCTCTGCCCCCTTCCTTTCTCTCTCTCGCCCCCTCCCTCTCTCTCTCACACTCCCTCCCTCTCTCTTTCTCGCCCCCTCCATCACTCTCTCGGCCCCTCCTCATTCTTGCCCCCTCCACCTCTCTCTCTCGCTCCCCCCCTCTCTCTCTCTCGCCCCCCCTCTTTCATCCCCTCCTCTACTCTCACGCCCCTCGCTCTCTCTCCCTCCAATCGTCTATCTCTCGCACCCCTCTCCCTCTCTCTCTCTCGCCACTCCGTCTCATTTTCGCCCTTCCCTCTCTCTCACCCCTCCCTCTCTCTCTCGCCCCCTCCCTCTCTCTCTCCCTCCATCCCTCTCTATCTCGCCCCCTTCCCTCTCTCTCTCTCGCCACCCACCATCTCTCACACTCCCCTTCCCTCTCTCTCTCGCCCCCTCCCTCTCTTTCTCTCTTGCCCGCTCTCTCTTTCGTGCCCTCCTCAACTCTCTCACCTCCCTCCCTCTCTCTCTTTCACTCCAACCCGCTCTCTCTCACCACTCCCTGTCTCTCTCGCCCCTTACTCTCTCTCGCCCCCTCCCTTTCTTTCTCTCGCCCCCTCCCTTTCTCTCTCTCTCGCCTCCTTCCTCTCTCTCTCTCCCCCCTCTCTCGCCCCTATCTGTCACTCACCCCTCCTCCTCTCTCTCGCCCACCCTCCCTCTCTCTCTCGCCCTATCCCTCTCTCTCTCGCCGCACCCTCTCTCTCTCTCGTCCCTCACTCTCTCTCAACCCCTCCTTCTCTCTCCCGCCATCCCTCTCTATCTTGCACCCTTCCCTCTCCCTCTCGCCGCCCACCCTCTCTCTCACACCCGTATCCTCTCTCTCGCCCCCTCCCTCTCTCTCTCACACATGCTCCCTCTCTCTCGCACCCCATCCCTCTCTCTCTCCCACTCCCTCCCTCTCTCTGAAGTCCCCTTCTCCTCTCTCGCGCCCATCCCTCTCTCTCTCTCTCACCCCTCCCTCTCTCTCTTGTCACCCTACCTGTCTCACTCGCCATTCCATTTCACTCTTGCCCCTCTCTCTCTCTCTCGCCCCACACTCTTCTCGCCCTCCATCTCATTCTCGCCCACTCCCTCTCTTTCTCTTTCCTCCCCCTTCCAATCTCTCTCGCCCCGTCCCTCTTTCTTCCTCTCCCTCCAACCCTCTCTCTCTCGCAACCCTCTCTCTCGCAACACTCTCTCTTGTTCTCTCTCCCCTCTCCCTCTCTCTCTCGTCCCCTTCCCTCTCTCTCTCTCGCCACTCCCCCTCTCTCGCCTCTCCCTCTCTCTCTCGTTCTCGCTCCCTCCCTTTCTCTCTCGCACCTCCCTCTCTCTCTCGGTCCCTTTTCTCTCTCATTCAACCCCTCGCTCACTCTCTCACCACCCCCTCTCTCTCTCACCCCATCCTCTCTCTTGTCCTCTCCCTCTCTCTCTCTCGCCCCCTCCCTCTCTCTCTCGTCCCCTCCCTCTCTATCTCGCCCCCTCCCTTTCTCTCTCGTCCCCTCCATCTATCTTGCCATCTCACCGTCTCTCTCTTGCCCCCTCCCTCTTTCTCTCTTCCTATATCGCTCTCTCTCACACCCCACCCTCTCTCTCACCCCTCACTCTCCCTCTTGCCCCTACCTCTCTCACAACCTCCCTCTCACTCTCTCGTCCCCTCCCTCTCTCTCACCCGCCCTTTTCTCTCCCTCTCGCCCCTCCCTCTCTCTCTCAACCCCTTCCCTCTCTCTCTCGTCCCTTCCTTCACTCTCCCTCTCACCGCATCCCTTTCTCTCTCATCTCACCCCCTCTCTCTTGCTCCCCCTCCCACTCTCTCTCTTGTTCCCCCCTCTCTCTCGCCCCCTCCCTCTCTCTCTCAAACCCTCCCCCTCCCTCTCGCCCCTGCGATCATTTTCCCTCTCACTGCATCCCTTTCTCTCTCATCTCATCCCCTTCTCTTCTCGTTCCCCCTCCCTCTGTCTCTCTCGCCCCCTCCCTCTGTCTCTCCCGCTCTGTCCCTCTCTCTCTCGCACCCTCCCTCTCTCTCTCTCTCGCCCCTTCTCTCCCTTTCTCTTTCTCATGCCCCTCCCTCTCTCTCTTATCCCCCACCCATTCTCTTTCGACCCTCCCTCTCTCTCTCTCGCCCCCTCCCTCTCTCGCCCCCTTTCTCTCTCATCTCACCCCTCCCTCACTCACTCACCCCCCTCTCTCGCCCCCTCCCTCTCTCTCGCCCCCTCCCCCTCTCTCTGTCGCCCCCTCTCTCTCTCTCGTCCACTCCATCTCTCTCACCCCTTCCCCTCTCTCTCTCTCCCCTCCCTCTCTCTCTTCCCCTCCCTCCTTCTCTCAACCCCCCTCTCTCTTGCCCCTTCCTCACTCTCCCTTTCACACCATCCCTTTCTCTCTCATCCCACCCCCCCTCTCTCTCGCTCCCCCTCGCACTCTCTCTCTCTTGTTCACCCCTCCCTCTCTCTCGCTCCCTCTCTCTCTCTTTCTCGCCCCACCCCTCTCTCTCTCTCTCATTCCCCTCAATCTCTGTCTCTTGCGCCCTACCTTTCGCTCTTGCCTCCCACTTCTCTCTCTCGCCCTCTCCCTCTGACTCTCGCCCTCTTCCTCTCTCTCTCTCGCCCCTCCCTCTCTCTCTTGATCCCTCCCTCTCTCTCACCCCTCCCTCCCTCTCTCTTGCACCTGCCTCTCTCTCGCCCCCTCCTCTCTCTCGTCGCCTCCCTCTTTCTCCCTCTCTCGCACCCCTCCCTTTCTCTCTCTCTCGTCGCCTCCCTCTCTCTCCCTCTCTCGCACCCCTCCCTCCCTCTCTGTTGCCCCTCCCTGTCTCTCGACCCCTCCCTCTCTCTCGCCGCCTCCCTCTTTCTCTCTCGCCCCCTCTTTGTCTCTCCCACCATTGCTCTCTCTCGCACCCCTCCTCTCTCTCGCACCTTCCTTCACTCTCCCTCTCACCGCATCCCTTTCTCTCTCATCTCGTCCCCCTCTCTCTCGCTCCCCTCCCACTCTATCTCTTGTTCCCCCCTCCCTCTCTCTCGCTCCCTTCCCTCTCTCTCTCCAACCTCCCCCTCTCCTTCGCCCCTTCCATCACTCTCCCTCTCACCGCATCCCTTTTCTCTCATCTCATCCCCCTCTCTCTCGCTCCCCTTCCCACTCTCTCTCTCGCCCCATCCCTCTCTCTCTATATAGCGCCCCGTCCCTCTGTCTCTCTCGCCCCTTCCCTATATCTCTCTCGCCCCGTCCCTCTCTCTCTCTCACACCCTCTCTCTCCCTCTCGCCCCCATCACTCCCTCTCTCTCATGCCCCTCCCTCTCTCTCTTGTCTCCCACCCATTCTCTCTCGACCCTCCCTCTCTCTCTCTCGCCCCCCTCCCTCTCTCTCGTCCCCACCCTCTCTCTCTCTCGCACCTTCCCTCTCTCTCGCCCCCTCCCTTTCTCTCTCTCGCCCCCTCCCTCTCTCTCTCATGCACCTCACACTCTCTCTTGCCCCCACCCATTCTCTCTCGCCCCCTCACTCTCCCTCTCGCCCCTACCTCTCTCACAACCTCCCTCTCATTCTCTCGTCCCCGATGGGCGGCGCGGTGGCACAGTGGTTAGCACTGCTGTCTCACAGCGCCTGAGACCCGGGTTCAATTCCCGACTCAGGCGACTGACTGTGTGGAGTTTGCACGTTCTCCCCGTGTCTGCGTGGGTTTCCTCCGGGTGCTCCGGTTTCCTCCCACAGTCCAAAGATGTGTGGGTCAGGTGAATTGGCCATGCTAAATTGCCCGTAGTGTTAGGTAAGAGGTAAATGTAGGGGTATGGGTGGGTTGCGCTTCGGCGGGTCGGTGTGGACTTGTTGGGCCGAAGGGCCTGTTTCCACACTGTAAGTAATCTAATCTAATCTAAGTAATCTAATCTAATCTAATCTACCTCTCTCTCTCTCACCCGCCCTTTTCTCCCCCTCTCGCCGCCTCCCCCTCTCTCTCGACACCCCTTTCTCGCCCCCTCCCTCTCTCTCAAACCCTTCCCCTCTCTCTCTCGCCCCTTCCTTTACTCTCCTTCTCACCGCATCCCTTTCTCTCTCATCTCGTCCCCCTCTCTCTCGCTCCCCCTCCCCCTCTCTCTCCTGTTCCCCCTACTTGTCTCTCGCCCCCTTCTCTCTTTCAACCCCTGCCCCCCTCTCTCGCCCCTTCCATCACTCTCCCTCTCACCACATCCCTTTCTCTCTCATCTCATCCACTCTCTCTCGCTCCCCCTCCCACTCTCTCTCGCCCCCTCCCTCTCTCTCTCCCTCGCCCCCTCCCTCTGTCACTCTCGCCCCCTATCTCTCTCTCTCTCTTGCCCCCTCACTCCCTCTCTCACTATCATGCCCCTCCATCTCTTTCTTGTCCCCCACCCATTCTCTCTCGACCCTCCCTCTCTCTCTCGCCCCTTCTCTCTCTCTCTCTTGTCCCCTCACTCCCTCTCTCACTCTCATGCCCCTCCCTCTCTCTCTTGTCCCCCACCCATTCTCTCTCGACCCTCCCTCTCTCTCTCTCGGCCCCTCCCTCTCTCTCTCGGCCCCCTTTCTCTCTCATCTCACCCCCTTCCTCACTCCCTCACCCCCTCTCTCTCTCTCGAGACCCCTTCCTCTCTCGCTTGTCCCCTCCATCTCTCTCTCGCCCCAAC